>NC_080638.1:21500942-21824275 GCF_027579445.1 Ammospiza nelsoni
TCATTCCAGCCATTTTTCCATTTGCACACAAGGTGTAAGGCAACCTTGAGAACTCCATGAAGTGTGAATGCACCTACTTGAACCACTACTCATCTGCTTTAAGACATCTGTGTTTTTGCTGCCTCCAACAGGGTCACACTGAAAATGTCAGATTATCTATTAGAAACAGGATATTACCGAACCTGAGATTTCTCTTTCCTGAATGGCCATCGGTACTGCTTCATTTCTCTGAAAGATAAACAATAAAATGTATTCTCTTCTTTGAACGTTTCACCTCTTCTTTTTTCTGTTTTGTTTTTCTCTCTGTAGTCATACTGTACCAAAAAATCATGGTGTTTGAACAAAGCCAAAGCTCAGAAATCAAACGTGTTCAGCACTGCTACATCAGTTTATAACTGAACCAGTGAGAAAGGTCAGTTTGTTTGACAGAAGTGATTAGTCCTGGATGAGATTTAGCACAAAGCAGTTGTGTAGATTTATTAGGCATAGTCTCCAATGAGAAGCTGTCATATGAGCTTTGGAGGTGTATGGCTGGCATGGGAGACTTTGGTTTGGCTTTGGGATTGCCCGTCAATTGAGACTGCACACTGATGGAAATGAGGCCTGCCACTAAGGGAATGGGGGAATTTTCACTGCAGCTGCCTTGGAGGTGATGGCCCAAGATGTTCTTCCCAAGCTTGTAACACAAAGGCTTCATTCACAAATGACCTAGCTGGTCTTCTGTCTCCCCAGTGGCATTTCCTCTCTCAGCACTGCCCTATTCCCTTTCTCCCTTTCCTCTGTACCCCTCTTCACTGAGGAAGCTGCCCACAGCACTGCCACTGCACCCTCTGCTGTTACCCCCTTGTGCAACTCATGAAAGGTGGGCTGAGTGTTTGTTTTCCTACTCCCCACTTCCCTTCACTTCTCAGATGATGGGTAGGCTGCAAAACAAACCCTGAGGAAAATAAATTTGCCAGGGAAATTTCATCATGTACTGCAAAGTGGAGATGACTTACTGAGATTCCCTGGTGGAGCAATGAGTTGCTCTGTTGCCATTTACCACAGCTGCTCACAACAGGCCTGAAGTTTTCCCTCACAACTGACCTTAACCCCCCTTTAGCCTCATGTGCTGCCTCAGCACCACTTGTTATTGCTGCAGTCATGCCAGCAGTGGTTGTATGTCCAAAGCTCCTGGGCAGCACTGCTGCCACCTTTAAAAGATATGGCAGTAATAAAAATCTCCATATTAAAAGGGAGGGAAAGGCAACTGAAACAATAGCATTGTTATAAAACATATAGCCTGATAGTAAATCAAATGCAGGAGGATTCTGCAATAAGCTCTGTGTTCTAAACATGAATTTGCTTCATGTTCAATCTACTTTCTACATCAGTAGTGACTATAACACAAGTGGAAAAGCAATAAAAACCTCTTTTTGCACAGAGTTAATAGATAGGACTGGTTTATAATAGAGTGGGGAGAATGTACACATGGGCGTCCAGTCAATAATTTCTGTGCACTGTGTGACTGTCCCTTACCCAGAATGTGGGTAAGCCCCACATGATCACCCGCAGGGGACTAAAACATCTCTGGGGTCCTGATCTTTCCTGAGCCCTGAAGCTTGCTGAAAAAGAGTGAGCTGCTTGCTGGAACAGCAGAGCCTGAGCTGTGTCACTGATTCTTAGCCTCAGGAGGTCAGTTGGTTTCCTGACAATTTGGTCCCTTTTGCTGAAAAGGGAAAATGAGGGTGCTTGCCCGCTCTCTCTAGTGCTGTGATCCCCATTGAAATAACAAGATTTTGTTTCCCTTCCCAAAAGGAAGTGAAACCAAAAAGAAAGACTTATAAACACTGGAAAGGAGATAGGATCAAACTAAATGCAATTGAAAAAAAAAAAAAACAAAAAAAAAAAACCAAAAAAACCCCAGAAAATTGGGAAACTTAGTGACTACAAGAAAATGGTCTGGGAAGAAATGAGGTGCAGTGCAAAGGACCAAAACATGCCAAAACTAACCACACAGATGTTGCAAAAGCAGGGAAAAAATCAAGGAGGAAGACAGAACTTGGAGGGGAAGATACGAGGGACATGGCGTGGATACTGAAAAAAAATATATCTTTGCCAAGTGAAATCCATCAAAAGGCATGGGATGCCATGTGGGAGTTTATGAACATGCTCATCAATCTGCTGAAAAGCCCAGCTAAACTGTGAAGACAGAGTCTTACATGCCTTGTGTCCCCAGACACCTTCAGGACAGTGTGGATAGGACAGGATAGCTGGATGCCTCAGCATCTCGCCTCAGTATTTTAGGTACAGGCTTGAAAATACTTTCTTGACAAGAGCAGAGTGCTAAGGGAAACTGCTCTGAAGGATTTATCATCACACTTGTTGTATTTACAGCTTGCATGACTGAAAGGGACTAAAAGATGGACAACTCTCGATTTTTACCATCAAAGATCCTGGTGGGTTACTAGGCACATATCCATTGTACCAGCACTCTGGGTGATGTTCATCAGCACTTGGTAGCTGCTCCAGGAAAGACTAAGAACTGAAAGGTCCTGGATATCTGACCCAGCTCTCACCAGCAGGACTTTCTTTACAGGGCAGAACAGGTGCCTAGTGTCTGTTTTAAGGCTGAATGAGGCATCACCTTCCAGGGCTGTGACAAGCAGCATGTTGCGATGACTCCAAAGTCAGGCATCTAAAGAAGCAAATGAATTTGTCATTGCAAGTCAGAAATTTATTTCAAGGACACAAATTGCAGCTAGACTTGTAGCACTAAAGGTATGGGCCATCCCACTCCCCAATTGTTCATGGGGACTCTGTCTATACAGGTATCTTCCTTACTTTTGCTAGTTTCCATTTTCTTCTCTCTGCATGTCTTAACTAAGCATTAGATGCATGTAGTTGTGCATGTGTGTTTGCAGACAAACAGGAACCAGACTGGTCGATGGGTTCACACAACCTGCTGAAGCCAGGATGTGCACTCTGGGAGATTCCTATTGATGCACAGTGTCTGTGTGTGCCTACTTTTCTCCTATTATTTTTCTTGCTGCTGATTTTTCCCAGCAGTAATGCAGTATTCTTTATTATCAAACCATCACCCACTTGTTCTGCCAGTCCTGCTTGTTTATAGTAACAGATTTCTCTGTCTGATCTGCTCCTTAGTGTGAGGGTCCAGTTGTTCTTTATTTCAGTGTGTTATAGATGGATAATGAGATGATTGGCTCTCGCAATTAAGGGATAACTATTGTGTGAATATTAAGAAAAGCTTTAGTGATGTACAGTTATATTATTGTAGTTTAGATGTCCTCTGTTCTCCCTGTAGTTCCCTTTCCCCCCCTGTATTGTTGCCCTCAGACAGCCTGGGTTGTCTAGGACAGGTAAAAGAAGGCTGCACGTGTGCCTTAGCTAGGGCAGTTGGGAATGGAAAAGCTTGGGGGTGCTTAGGGGGTGTGGCATGGCAACACCTGACCTCCAACCAAGTTACAGGAAAGCAGTCTCTGTAGTAAACACCTCAGGTTTAGCCAGGGCCCCTTAGAGAATAGAATGCTGACACAGCGGCAAAGAAGTTTCCTGTCTCCAGGGACATCCACCTTGTACCTTATCCCTATAGCCATGTAAGGCAATATGTTGTTAACCTTACTATTGATCACTTATAGTCACTCTAACACCTTTGCCATTAGTCAAGATTAGATCTGGGCCAAGAGTATAAAAGTAGCATACTGTACCCCTACTAACTCGGAAGAAGAAGAGCTGAGACCCTTCACAGACCCTCCAATAAAGCCATACACGTAGAACAGCCAGCATCTTCTGCTTCTCCTCTCTCTACCGTCTGCTTAAGCCAAGAAAAAAGCTACCTAGCAAGCAAAGAGCTTGAAATCATAAGAGCTGCCTAATCACTAAGAGCCGAATATTCCCTGCTTGCTAGAGCTGTCCCGCAGCCTTAGTCTGAAAGCGAGCTAGCTTCTAGCACCCAGTCCCCTTAGGGACTGAGCTCTGAAGCTGTAACAGCTTGCATAAGATAAGACCAAGCAAAGCTCATTTAAGTCTCCACTGATAAATGGCAAAGAGGAGCTGACTGACAGACCTTGGGAGGGGCCAGGGCTGGCTGATGCAACCCCAGGGGTATAAAAGACTGAGTATCCATCTTGAAGATGAACCGGCCACATGGTATCTATGGGGGCAGTTCCCAGCACTGCGAATTTTTCCTTATCTAGTCCTTTTGTTGTATTTTTGTCAAGGTTTAATAAACCTTTTTAAATTTTCAGAGTGAGCAGCTGTTTCTCATAGGTGTACAATGAGTTACTGTATATGGCAATTTGGTATATGGAAGCTGTGCAACGCCCCAGCTTTATGGATGTTTGCAAGAAAGAGGAGAGTGAAAGACAAAGCCAAACTCATTTTAACTGTCTCTTGGAGAAATCACTGCACAGCCAGGACATGCCTTTGAAAGCAAAGGGGCTGCTGAGATTATGAAATTCTCAAACATTTGCTCAGCATGGCTGAGCCAGGGCATAAGGAGATGTGTGAGCCCATTAATCATTCCAGGGCAGCTGCCAGCTCCCTGACTTTAATTGTGGCTTTCTAACATTCACCCTCTTTGGAGGTTTTTTTGGTCCTGCTGATAAAGGATTTCATTCCTCTCCCGTGAAACTGTGCAGAGACAGCAGAGGTGTGAGTTTAATTCAAGGTTGCTGAATGACTTGCAGCTACTTACTCAGCATTGTTTTTCTCCTGAAATTGTTGCCTTGGCAGCATCTTGAGGACTTCTGCATATTTGTCTCTTTAAATTTCCTGTTCCTCAGACTGCTCTATCTTCACTGTTTCCAGTCACTGCATTTTTATTAAAGATTTCCATGGAAGTAAACAGTCTCAGAGGTGCATCCTTCCAATATCCCTGGCTTGAGAGGAGGAAGCAGGAGTGGAAGTGTTTCTTAATAACGGGAAGATTGGAAAGTATGCTATTGACAGTGTAATAGGTTGAAAAGTCATTCATGTGAACTCAAGACTACGTCTCAAATGATGGACTATAAAAGATTATTATGCTTAAAAGAGCTCCTTTCACTCACCATGATGTGTCTGTCTAGGGACACGCTTCAATGCTCACTTGCAAACAAGCCAAACACAGAATTGTGAGTTTTCAAGCCTGCATGTGCCTCTTTTACCCCTTCCTAGCTGTTACTCACTGCCTTCTTCCCAGCAGGAAAAGCCAGGAATGTTTGTGGGAGGAGAAGGAACAAAACACACTCGAGTACTTGAAGGTGGCAATGGCCTACACAAACTCTGGCTTCCACGGGGAGGTAGATGAACTGGGTTTTTCAGAAGAAGTTTTCTTCCAGCTTCACCAAGCTGCATAAGTGCAAATACAATAAAAGAAATTTTCTGGAAACTGCCTTCTCATTTTGCATATAAAGTGTGGCAAAGTTAATTACCAAATACATACAAGACAACGGAGCTGAATCTGAGTGTTTATGCCAGTATATCTGTTTTGATTTTTGTGGCATTGATCATGCTTTATAATAGAGTTAATGTGAGGGCCATCTACTCCCCTCAACACAGCTTGATGCTGCATTGCTTTTGCATCCAGTTGCTCTATCAGTTCAATGTGCAGCCCTTTGTTGGCTCTGAATATCCTTTGTAGGTCAGTTGCCATGCAGGGAGCCTACTTGTGTGCAGGGCTTAATTGGTCTCTCAGCTCTTTCCCATTCTCTACTTTGTTTTGCTTACAGAGCTCATCCTTTCCCTTCCATTTCTCTTTCCCAGGAGGAAGGCAAGACAATGATGATGATGCATCCTCCACTAATGGACCCTGCTGAGACAGTGATTTTGGCTGCAAGGGAGACTTTATGGGCATCTTGCACTTCACATACAAACCTTCCTGAGAGAAAAAAGGAAAATAATCACACACTTCCACTGATCTGCCTTTTTTCCAGGGACCGTTGCTGAAACTCTTCCTGCATTATCAGCCTGGGCTTGGCTTTTGCCCTCCAATCCCACAGCATCTCCCACAAAGCATAAGGCAGTATGATCAGTCTTTATTGACTTCTCAGAGTTTCAGAAGAAAATAAACATGAAGGTTATTAGCTGTGAGCTGTGAAAGATTAGGTAGGTTTCTAAACCTTTCAGAGCCAAAAGGGATTTTTGGAAGGCATTTACTTCCTCCTAAAAATCTCTTCCTTACCTAATAAATTCTAGTTAGCTGACAATTCTACAGACTTGATATAACTTCATACAATGAATGAGCAGGGGCTTGTTGTCCTGGAGTCAGGAATAATCTCACTGTGTTTAAGCACCTTACCCTGTCTTACTTTCTGTCATACTCCTTTTGCCATAACAATGATAATAGACCACCTTAATTTATAATTATGTTGATTCATATCCTAGGAAAAAATACAGCTCACTCCTAGTTAATTAGTCAGACTTTTAAAATCTGTTTGGATTTTCAATAGTAAAAGGAAAGACAAACAATAAGATCTCACTTGATGTCTAACACTAGTGTAGGCTGTGGATGCAGTTCAAACTCTGCAAGGCTTCTGGTGGGAAGGTTTCACAAAAGACACTTTGTCTCCTTTGGAATAAATGCCACCAAATAGTGGAATTTATTTCTTAACTATTTTTCCAGGGCCCCTCTATTTCCAGCATGCTCTCAAACACTTCACATAGAGATTTGCTTCTTTGGAATGGCATGAGGGAGGACCAGCAGTGGGGATTTGCTTTCTATGCATGGCATGGTTTGCCTCATCTGCATGAGCTCTTTCTTGTTCCTAGGATACACTAGCTTGACTTAATTTATGGGCTTGCTTTATTATTTTTTCCCTTTGGCTGAGATCTGTTTTGACTTTCCCACTAAGCTCCTTTTGAGCAGGGGCAAAACCAACAACACTGAATTTATTTAAGTGGAATTAAAGGGCAGTCCTTGTGTGTGAGGCTGGGACTGGGCTGCTAAGCATGCTCAGCCTCCTGAGGTGCTAAAAAACCTCATGTTTCATTCAAAAGCCAACTGCACTGAATAGCAGAGGACCACTTCTGAGAACTGCAGTGGGGCTCTAACACCAGCAGCACAGAATGAAAGATAGGGCTTTAGGAGATGATGGGATATAAATTAAAAAGAGAAAAGAGTTGACCAACCACATTACTTTAAGGTCCCTAGATTTGTTGCCCCAGAAGCAATCTGTGGAAGATTAACTACCCCCTCTGCTCCTATGGTGCAATGGTGACTTTTGCAAATGGGTGAGGTAGTTAATGCACATATAAACATGGAGCCACTCTCACTGACAAAAATGAAATTCACCTTCTTCAATAGCATTATGAATTGCAAAGAGGGACCTTTTTGTATTTAATCATCAACAGATTGTCCTTGAAAATTCACCCCTACTTTGCATCTGCGGGTATTTTTCTTGTTCATATGCATGCTGTGTTTTGATTTTCCTTGTCCCCTTTTAAAATGAGAAGCAAATTGAAGCTTTCATCAGAAACATGTAGAAATGCAGTGACTGGACATGAGAGCAGTGTACAAAAACACAGGGGTTTGTGAGCATACCAAGGGTACTAGGTGTGTTAGAAGTACATCCACCCAGCAAAAGAAGGGGTTGCTCATAGTGTTCAGAGCAGCTCTCGTAGCTGATTCCTCAGCATGACCCTGATGCTGACCCTGATGCAGTAAATGGAAAACAGTTTTCTGGAGGACTCTCTTTCCATGTGGTGCCCTTTGTATTGGTGGGTGGAGAGAATGTATGTGGGACAAGGTTTATTTCTTTTTGTTTTTTCTGCTAGAAGAGACAGAGCTAGAGTTCAAGAATTCAAGGAAACATGTTTGTGTCTGTTTATAAAAATATAAAAATGCCTGATGCTAAATGAAAAAGGCAACAGGTAAGGTGAATTACAGAATCTTTCTGCCCTACCCTTGAAGGGCACAGGAGGAAATCCAAGGCTGGAGGAAATCCAGTAAGTCCAGAGAGGCAAAAGATTAAGATTCCTTCTCATACTTGCAGGACATGGCTGCTAGAACAAAACTGAAGCTGTTTGGAGTGGCAAAAGAGAAAGTTGTTTTTCTCATCCTGTACTTCTTGCTATGTAGATTGAAATCGTGGTTAAGCCTCAGGGATGATTACTCCTACATTTCCTGCTGGCACTTAATTTGTTTGGAAAACTAACAGAACCTTTATATAAATCACCTCCAAAGTATCATTCTGGTGGTAGAGATCCCAAAAAACTACTTTCATTGCACCTTTCATACAGCCACATATGCTGTGGGTTAAAAGTTTTTGACCCAATCAGGTGTTGGCTGTGTACAGCTGGGCTAGTGTTTGTCTTTTCTTATTAAAAAGATTAGAAGAGGAATGAGAAACATCCTGTAATACATTATTTGTCTTGTAAAGAAAAAATCCAGCATGGTCTCCAAAGATTTCCTTGCATCTTCTACTTTATCTCTATTTTCTGAAGTTATTGTTGGTTTCAGGATTTTTTAAAGTAATGAAATTGGAAGCCCACATGTAAGAAAGAAGCTAGAGAAAAAAAGAATTACTCTTGCTGTATGAGGTGGAGGTGAATTTAAAAAGATGATGACTGGATGCATTGCTGTTCCCCGAGGAAAAAAGCCCATTACTGTGTTTGACTTTAGGATACTGAGCATGTAGTGCTGGGTATTTTGCTGTCTCCCCACATGTGCTCCAGTCTGAATGCTGAGGATAATTATTCTTGATCATCAGCTATCAGAAATTCCATTAGAGAACCTGAGATCAGTTTTCCTGCAAGGCAGTGCCTATACTATAAATCTGTGAGGTATCATGTCTGGTGTGCAGGTGTGTCCACACATCATGGCCGAGGAATGACTTTGGCACAGGCAGCTGACTTGGGGAGCAAAAATGAAAATGTAGCATGAGAGGCTTCAGCACAGGCTAACAATCAAGGTAAGGACATTGTCTTCCAATGTTTCACTGGGCAGTGTGTGCTGTCTTTTTTTTAAATGTGTCTTCTGGTTAGGGAAAAGCAACCAGAGCTTGCTACAAGGCAACCCCTTGTCACAACCAAACCTTTGCATTCCTAAGGAGATCTTTCCAGTTGCTCTGACCAGCTGGCAGGTCAGTAGGGGCCTCTGAAGTGGATTGGGCCACACAGATGACATTTTAAAACATTTTTTACACTTTTAACATTCCTGAATTTAGTTGTTGCTCTTGTGTACTGGTGCAGAGGAGTTTGTATGGTGGGTGTCCATCATCTAGACCGCTGACAGACCTGGAAAATAAGATTTTCATGATAAAACATCTGTTCTCTGAAACAGAAAAGAGAATGGCGATAGGAAGACTGCAGTACTTCATTGTTAGGTGCCATTGGACAGATGAGGGTTATTTTGGGCTGGGGTTATTACTTGGGTGTGTTCTGTGGCTTTGATTAGATGTGACCTTGATTTCTCTATTTAGGAATTTTAGCTGGCAATTCTTGTTATCCTTTTAGTCCATAAACCCTTTGTTACAGAAGATTTCTTTTCTCTTTACGGAAAAAAAATCCGCTCAGTCCTCTTCTGGTAATGAACACCAGAATAATTTCTTGCACAATGCACACACTGGCAGGAGAATTAGATGATATTTCCCCCTGTTGCTTCACTTTGACATGTCTTTGGTTCACCTAGATAACATGATCTTTTTTCCACATTTTTCTCCTTCAAGAATTCACTGCTTGTCACACCTAATGATTTATGCACTTGTCAAACTTTTTTTTTAGGTTGATAAATACCCTGCAAAGATAAGGCACTGCCCTTTGAAAATATGGTGCCAGTAATTAAAATGAAGAACGCATTACAGTAAAGGGTAGAAATATGGATCTAAAAGCCACACTGGTACTTTTAGTGATGGGAGTAATTGAGAGTTTCATTTTAATAATTCAGTGCAGCAGAGATTAATAAATGGTATGAGGTATAACTGGTCTTTGAAGACCAGGGGTGTAGTTAACAAATTTTTTTAGTATATCCTGAAAGATGCTGCTGGAATTAGTGTATAATAACTCAGCACATCAGCTTTGTAAGAGGAGGAACACACTTACTGAGTGAGGATTATGCAAAGTGAAGTGATCCAACTGAGAAGAAGCCAAAAAGGCCCAGTCCCCCAGCCATACCTGCAGTGGGTCACTTTGCATCAGGTTCCTGCACAAGGGGCAGCACAGGAGGCTGTGCGGAGGACCAAACACCTGCCCAACCACACCTGTGATGAAGTGCTTGTTAATGACACAAACCTTCCAGGGCAGGCCAGAAGGAAATTCTCTCCTTCTTTTTCAGGGGTAGGTTAGTGCAGAGAGTGGGGGATATCAATGTAAAGAAGAAATGTGACTGTGCAGGGGAGAAATCTCAGCTACCATCTCCCCCAGCAGGAGTTGCTAAAGGAAGCACTTCACATGTGCAAAGTTCTGGGTAGATGCAGTAGTCATGATCACTTTCATCCTCCTTGCTGCATCTCCAGGAATCCCAGGAGGTTCCAGGTTGGCTTCTCCCCTTACTGAATAGCTTTTAGGGTATCAGATCAGTTTTCAAATGAAGGGATGCTTCTATCACCGGAGTCCAGCCATGCAAATCTTCCTTGCAAATAGTGTAAATTCTCTTTCTACATGTGATCCCGTGGGATTCATTATCCTGTCCTTTCAAGTCCAGTGCCAGAGCATTTTCCAGTTGGACCCCTTTGTTCTTACCTTACTCACACAGGAAGTCTGCCAGTGTAGAAGCTGTGAGCTTCATCTGCTTATGTTCCTTGGCTTAGCAAACCCATTTGAAAGGATTTGCTCTGTGGAGCCAGAAGAACCACTTGTCAGGATAATTTGTTGGGTGTTCCTTTAAAGATCCTTTAGGCAAGGCATCAAGGTTGTGTTTGATAAGAATTTTTCTGTAGTTTATGAAAAGACCACAATAAGTGATCTTGCTCTCTGCTTAAAGTGAGACCAAGCAGTGTTGATCTGTGGCTGGTAGGCAGGCTTAAAGTCTTCTGCTGGACTACAGAATGTCTTATGATCAGAAGCTGGCCCTGGACCTGCCAAAAGGTAGAAGCCTCCACCAGGTAAGCCCAGTTTAGATCCTGATGGAGCAAGATGCCATAAGCATATGAACAGTTGTCTGGGCTTCTTTTTGCTCTGATGTTGATAGGGTTAAACTCAACAGCTTTATCTTGTTACACTCAGACACTGGAAAAACCTTATTTCCTGTCTGTATGTTAGGTGGGTGAGTTACGTTGCAGATGTATGTTACAGCTGGGATACATATGTTGCATTCTGCCCTGACTTTGCACTGATGGCTATACGTGTGGAAAGTACTCAGGCTTTCTCCCACTTGCTTTGCCAGGTATATTTTGTATATCTTGTGTACACCCCTAATTTACTGTTTACAGCAATTGATAGGCACAGCCAAGCACTCTGTCTGCCTTCTGAAGTCATGGAATGATCCTACATGAATGGTCAATTGGTTTGAACGTAATGGAGAGTTTAACAACTTTCTATTCTTCTGTTTCTCATTTTAGTTTCTAGGATAACCTGAAATTATATGGGAATCTTTTAGGGAGACTCTTCCTGTCTCTCCTTGAAATGCCAGTTTGCATCACAGGCTGTTGGATTTCATGGTTTGTTGTTTTTCTCATCATCTGCCAGAATGTGATTTTTTTTTCCTCATTAGGCTTAACTTTCTGCTATCACAATAAATTTCAAAGCAAATATGGTTTTTCAATCCAGGTTCAAATATTTCAGCTTCCTCTAAATAAAAATTTGTGGAACACTAAAGGCTATGATCTGAAAACTCTGTAAAACTCAGTTATCAGTTAAGAGGCATGGCAGTAATCTTAAGAGAGTTTCTAATATTTTTTACAGTTTAATACTGTCTAGGTCACCTGATAAACTGAAAGCAGCAAGTACATTAAATATAGTGCAATGACTTACACAGACCAAGACCAGGGTTTCTGGTTTACTCATTTATTGGTTTAAATCCCATGATAGTTCCCCTGACTGCCAGAGAAGGTACCCATAGGCTACCCAGTGCCATCTTAGCTCTTGACCATGAAAATCACACTGTTTCCATTTTTCCCCTGGACTGTGCTGGTGCATTATTCAGATTTGGACTGAATTATGATTTGATTTGACCTGGCCTACATTGCACTTCTTGCCAAAACACTGAGTGAGCCAAGGAGGCAGGTTGCTCTATTGGCCTGCTCTCCTGATCTCAGGATCAGTGATCAGCTTTTATTGTTCAGGTTATTGCTGTTATCACAGGCTCATTAGCCCCAGCTGCAGCGTGTGGAGCTGTGCAAGCACGGGACAGAGCTGGCTGCTGCGCCCAGGAGTCCTCAGGCTGCGCTTTGTGCAGCAGCCACTGAGCTTCTCTCCAGGTTTCTTTGCTTCTCTGTTAGGCTCACAGTACAGACAATACCAAGGAGGAGAATCTGAAAGAAAAACAGTGATGCCACTTTTGAAATGAAACCATCTATACGCTCTGTTTGGCACTTGGCAAACAGTGACTCAGCCACTGTTTGTGTGCAGTGCTGCTGCCCCACAGATGGTACCATACACTTTGTTTAGGCATGCAGATCTCAGCTATTCCATTATACCACTGCAGTCTCCCATGCAGGTACATATCATATTGTCTCTCTGGCAAAAAGAGCATTTCTTCTAAATATTGCCACTAAAAAAAAAAAAACCACCCTAAACTTGCAAGCATGCTGGGTTTGGCTGGGATGGAGTTAGATTTCTTCATAGTATCTGGCGTGGGGCTGTGTTTGGATTTGTGCTGGAAATGCAATTGATAACACAGAGATGTTTTCTTTATTGCTGAGTGAGCAGTGCTCATACAGGGCCAAGGCCTTTTCAGTTTCCCACGCTCTGCCAGCGAGCAGATACAGAAGAACTGCAAGGGAACACAGCAAGGACAGTGGGTATCTATAAGATATTCCATACCACAGAAGGCCATGCTCAGTATGAAAAGCTGTGGAAAGAAGAAGGAAGGAGGTGATGTTTGGAGTGACCGTGTTTGCCTTCCCAAGTAACCATTACACGTGACCGAGCCCTGCTTTCCTAGAGATGGCTGAACACTTGCCCATGGGAAAGTAGTGAAGAAATTCCTTGTTTTGCTTTGCTTGTGAGTTTGGCTTTTGCTTTGCCTATTGAACTGTCTTTATCCCAACCCACAAGTTTTCTGACTTTTACCCTTCTCATTCTCTTCCCCATCCCACCAGGGGAGTGAGCAAGCAGCTGTGTGGAGCTGAGTTGCCATTTGGGATTAAACCACAACACATACATGGAATGGGAACACAGTGGAGATTTTCACCACCTCTCTGCACATCTTATGAGCCTCTTTGCTCATTTAGCTTCTCAGACTGTTGATTTGAATTAAATTTATTTCTCTAAAGACCACAAATCAAGTCTTGTCATAACTAGAGAGCATGGTGTGTTATCATTATTGCTTACCTCTGAATGAACCTGAAGAGCAAGGTGATCAATACGGACATAATTGCCAGTGTCACCAATTAATTGTTCCTTAGTGACTGAGGGCCTCTTCAGCTGGCAGCCTGTCAGTCTCAGAAATAGCAACAGTCTCAGGAACAGCAATGTAATGTGGCAGACTTCGTGTGGGATGAAAAGACTCTTTTGGGCAAATATCAGTTATTACCAGTAGGCTCTTTCACTGCTTTGCTGCACATTTCAAACCTCACCATCACCAGATGGGGATGCCCTGTGCAGTCTGTACCTTTCTGCATATGGCAAGGATCAACCAATCTTGGCTAAGCCCTGCTTCAGCCATATGTTTAAGCAGGTACTTAGAGTAAAGCATGAGATTTAGTCACACTGAATTCAAAATTAGTCAGATACTTAAAGGCTTAATTCAAAAATTACCCAAATAAAATTCATCCTTGCTCAGTTCTTAATCATACAAGTTATATGGAAATCTCATCCAAGCAGCATCTGGGCTGCTAAAAAATTAACACATGAAGAACACAGTATATTATTTGCAGAAGGTTTTGAAATATTTTTGACACTTCTTAGAATGAGGGCTGGCCTTAGTAACCATGAAGGTCATTCCATCTAACTGGAGTTAATTCCAGCACCAATCTCTGTGTCTCTATCAGAGGGACAATGAAACCAAGAACATAAGGGGCTTTCCAGGAAAGTGGTTTCACAGTAAGCCACGTTATCCTCTGTAAGTTTTTGAGTTGATTTTGCATTTAGCCTTTATCCCTCAATCCATCTCTTGAACACAAATCATTTGTGGCCAAGGCTTACAGAGAGAAGGTCACTTTTCCATAACACGAGTGTTTAAAAAAGCCCTCAAGATTTTGCCATGTGGCTTCAGTTTAAATGTAGTTCCCAGCTAATTAGTCTGGTAAAATATGTATATTTGCAAACAAAGAATAGCTATAATACTATCCCAGAGGAGATCAGCAGAGGAATTTGGGGAATGGAAAGGTTGGTAATTGCAGTTCCTGTGCTATAGTTAGCTGGAACAGACAGACGGCTGCCCTTAAGGAGACCTCTCTTGGTGCCAAGAGTGTTACACACAGGACAAAAGGCAGTAGATCCAATTGCAGGATGAAAGGGCAGATTCTGATGTCCTACCTCATTTTATTCAGCCCTTTCTCAGACAAAGTTATTATGTGGCATTTCCTAAAGAAAGACTAGAAAATTCCCAGGATTCTTAAGCAGATGGAGATCTGGATATTTAATTTCTTTTCTGAGAGGGCTGTAATTCTTCTTTCCCCTTTTTTTTTTTTTAATCTGTGTCTGACTTACTAACTACCAATATCAGTTAGGCAATTATGCCTGACTGCACATGTATTCCTGTGTGTGCATGTAGGTGTTTTCTCAAGAACTATGCATTTTTAACACTTCCCATTCCTCTGGCTTGGAAAGTAAAAATAATCTTGTTTCTCTTTAAAAGTAAATAAACATCACTAGCACCACCAACTCAATCCCACTGATAGACTGATAACTACCATTTTGGTTTAGTTTGCACTGAGCTCTTACTTCACAACATAGATTTTACCAAGCATAGGATGGTTTGCAAGTCCCAGATGATGAATGGGTGAATCAGATGGACTCATTTCAGATGGGTGTAAAGGGCCCATCGGACTGATGCATTAGCAACATCAGAATTATTTTACAAATTACTTCTAAAACCTGCAAATCCTGAGGCTTTTTTTCCTCTGTGTGTGTGTGTGTATTCTGGCTCTGCATTGAGAAGCAGTGTGCTGCTATTGGCCGCAGGCTGGTTGTCCAGAGGGGTCAGCTTACAGCTCACTTTGCCCTGAACTCACCAGATGCTTTGACACTGGTGCAAAATTGAAGATGTATCTGTTCAGGGAGGCAACAAATGAAGAATTCCAGCATGCAGTCTTGATGACAGAGGTAGAAACAGAGAGAAATACTTCTTGAATAGACCCAGCAATAACCCTTCAATGTGGCTTAAACACTGCTCTCCTCATCATAGTCAATCTAACTTGGCTTTTGCTCTTGCAGTCGGAGTGTGCCTGAGCAAGACATTTGTCTCAACCTTGTGCTTCTTAATCATCCATTTTATTGGAATGCAAAAAAAGGAGCATGTTTGATTTACTTCATACTGTCGTTTCTATAGCAATGGAAGAGGGGTTCTCACTCGCTCCCCAGTGCAGCTGAAGCATCCCCACTGGTGCTGATGGCATGAGAGGAGTTCACCATGAGCTCAGTGCCCTGGGGTGAGGTTCTGGATCCTGAATTTGCATTGTTGCAGCACTCACTGTAGCCTCTGTGCACTCCTCCAGCTCCCAGGCACTGTCTGCCTCCCCTCCTCTCCCTCCCTGCTTGCCAGGCTTTGGCTGTGACCACAATAGGAAGCGACACTCTCCCGATGGCCACATCAAACCTCTTTAAGCACAGGAAGCTGAATGTGAGCCAAGAGGGCTCCCCTGGCTGACATCTTTCACCCCTTGTTTCACTAAGCCTTAAATAATGAAATCTTCTGGCAAAACAAAGAGGTTTAAGGATGTAAAACATTCCTTATTTCCTCCTTCCTTAGAAAGCATTTGGTTGAAGTTGATTTAATGATACAAATGTAAGGTTCTAGTTATTTTGTTATACTTCTATAGGCTTTATATGTAAAAGGAGACCCAAAGGGAAGCAGTTGGAGCAGATGCATGTACATGCAGTGTCTCATTTGCCAGTGCTGGTCAGCAAGCACTGCTGGATGGTGATGCTTCACACACCAGCTCCTGTAAATCAAACTGGCAGGAGGAGGCACAGATAAGGGCTATTTTGTGGTATCTATGTGGTTGCAATTTCTGGTGACTTCTGCATGTGTGCAGTGAGCAAGAAGATGGTTGGGTTTCTGAAGCTGTGAGATGTTTAGCAATGGGAGAGGTGAACATGGGCTGACAAAGAAATGTAGTGATGTGAAAAGATGCCAAAACTGAACAAGACAACTCTTTACCCAAAAGCAGCATCATGTCTGAGCCCTGTTTGTGCTTGGTAAGCCAGAGGGGGAGAGGGAGAGAGGAGATGAGGCTCAGGCACAATGATCAGCCTGCCATGAAGGGCTGTACTGAGATCACAGACTTGCCAGGAACTCCACTCCCTCTGACATCAGCCCCAGCTGTATAGCAGGAGACAGGGATGGTTTTGCTTCACAGCTCATCAAAGCCCAGCTTGTGTCCTGAGCAGACCAGTGGGTCAGCTGGGCCACCATCCTGCCAGCAGGACCTGCAGCTCCAGCTGCTTTGAAGGAAGGTGCAGCTTTCTTAAAGAGACATTTTTCCTGCCTCCAGCCTGTGGATGACTTGGAAGCCCTGAGGCCTGAGAGCTGATGAACATTGCCATTTAAACTCAGCAGAGCTGCAGACACTGTTCTGAATCACCTCAAAGCCAGATCTTTGTTTAAAACTTGCCTGCATGCTTTAACTCCCTAATGGCTGATGGCTCTCACAGGTCACAGAAATCATCTGCTACAGCAATTGATCCCCAGTTTGCGTCTCTAGTGCCCCCAGTGCATCTCGTGCAGCCTGGCAGTGGCTCCCCTCTCCCTCATCTGCTGTTTGCAAGGCAGGCAGAGAGCTGATCACAGAGGGAGAGCAATGCCAAACAGAGGATTCACGCTTGCCTCCACTTCTGTTACAGCCAAGGATGAGAAACATGCTTCTGCCCCTCGGGCAGCCGGAGAAAAAAGAAACCACAGAGGAGCCCAGAACAGTCCCAGCACAGCATCTGTGAGTACTGCACACCGCCTCTAGTGGGCCGGCACGCAAGCACATGAAGACAGCCCTGTGAGGCAACTTTGCATCAGTTGTTCTGTGGTTTGCTTTCACATGAGAGGAATTAAATACAAGCTGACACAAGATTAGAGCCAACAAAATTATGTTCTCAAAGGCAGAAAAAAAACCCCTCACAGAAACAGAACATCTCATGGATGTATCCCTTCTCACACAGCTCCCACCTCCTCTAATTGCTGGTTCACGAGTAGCTTAATTAGTCCTCAAACCATAGGACTGCTTGTGTTCTTCGGCCTGAATCTGTAGCCAAGGGAAGGGGATTCAGCTCTTCACCTGTCCTTTCAGTGTCCAGTCACCTAATGCATATGCACTTCTGTCCTGCAGGTGTTTATTTTGAAAGTACCTGTAGCATTGCGCCTATGTTAGAGCAGCTTCTTGTTGCAGCTAAATGAGTGCAGCTCTCAAATTCTTTATTAAATGTAACTTCCCCTGCTGCTAGAGGAGTTAAATTGTAATATGCTTTAGTACAATCAGTGGTGGAGAGAAGAGGAGCCTGACTGGGCTCCTGCTTTTGTTCAGGATCTGCTCTCCGCAGCACATTCACTGCACCCAAACAATGCCAGGCACCTCTGGAAGTTCTCCAAAGGCAGCCTGTGTCAAAATGGCAATTCAACAAAAGCCAAGGTACACAGCATGCATGTCTCGTTGGTGAATAAATTCACACTGTTTCAGCTTTTCCCAAGACTAAACAAAAGTTTAATAATTGCTTCTCCAAAGCTAAGAAAGAGGTTGGCCTGAGAGGAGGGAGGGAGGGGAGGGGGGGGTTGGAGCAATATTAAAAAGTTACTCTTGGAAAGTTGAAATGGGGTTTGGACAGGCAAACAAAGAGACACAATTTAGTGATGCCAACTGTCTGAAGGAAAACCTTTGGTCTTTAACATCAGTGCTGAGTAGCTGCTGTGCTAACACAGGCTTTACATTTCAACTGGGAGGCAAAATATATAAGTAGCAAAATACTCACAGATGGATATACCCAAACCAGTGAAGTCCTGAGCTCTCCTGTGAGCCCCGTGGTGCATGGGTAGGTCTGCAGCACCTGTGGTGCAGTCGTGCACACGGGGCTGATTGCAAAACAGAGGGGTTTGTGCTGGTGCTGGCACTTCTCTTTTCTATCTAATGCTTTTATTAGTCTCTTTCTTGGGGCAATGAGCTTCCTCTACTGCTTCAGAAGGGCTGACCTGCTCACCTGTAAGAGAAATGCTGCAAGCAGCAAACCAGGGGCATTTCAGTGCAGTTGCTGAGGCTTTGTCCTCTGTTTGGATGAGACCATGCGTTTCTGAAGGTATCAAGATGTTATGTTCAATGCTCCTACACTTATTCTTTGTGATTGTAGTCCAAAAACTGATTTGAGGGCTGGTTTTCTTTCTCTATTTTCTCCTTAAGAAGCTGCCTACCTATGAACAGTTCTCTTCCATTGACTCACTGAGAAAGAGACCTGGCTTCAGGGAGGGAATCCAGGTAGATGAGGTGATGTGTTTTGGCTCCAAGACAGGAATTCAGGGTCTTTAGCAGCTGGTTTGAGTGCCTAAACCAGGCTGAAACATCTGCTGAAGCAGGAGGGAACAGGCTTGGGATCCTGCCTGGGAACACATGTATGCCCATCCCCTGCTGTTCCCAGACTTGCCAAGTATTTAATCCTCTGTGGGCTGGGACTTGAAAAGGTTATATTTGACCTCCTCTGAATGGGAAACGCTCCTGACAGGGTACAACGGAAACAAAATCAAGTTCAAAGAAAGAAAGGAATGTGGCTTGCTAGAGTTGGGATTAGGCTGTGTGGATTTATAAGGATTTATCCCACCCTGCTATTTGGTCATTACCATGTTGCAATGTGTGGTGAAAAACACCTGGCTATGGTCACCTTTTCCTTCTGCAGCACTGGGGCATCTCCCAGCAGTGTGTTTGGAGGCACTACAGCACATAGCAAAAGAGATCTCAGACTTTTCATCCTGGATCCATCAGGATTTAAATGCAAATATTGATGTTTAAAACTTGAAATTCCCCTAAATTTTGGAAAAGTTCATATTTGAATATTGTGCTTCAAGCCCCTTATGGCGCTGCAGTTGTCTGAGTGAGGTTAAACAAAAAACAAACAAACAAACAAAAAACCAAAAAAACCCAAACAATAAAAAAATCAACAACTCAGCTTTAAAAGAGCAGCAGCACTGAGCAGACCTCATGTGCAGTAACTGGCTTTGTCTTTTTTGTACAGCCAAATGTCACAACTGCAGGTAAAAATATTTATCTCTGTAGCATACATGAAGAGACCGTGAGGAGTCATGGTATCTCCCTGCTGCTCTCTGTTCAGCAGCACTGGGGAGGGTAAATACCCTCAGTGTGCAAATGCCCCAAGTCAGGCCATTGAGAGAGAGCCTCCCCTCAGAATATTATCTCCCACCACAAAATCCCATTGTTAACTAATACCAGCTGAGATGTTTCCATAGGGAAGTAAATAAATAAGGGCCTTCCTCCCTTCCCCAGCTTGTTGCAGGGAAACCACCCACGATGTGTTTGAGGGGAAAGAAAAGAAACAAGCTCCCTGATGTGCAAATCCAAAGAAACTGAAAATGATTGATTCCTCCCTGTTGAGGTATATTGCAAATAAGGGCTTTGTCTCCCAGCTTTAGAAAAGGCAGTGTCTTTAGAGCACGTCCACTTCCTTGTGCCAGAGGGGTTTCAGCAAAGAACAAGGGGTGAAAGCAAAGCAGCCTCGTTGGGGGCTAGGGAGGAGCAGCCCGTGCTCCTCTGTGCCAGAGGCTGAGGCAGAGGATGCTGATGTGGTTCAGACAGGGCTGAGGAGCTGCCAGAGCCGCCTGCTCACACACCCAGGGAGTGCCATGGCCAGAAGGGCAAGGGTGAACACCCAGGGCTGCCTGCAGCTCTGTCTGCTGTGTGCAGTCTTGCCCTGGTGCTAATGTGAATTTATCGTCAGAGCCAGCTCCAAAGCCCTGTTTAATATTAGCAGCCAGGTCCTGTGGGGCACCACTGTGTGTGGCCCTGGAGAAACATGCCAGCAGATGGTTCCTATCCCTGAGAGCCATGCAGCAAAGAGGCAAAGCATCCCAGAGGAGGCACAAAAATCCTATGTATTTCTAAGTGGGGAAACTGAGGCATGAAGCAACAGCCACTGCAAAAATGTGATAAATAAATCCTCTGCCTCCACAGGCAAAGGGATAGGGAGTGCAGCCATATGCAAGGGCAGGCTGTGGGGAAGCAGCAGAATTATCCCATACCTGGGTCTTGGAATAGTTAAGGTTGGGGAAGACCTCTAAGATCATCTGGTCCAACTGTTAACCCAGCACTGCCATGTTCATCAGTAAACCATGTCCCCACATGCCACATCCATACATTTTTGGAACACTTCTGAGTTTGGTGAGTCAACCACTTCCCTGGACAGCCTGTTTCAATGCCTGATCACCCTTACAGTCAAGAAACTTTTCCTAATATCCAATTTAAACCTGCCCTGGTGCAATTTGAGGCCATTTGCTCTTGTGCTATCTCTTGTTACCTGGGAGAAGAAGCCAGCCCTCACCTCTGTACACCCTCATTTCAGATAATTGAAGAGAGTGATAAAGTCTCCCCTGAACCTCCTTTTCTCCAGGCTAAACACCCCCACTTCCCTCAGCTGCTCCTCACAAGACTTGTGCTCCAGACCCTTCACCAGCTCCATTGCCCTTCTCTGGACACACTCCAGCACCTCAGTGTCTTTCCTGTAGTGAGGGGCCCAGGACTGAACACAGGACCTGAGGTGAGCCCTTGTCAGTGGGAAGTACAGGGGGACCATCACTGCTGTTACTGTTTGGTTTTTTATCTCATTGTTTCTTCCAGTAAATTGCTCTTACCTCAGCCTGTGATCTCTGCCTGGTGTTACCCTTCAGAGGGGAGTAGGGAGGAGCAGCTCACAGTTTTCTTTTTAATGGGAGCACTAAATTGGGAGCACCATTCCTAAAGCATGACACAGGGGCTTTATTCTACTCCCTATTTCAGTTTTCCAGCTCAGGGGATGGGTACTCCAGGGTTCCAAGCTCCCTGCAGGTGGCTGGGGCCACTCTTGATGCTCACTGCTGGGTCTGGCCAGCTTTCCTGCATCAGCCTGGACATGCAGCATCTGGGAAGTGTCAGTATTTAATCCTCACACCTCAGTCCTAGACATGGCCTTGGTGGTTTCCCTGAGTCCACTGTGACCTCTTTGCTGGTGACACTGGAGATGCTGGGTCCCCACTGCATGCAGGCAGGTGGTGAGGGAGACGAGGAACACCTGATGCTGGAACTTTGAGAGCCTACCCTGTGTAACCCACAGAGGACATTGTTCCTCACATTGCTCCCCACCACTTTGTTCTTTCCTCATCAGTTTTGCTGCCCCTGAGAAAGGGATAAGGCAGAAAGTTTTACTTACCCTGTCCAATAAAAACCTCACAGTCCTATGGACCCCTAGGGCTGAAGAAACAACTGACATATGAGGTCTGCTGATGCACTCTGATGGATATTTGTTGGGAGGTAGGAAAAGTAGCAAAGCCTCTCCCAAGAAGAAGAATCAGCTGCCTGCTTGACTGAAAGCAGGGAAGCGAAGTGATGGATGCTGCTGTTCCTCCTGAGAGAGGTACAGCCACAAAGAGGTGCCAAAAGCACTGGAAGAGCAGGGAGGTAAGAGTGGCAGGGTCAGAACTGGTAGGGTGGCTGTACTGACTCTCAGGGTGCTGCTCTGATGGACACCAGCTCCCTCTGCTGCAGTGGGACTTCCATTTCTGAAGTTGCAGTCATGAGTCACCAATCTTGATGGCATCTTATCTCTTACACCAATTTCCTGCCCTGGCTGCCGATCCAGGCCATAAACACTTTGTTTTTTCCTAGGGCCAGACAAGAAGTAGACTGGAAATTAGTTGAGAGCTGAGGTGAAATGAAGAAGAAGTATGATCCCCCAAGGAAAAGCATTTCTCAGTTAATGAAGTGTGAACCCAATAGCAGGGAAGGGCTGAAGAGCAGCAAGCCACCATATTCATTAAACCTCTGTGTACTCTGAAACATAATGAGGGCCACAGCCATGCTGGTCAGTAGCCACAATGTGGAGCAAAGGCTCAAGCCTGGTGCAGTGAGATAGTCAGAGGCATCAGTCACATGTCTGCCCATTTCTTGTGTTTCTGTGCTCCTGTTAATTTGTTTTCCACTTTAAAAAGAGGTGAGATAGGAGAAAAGATGTCATAGAGTCTCTTTTCAGGTGGGAATTGCAATGCCACTCTGGTTAGTTGTAGGTGGCGTTACTGGGCTGAGGGGTGAAATTCCAAAGCCACAAATCCCACTGGCAGGCAGCTGAGTGTGTGGGAAGAGGTAAGCTGGCAAGCAACTCCTGCCCCCTGTCTGTCAGGTTCAGGGTGTCTTTTGTGGCTGTTCTATCAGGGGCCTGACAGCCACACTTCCCACATGCTGGGGCCTAAAAGAAAACTGTGACACTCGTTTTATGGTCAGGAGTAGCCTCTTGAGCATGCACTGCACTCAAATATTGTACATATGCACAATACATATGCATACAAATGTTGTGCCCTGTCTCCTAACAGCAGTAACTGGTCTCTTAGTCTTTTTGAAGATAAAGTAAATCATGAGATTAATTTCCTCTCATTTTTTTTTTTGGATACCCTTGTCAGCAGTAAAGTATATTAAATACATTGTAAGCAAAAGCCCTCATGCTACTAGAGAAAATATATTCATTTAGGGAGACACCATGCCAACAGGTTTTCAGCATGTGTCTTTATTGCTAACTGGTTCCTTGTGGGCATACAGATAGGTCATGACCACTGGCAAATCAGTTGAGCTCCACAGAAAATCTTTTTTCACATAAACTGCATTTTCAGACAGGCAGGATGAGCAGGATGAACTTTTTTCATATAAACAGGCATTTCAGACAGGCATCCTTCTTGAAATGTGGAGGGCTCTGGGAGTTGAGCCTGGGGCATTGCTGGAGCAGCAGCAGGATCCCAGAGCACCACATTTAACCTCCAAGCTCCTGCCCAGGCCAGGGCACCCTGGGGCCAACCTGGAAACCTGCTGACCCCTTCAGTGTCATCCCGGGGTTTTCCCTGCCTCTGTTAGTGTAAAACCCTGTCAACCACCACCACCAGAGGAACCAGCCTTGGGGAGGGCAGGGTCTAGGGAGCAGGGTGTATCTGGCACCCTTGGAAGCTCTGCTCTGTTGTGTTCCAAGCCATAAAACCCAAAGCTCCTCAAACTGCTGACAAGCTCTGGCAATGCCATGGCTCTGCTCAGAGTTGGAGTAGGGCAATGTCCCTGATGAATGGGATTTCAAGTGCACACCCCGAGGCTTCATCCACTACCTCCCTTCATGAGCTACCTCCCTGCTCCCACCTCCTACCCAGCCTTTGTACTGCTCCCATGGCTTCCACAGCCTTTCTGGGATGCGAGGTTCTGCCTGTGGACTTCTGCCATGCCTGGGTTGGAAGAGCTGTGGTGCTGCTCACAGCTGAAAGAGATTATGTCCTTCTGAAAGACCAGGGTGAGCAACAGGGAGTTATGAGGACCCCAAAGGCAAACCCCATGTCTCTGCTGGGTGGGAATGAAGCAGGGATGAAAGGAAGATCCTGCCAAGATAAATCCTGCTTTCTGGAGGCCCAAGAGCTGTGTGGTACATCCTGTCACATGGACAGATGTCAGCTTTCAAGAGGGCAGGAGAGATCATCGGCAACCCTAAAGGACACAGAGTAAACTCTTCCCATGCCTCTCCGTTCTGGATCTTGTGGGAATGTCAGCAGAGGGAGAAATAATACATCAGTCAACTGATACCTTCCACCAAAAAAAACCCCCCAAAATAGATTTTCCAGTAAAAAGCGTATTAATGTGGTTTCTTTCCCCATTTGCAGAGCAGACAAGACAAATATGACCTAGTTTTCACAGGTGCTGGGCACCCAAGAATCCCACTAGCTTCAGCAGATGGTGCAGATGCTTGGGTCTTCTGAAAGAAAGAAACCAGGTCATAAATCTCTCTGCCTCTACCAGTGTCATCTTCAAACTTTTTAATTAAAAAACTCTGCCTTCTATTGTTTCTGGGATCTGGAAATTAATTGTCATTAATACAGTTTAAGGTTCTGTTGCTCAGATCCTTTTGCCCTTCAGGTGAGTGGTATGATGAGAAATCTGGAACACACTGTATCCCTGCTGCCTTAAGGGAAAAAACTAATCTGTTATTGAAATTCATTTTGCAGGAGTTGTGAGCCTCGTTGAGCTCTGTGCTGCTGCAGCTCCCCTTTGGTGGCAAGTGGTATTTCAGGTGAGCTGGCTGTGTGACTGTATCAGGTCCACATAACTACTGCTGCTAAAACAGGTCCTGTGAATAAATATGGAGAGGGGAGAGGGCAAGTGAAATAAGATATATTTTCACTTTGTGAATCTAGATGGAAATTTTCCCAGCATTTCATATCCATAGTCATATTTCTTTTTCTCTCTTTTTCCTCTTTTTCTTTCCCTGTGTATGTATGTGTAATCTACAGCACTTTCTGCATTGCTTTGCTCCTTCATCTTTGCCTGTCAACACCTCTCAGACAGAGGCCTTTCCCCTGACTCCTTTCTCCCCACAGCGAAGTAACCATGAGTAACCATGGCTGTGCCTGGTGCACTGTTCCCTGAGCCGTGTGTGGTCTGTTTGGTATGTAGCCCTCACAGCCTCTGCATTTGCTCAAAAGCAGCTGGTGAGCAAAGAGCACAACAGCGCATGCTGTGCTGCCGGGGCTGTACCTCCGTTTCTTGCCGGCTCCTCTGTGCATCATGGGAGGATTTCTTATTTGCATGTTCTCTACTTCCAGGCATGCCAGGCACACACACTCAAATGAAAGACAGTCGTGTTTAATGCCTTTTCTGCATCTTGATCTGAAATTCAGAAAACAAAAATCTCAAGAGTAAATGCTCCCTTGGTGTGTATTGCAGCTTGTCCAGATACAGCTTTTCTACCAGCTTTTCCCTGTCACTTTGTTCTGCCATCCTATATCAGTACTGCACTGCTCTGTGCCCTTGCAGAAGGGCACCACAGTACAGATGGAGATATTACTCATTAATAACTAATATTTTTGACTTTGGTAACATCTGCAACATGGCAGTTGACTTTGATATGGAGAAGAAAAAAGATCATTTCCCCATAATCTTTGTAGCCTTCTTCACACTCTGGAAAACAGAAAAAAAAACTGTCAAGGTTTCTTCTTCATAGTCAAGGTTTGAACACACAAATGTTGAATGGCCCAGATTAGCAGAGGGTGCATTATCATTTTCAGCACCTTGCCAGAATCATGTCCACATATCACTAAAATGTATGGACTCGTGCAGCAATCTGATATGCACAATCACACACTTCCTCTACTCCCTCTGTGGAAGTGCAGCCCTACCTGTGCTCACATGGTGAGCATTGCTCAGACCATGGATGTATGTCTCTATCCACAGGCACGGGCTGTCATGGGGAGCAAGGGTAAAAGTGGAACTGATGCTACACAGCCCCATTATTTTTTGTCTGACATCAAGGCTGTTGAAGAAAAATGTCTAGATTTGAGGCAACTGCTTGAGGTGTCATCTATTAATGTAAATTTTCTAAAACACTTAAAAGAAAGCAATTATCTTACTCCATGGTTTATAGATAACAGTACATAACTCCCAAGAGAGAATACTAGAAATTTTGAAAGTTACACATTAGTAAGTTTCCATGGGAAGTGTATAAGGGAAGATTAAAAAATATGTTTATCTATAGTTGCAGGAAGCTGGCCTTGGTGGTCTATTAAGTCCCTTCCTTACACTCCTAGTAATCTTCAAGAAACTTACCTTGTAGCCAGTAAATGTCCCAGCAGCTTGTGTGAAGGATGGAGAAGCAGAACAGTATAGTTGCCTATCTCTATAGCCAGTGGGTTGGTGGCTCTCCAGGGCCTTGGCTGTAAGGCTCTGGGTTGTGTTTTCTTGTTAGTCTTTACTGCAAATGAAATAACCACACCCACACAAATCATAAAAAGTACTTCTAAAGCAGACTACTTTTTTCCCCCTTCATAACTAAAGTGACTGAAAATGAATAAAATGCAATCCTTGGTTAGGGATGCAGCTCAAATCAAATCAACCAAGTCATGAATTGGCAGCAGTATGAAATGAAGTCAACAGCTGGTCAAATCATCAAATAAGCACATACAAGATTGGAGAAATGAAGCCACACAACGTATGGTGAATTTTATGAAACAATAAGCAGTGCTCCTCCTTACTTCAGTTACATTTGTCACTTGCCCACACATACTTTCTTTCTCTTTGCCTTCCTAAAAATCTTTGGGTTTTTTCCCTTGGAAGTAGCTGAAGAAGGTAACTTTGTTCATTTTAAGTCAGCAAGCATCATCTGTTGATGATGGATATATTTGGTGTGACACCAGCTGAGGAAGTACTTAGAGTTTGAAAACTAGGAGTGGTTGGAGTTGCTTCTTGTTGTTATACGCAATATGATACTTTTATTAGATAAGCCTATTTCACAAGATGGATGATCAGAGTTGTTTGGAGAAGCAGGAGAAGAAACCAAGGGAAAATCTCTGTCTTTTCTTCCTGAGAGCTTAGAGAAGGTTCTGACCACAACTGACAGACACAACTTCTGGCTTGGCCTAGCTGCACCCCCTGAACTGCTCTGGCACACCCAGGGCTGTGTGGGCTGTCCTAGGTGGTGAAGGAGAGATGGCATAAGTCATGCTGATACCCACAGAGAAGCCAGGAAAAGAGGGCTGAAGCCCCGAAAACATAATTGGCATATATGCTGCAGTTTGACTTGAGGTGTTTGGTGTGGATATAATGAGATATCTCATAGTTATTAAGCTAAAGACAGTAGATATGTTTCTAAAAGCAAAGATAAGCTGTGTGAATACAACATCATACAATACATCCTCAGTTAAATTCTTATTGGCCTAACAACAGCTTGCTATCATAGTACTACTTCCCCACTGAAAATTATATTAGCTGTCGATACATAATGTTTCTTTTCTCATTTGGATGATCAGAACTGCCCTCTGTGTGTGAGAGAACTTGAGCTCAAGGATTTAAGATTTCTCAGGAAATTCAGAAACATGGCATTTTAGATGCTGTATATCCACAGTTGTACTGCTAGTGTAGTTTGTAGGCTCTTGCTGTCACAATGAAGAACAGTCTTGCAGAGGCCCCTCGGCAGTCCTAGTGCCACAGAGGTTTCTTACTCCTTCCAATTTGCATGTCCTATTTGTTCAACGTGACATATTTATTGCTAGCTTCAGTCTTGCATGGTCGACTTACCTTACAGCCTGTGCAGTGCAAAGCAGGAGAGAAAACTTAATGAAGGCAAGTCAGATGGCACAAGATAAAAGCCTCCAGGCTTTTTCTGGGCTGAGGGAGAGACATTGAGTGTGATTTCGTTTCCTGTGCTGATAGGCTAAGACCCCACCTGCCAGTATTGCTTGCTGAAGAGATGGGCTGACAGCACTTTACCAAAAGAGGCTGCTGTTATTTACATTAGGAGAGGATTATCCAGATTCTGAGACTTTGTTGGCTACAAGTGCTTCATGCGGTGGCAGGATAAAGGAATGAAATTCAGATGAGAAGACAACTCATGGAAACTTTGTGGGAAAGTAGCATTGCTACACTGAGTTAAACCAGGATTGGCATGGATCCTGGCTCTTGCTCTTACTTCACAACACTGTCAGTGAGCTCAGGGCTCTAGATTGCTTGTGGTGACCATATGTTGATATGCAGGGAGCATTTCACCACTGTGTTTGCTGTTAATTAGCTGTAGTGATGCTTCAGTGATGCAGAGAAGCCAGGACTAAGTGGCAGCAGAGTCTTCAGCCTGTAGGTATGTCCCAAGGCAATTGCCACCTACTTCGAGGCTGCTCCCTCCCAGGCTGCTAATGCTGTTTACTGAGGTGACGCTGGCAGTTCTCTCCACTGTCCAAGCAGTTCAAGATAACTAACACAGAGCTGCTCTTTGCTTCCGAGTCATGTGAATTAGAATTTTCCTTTCAAGAAAATTCTTTTTTCTGTTGTATGATTCAAAGGATTTGATTCCTTTCCAACAGATACAAGATTCCTCAACATGTATATTGACAGTTATTTGGTATACCAAAGAGGAGGAGCTTCGGGGCAGAAAGGGAAGCACCTTCCCAATAAAGTCCACAGCTGCAATATAATGGAGAAAATTTTCCTGGTTTATATCTCACTTGAGAAAAAGTTGCTCTCATGGCAAATAGTCACTGTAAAACTCCACTCTGACTGTGAGGAAGACCCACTGTGGTGGGTCCCCTGTGCAGGCGCTGCTGCTGTCCCTGGTGGGGGAAGAAAAGAGCTGGAGCATCGGTCTACCAGTGGTTTACTTGAGCAAAACCACCTTTCTGATTTTCCTGCAGCCTTCCTGGCAGCTTGCTTGGACCCTTGAGTGCTACCCAGGTATCAACAGGTAAGGCCCTGATGTGATGTGAGCAGCACTGCCACCAGATGAATGCCCATGAGGCCAAGTAATTCTTTCACCAAAAGGAGGGCTTTTCTTTCCGTTCTGTAGAAAATCAACTAGAAGATATCTCAGAAGAAAATTCAGTTTCCATTAAATACTTGGGACCAACTATTGTTGTTTTGGAGTATGCTAGGATCTGATCAGGGTTCTTACACTGATGAAAAGTGGCTTAGGAAAAAGCAGAACATCTTTCATCTCTGTCAGCCCAGCACAAACTGTTCTTTGTTTCTCCCCCTCTGCTCTTTCCCTGCTGAACAGGTGTCCTATTCTTGAGCTGCAAAGGAAAAACTGGTTTTGTTTTCTTCTTGCTTTAATTGTGCTTTCCGAGTGTTTGTGTGTAGCTGAAGGGCAACATGCACCTGCTTGTACAAACTTCAAATAGACCCATTTGCTCTCATTTTTTAAGCAAGAGATTCAAGGGATGTCAAATGTGGGCATCTGTTTCTCAAAGGAAATAGTGATGTCAGCTTGTCATAATTCACTCCTGCTCCTGCATCCTGTGTAGTGAAGCAGCAACCCACGCACAGCTGGAATCCTTGCCAACAAAAGAACAACAGCAGGTAGGTGAAATCCACACAGTGCCTCATTTGGGTCTTTGAGCTTGGATTCTTAACAAGATTCTGGTGCTGTGTGACCTTTTGCTAGGTTGCCAGACAGAGGTGAATTTTTCTTTTGTAGGAAAACAAACAAAAAAGTCACCTGACTTCAATGGATTAGCTGTCAAAATGCTTTCCATGTGTGGCGGTATTCTGTTTGTTATTTGCTTTTGTCTTCTGTTCCCAAGGGGTTAATTAAGACATGTATCCTTCCTGGGCTATATTTTTACTGTAGAGAGACTGAAAACACAGATTTGTTTTTATCTGTGACAATGTAGTCATATGTCCTGAATTGCCTCTGGCAGAGCCAGAAGCAGCTTAGGAGAGCAGCCAATATATCTTCCTCCTGATGCAAAGTTCCTCCTTGAAGGGCAGTCCTTGTGTTTTAATCAATATGATATATAGGAACTTCGATTACTTTCCTTGCTACTGCCTGTTTCTCTGTTTTTCACAAATCCTAGAGTTATCTGGAAACCCTGAAGATTTTGACTGTGTTTATAATTTTGGCTCTCCAATGAAGTCTGATTCTAGTTGCAATTAATGCATATTAAGACTCATACATTCAGATTTGTTTCACCATTTTGCTTTTAAATACTGGAAAGGCTGTACTGCTCTGCCACAACATGTCTGCATCCTTTGAGTTTTATCTCACACCATGCAGTTCAATATTTCCTGATTCCATAGAAACCTATATGTTATCTTGCAGCTTATAGAGATGCTGGTGAGCATCTAAATATCCCTCCCTCAAGGCCCTGGATAGCGCAAGGGCTTGTGCAATCTGTTGTATCCACTTAGAGCTTTCTCTTTAAAGAAACAAAACTGAGAACAGCGAAAACAAGAAACAGGGATAAAAAAGAGAAATCAAAAGTTCTCCAGAAGGGCTGGTGGGTCACAAAGAGGTAGAGGAGGATGAACCTATAGCTGTAGTCCAGAAGACCAGAAAACTCAGAGGGTTTTGGCTCAAGCGCTATATGTAGGGCAAACTGTTTGGCCTCTGCTCCAGTGAGGAAAGAAGGATTTGTCTCAAGGCTAATTTGGCTGCCCTCATTTGCAACACAAGTACTGATTTTGTGGCAGCAAACCGAAACTATGAGGACCCTTCAGGTGATGCCAAATGGAAGACTGGAAGAAACCAGAGCCATACCCACTGTCAGCCAGCTCCACCTGTGGAGATCATCCAGTGGGATGCTGTGAGTCTCAAGCTATTGCAGTCCTACTTGCCAATGGCCTCTTCCTTGCTGGGTCAGGAGATATTTTTTTATGTCAAGAGAAGGGGCTGTATCACGACTACACATGGGAATGTTTCTTTAAAAAGAGGAAAGGCAGGCTGCCACCAAAGGGAGCCCAGTCCATACTGAAATCTTGAAAAGACCCAGAGAAAGACAATGTCAGTGTAAGGATTTCTGCAGTTCTATATCCAATCTATAAAGACCATAGGCCCTACTTTCTGTCTCAGTCAGCAACATGGAAGATAAGGGTGTTATATCTCCATTGAAAAGATTAATGTCAAGCATGAGGATTAGTTCTCTACAGCGCAAGAGATTAAGTTTGGATTTTGCAAGATATCCCATTATCAGCTTTCTCCCCAGACAGTCCCCGCAGGCCTGTACCACCCTCCCTGGACAACACTGGAATTTTGGGGAGTGTCTCTCATTCAGCGGTATTTCCTTTTGCTCCAACTCCGCATTAAAAAAACCACTGCACTGAAACTGTCTTTCACTGTGCTGATTTACCAGGCCTCACCCCCATCCCCTCAAGGACAAGACCTATGTCCTGAATTAGAAAGGTGAAAGGACCAAGTTTTCTCCTGCCAGGTGCAGGACTAAGGCCACAAGTCCTGTTGTCAATTTAACTGTGCCAGTCAGAGGTGGTACCTCCTCCTCTGGCTGTAGCCACCACTGTTCATCAGCTCACCTGGCAAACTGGTTTGTGTGAGCACTCCTGGTCCTGTTCCAGGCAAAACCAACCAGAATAACTCACAGCAGCCCCTTACATTTTTTAAATTAATCCAGATAATTTTGCGGAAATGGATTAAGAGGTGCTTTAACTGGGAAGTCAGGGCAGATATCAATTTTTCACCCTCTTTGAACCAGCTGAAGGAAAGGCTTCTCCTGTATTCAGATATCTGCACTACCAAGAGGCAGGAGCAAGACACAGGTGTGTGCCAGATGGAGATCCGAGGGGATGTGACAGCGAAGGATGTGCTGACAGCCTCGAAATGCAAAGTGCCTATGGCCTGACTTCACCCAGGAGCGTGTGCTCCAGCAGCTGTGGCTGTTTTGGGTAAGCCTGGCTTCAGGAAGTTCCTCAATTCTTGTGCTGTTAAGATGATTTCCAGCAGTGCTTTTTGCCTCACTGGTTAAACAGCCCTGACTTAAGGCAAGGCTGGGTACAAACCTGCCCCTTGCTGGCCAGGGTGCAAATGCCATGGGGCTGTTATCTCTTATCATTGCAGCATTGTTCTTAGCTTGGCTCTGTTCTTTGCTCTGGGTCTGTGTTCCACTGACTGAGTAAAGTGCATAGAGGAACACTTCTTCCTGCTTGTGTTAAATACTTTAACTTCTTGAGGCAGAGACCCTGAATAGGAGGAGCTCTACCTGTTGGCAAAACTGTACTTGAAGGAAAATCAGGGCTTTGTTTGTGAATCTTTGAGCTGCTTTGATTGCATAGGAAGGCTTCATATCTAATAGCATCAAATACGCTTTCCAGACAGTAAAACCAGAGTCACAGAAGAGAAACAGATGTCTAACTTTTCACAGGAACACATGCCAAGGCAGAGAATATGAATCTCACTGTAGAAAAGGTCAGACTCCCAAAATAATAAACCAATTTAATTATCTTTTCATTAATTATGTATTTCTGTGCAAACTTGGGAACAGTTATACTCTCCCTTAAATTAACATCTTGGCAAAGGGAAAGTACTTCATGGTGTGAGGTGGGTGGCCAGCTCTGATTCAGTGCCTCTGTTTTATCTGCCTAAGAAACAGCAAGGGAAGAGCACAGCAGCTGTTCTGACTGCCATCAGGAGGCACCACCATTCCAGGACCCTCCTGCCCACGCTTGGCCTCCTCAGCAAAATCCTCTGATTTATCCTCTAAAAACTGAAGGAAGAGGAAGGAGGAGACTTTGTATCTTTATTTATCACACTGGCTTTAAAACACGGTGGTTTTTAAATCTTTGAATTTACTACATTGTTATTTCCCATAGCACCTCTACATCAGGGGCCCAGCATTTAGGGTGATGCCAGGCAGCCAGGGACATTAGCATGACTGACCTGTGTCTCCTTTCAAATTACATCACTCTCTTTGCACACTTAGTCTGCAGGACCCCACGGATTTGTAACATGACCTGGAGCTGCACTGACACCATACAGTTTATGCTCTGTCCCCACTGAGCTGATGATGTAGCAATGAAATCTGACAGCTAAGAAAAATGCATCCCAAATTGAATAATCAAGGAAGTGTCAAAGGAAAGATTCTGTTTTATTATGACCTATAAAACAGTAGGAAAAGGCCCTGTGCATTTTTCTCAGCTTTAAATAGATTGCTTAATGGGTTGTGCTGAGGTAAATACATGTATGTATAATGATAGCTTCAAAGTTACTGTGTCCATACAAATGGTCCCTCACAATACAAAAAAAAAAGAGTAATAGATTATGTATGAAAATGAAAATACTTCTATATCTTTCTTGTCAGTTTTTATTTTGCACTTGTGGAAGCTTCATTTAATCTCTGGCAATAACTAATTTCCCCTGGGTTCTCAGCCTTGTCCTTCCTGCCTCTAATACCAGATTGGCAACTCAGTAACAAACAGTTAAAAGCAGTATCATGGGGTGAATATAATCATGGCCAGTAACTGGGCAACTGCCCACTTAATCTGATTACTGGCCTGTGACGAGCTGTGGCCCGTTAACCTTGTTTTGACCAGCTTCCTGACACTGCGGCACAAATGAAGTGTGACATGATTAAAAGAGACTGATCAGTTTTGCTCACCATGACAATACCTGTCAGCTGCTGTGCTGAGGATTCACAAAGCAGCAAAAGCTTTCAAGTCCCATGATTTAGCTGTTATGACTGCTCTCCTCTGGCTGGTGGGATGGCTGTCCTCTCCAAGCACATGCAGTTCAGTGAGGACATGGCAACTTTTCCATGGTGGCTCCCTGTAGATCTCCGCAGGGCCCAGCTTGTCTCCCAGAAGCATGTCTGCAGAGCAGAGGTGGGTTTGGTACATACCTGATGTAACAGGCAGATGATGAACTTAGCAGATGAGAGAAAAGTGGGATAGTGCAATGGGAGAGAGACAAAAAGCAAACACAGCTCTAGGAATATATTTAGTATTCAAACTATGTTTTGACATGGTTTTGGGGTAGTTTTTGGCAGATAGTTTAAAACTGAAAATATTACTCATGTAATAATCCAAGTACTCTGCAATAGGTTGTTTTCTAATGGCTTGAGCTGCATTTAGGGGGTAGGCTTTCTGCTCCAAAAGGATCATTTCCCTTATATGAAGCCTTGCATATTTTAAGGGCAAAATGACTTTAACAGTCATCCTGGTCCTCTGCATAATGTTTTGGACTGTCTCCCCTGGGCACTGGAGGACAATGTCTTTGCTGAAGAGCATACTGGGTTGCCTGCTGTTGGTGCTGTTGATGCAGTGCTCTGAGCAGCTACAGATGCTACATGTCCAGTAAGTTAATGTGCTGATGTGCTCTTCATATAGTAAAAAAAAAAATCTCAGCTAACCTTGCAAGCTCTCTTGTTTACTGGAAAAGACTGATAGGGAAAAAGGAAGGAGATACCAAGAGGAGCATTAAGTTGAAAAGGAAGTAATTACCATGGATAAGATATGAAATCAAGGAAAGTATTTTCCTCCCTGTCATGGCCATTTATTTTTGCTAATCCATGTGCATGCAGGCACAGGACATCATGGGAGATGACTAACATGGGAGAGCTCGATGCTGGCAGGCCAGGGGAAGTGCTATCTAGGAAGACAGTAACTCACTTTTCAACCTTGGTAATTTTGTGAAAGATTTCAGGGCCAAACACTCACAAGTTCAGGATTACCTAGCAGAAAATTATATGACTGTCAGCCATCTGAATGGTTTTGAGTGAAGATGAACAAGGCATGTAAGCTGAGTCAGAGACTACTGTTAACTTATCACTTGTCTGACCTTAACTGCTCTCTAATTACAGTGTCTAGGTCCCGGGTGCTTTAGATAAATGCCTATAATAATATAATGCCTGTTAGAGGAGGACTGGTAGTGCTTTGTATGTAGACACATCAGGTGGAGAAGGGGACTAAGGGCATTAAGTCCTCTGAGACAAAGTGCAGGCAGGTCTGGTGCCTGCTGCCAGCTTCTCCTCCCTGCCCACTGCCTGGGATGACGCCGCTGTGGGGCCCAACAGGACCTGGGGGAGCCGCCCCTGTTTCCCCTCCTTGCACCCTTCCCGTCTCCCAGCGAATGCTGCCTCAGAAGATAAAGCCTCAGATGGCCCACAATGGACAGGGGCACTCCATTGCTCCCAGGACACGTTGTTAGTGGGCTGTGGTAGTGCAGGGAGAAGGCAGCAGGCCACGAGGCTGTTTTGCTTGGCAGCAGACACCCCACATTATGGCATTCATAATGCATAAGTACAGTACAATATCCAGCTGATGTGTGCCAGGCTGCTATGCTCTGCCAACCACAGCATGGATGGGGTGGCCTGGGAGACAGGGATGGAGCCTCTAATCTGTGAAATCCAGTCCCATCTGATGGTCCCTTGGTGGGGCATGAATCCCTGGCAAGCTAATACCAGGAACTAGTTTAAGCTTCTCTTCTGGAAACGCTGTAGGGGAAGAAGCCCTGACAGGTACTTAGCCCAGGCTAGAAAACACAACCTGGGGGCTTCTCAGAGCCTGTGTCCCATGGTCTCTTTCTTTCCTTAGGGAAGGACTGGTCTCTGTCATGCTGGTAAGCTTTGGCCACCTGAGACCTCAAGCTGAACACTGCCTGAGTGCAGCAGCAAGGCAGCTGCCTGCCTCCCCAAAGACGGGGAGGTTGTCTCATCACCAAGGGCAAGTAGCCAGGTGCTGCACCACACTTGCAAGAATGTTTATAGCAGCCTTGTACAGAGGTCACAGTCATGGGTGGTGCCTTCCTTGGGCTGAGCACAGGGACAACACCCTGGGAAATTGTCATCCAAATGGGTAAAGAGCAGCAGAGAAGCAACTACAGCAAAATCCTGCTGTCTCCCAAAAGGGAACATGGATGGAATAGAATATCCTCTTGGTCAGCTCCTACAACTCATATTGGAAATGGATAACAGCACCCCAGTACTCCACCAAGGCAAAGACTTTCTGGGCTAGTTTTACAGTGTGAAATTATTTTTCCATTCCTGATATAAGTCTCCATTCTCTCTTCTGAATGTAGATTAAATTCAAAGATTTATTGTATATTTTTAATACCCCACCTTTTTTTCCTCAGGTGCCTGCTCTTGCATTTCTCAGTGATTCCCTATGGTGACACTCATGAAAACACACTGTTAAATAGGAATCATAGATGCCATGATGAATTCCCCAATGTCACAGCCAAAAGGGAGCTGGAGGAGGTAAGAGTTAAGGACAAGAAGTTGGTTTTAATCCTACATGCTGCAAGAAAGTATATTTTAAATGTCATTTTGGAATCTTTTGAGAGTATCTCTTTCCTGAAAGGATTTCTTGGAAGCTCTTAAGTGGCTTTGGTAAGTCTTTGCATTGCGTTTAGGCCATACATCTCTGACATGGATGATCTGGGAACTCTATCTCCTGCTTCAGAACAATAGGGCAGACTCTAAACATTGGTTTAACTATTTATCTTCTATTTGGGACAGGATCGATGCAAGATCTGTAATAATATGCCAGACAGAAGTTGTCTTGACCTGAAGATGTTAGATTGCTTGATGTTACTAGCTGTTTCTTAGCATTACTGTTGCCTGGTTTCCTGTTTACTTACCATTTGCTTTAAAGTATCTTAACAGACCTGATGTGGTAACAATTCATTAACTCCTTCTTCCTCTGGACAGAGCAGAAAAAATGTGTGTCCTCCTAACTTAGTGATGAAGACAGGAAATTTGCCATGAGAGGCTTATGCTACTGCTATGATCTGTCTCAGTCTTGAAGAAATACAACTTGTGTTGCTCTTTTAGAGTCTCCAACTCCCTTTGCCATAGGATTCTCCTGATTAATTTTTCTTTACTTACCCATTTTCTATGCTTTACAATCTTCACAAACTGTATATAACAAAAACTTATATTCAAATGTGTTTCTGAGCTGGAGCTTTCTTTTTTCTTCCATGCAGAAATCAGAGTATGGACAGCTATCTTTTAAATGACGCCTCTCAGATTGTTTCAGGCCAGCTTAATCTGGCTTGCTAAATTTCAGTGTGAGTCACAATTCAGCCATTAGAAAGGTCAAACTTGGAAATAACTGATTGACTTAAAAATAAAATTTTGAAAAGAGGGTTAATAAAGACAAATCCCACTTTCATGCTATCCCAAATCCCACTAGCATGCTATTTGATGCAGCTAGTTCAGACACCAGCATTTCAAACAGTTCTGCTCAGGCCTGACTTATGCTAAAATCTGCAAGCTCAGGGAAGCACTCCCTGTGTGTACCACTAAATTTTTGCAAGCTAACCCAAAGAAATGCTTATACAGTGCTCTAGTCAATCCTGAAAGGCTTCTAACAATACATGGAATAAACACTTAGCTGCTACCAAATAAATCAATCACCCCTCTGGCCATCTAAGTGCAGGACAATCCTATGCTAAGGATTTGTGCAACATCTCATGCAAAACTGTAAGTGTAACACAAAGAGTAATGAAGCTATTTCATGGGTATTAGCACCAGCTTCTAAAAAATGAACCTTTTGACTTCGGGTTATTTTGTTTTCAGATCCAGATTTGCACTGGTTTTATATGAAATTTCAAACCAGTGAAAACTTTGCTTTGTTTTCATTTTAAGTCTGATTGATGCACACCTATGAGACACTTGGGTCAGCAGAGCTGATTGAGATTCACCTGGGTCGAAGCAAGGAGGTTCTCAGATATCTAACTACGTGCTGCTGAGTGGGGAAACCCAAACCTTCTCCCCTACAGTTTCTCTCCTTTCTGCACAATCCCTGTTGTTATGCAGCCACATGTGGGTGCAGGGTACAGGGATCACTCCTGTATTCTGCTACATCCTCTCCTACAGCTCCTGTTAGACTGGTCCTTTTTTTCCAGCTTTTGTGCTGAGGTTTGATGGTAAGCCTACATGATAGAAACAGTTTCCCTGATAGTGACTCTGTGGTGTTTCCATGGGGCTCTTTCCATGAAGTCTGTCCACTGTCCCATGAAGTCAGCTGGATGGTCCTTCACTGGATATCTTGCCCATTCATGTTACCACATTTGGATGTGTGGCTTTGCATAGTGCTCTGTTAATTCTGGCTGGAGTATGAGAAAAGATGTTGTTTCCACCCTCTCCTCATCAGTGAGGCTGGAAACAACATTTCATAAACATAACTGTCCTTTACTGTAACTCAAACCTGCTCTTTCTGTTGGACACAGAAAGAGAGGAGAGGGTTTTTTTGCTGGGGGAGTCCTGCTGGTCAATGGTGTCCCAGTGCGAATTGCTGACTGGAGAGTTTCAGGTGAGACTGGAGTTGCTAGGGCTTGAATTCCAATTCTGGTTTGTGGCAAAGTCATTCATTTTGTTCTTGGCCCTGCTGACATTGCAAGTATCTCCTGGACCTGAAAAGTGTTTTGTGATTCTGTCAGGTGAAGCAAATACCAATGGGTGCATAAGAGAGGTCACTTTGGATTTCCATACAGACAGGTTTTCTTTTTTTTTTTTTTCTTTCTTTAATGAGATTTCAGGAGAGGGTGAGAGAAGGTGGGCGATAGAACATTATGATGGAGCTTGTAATTGCTCATACAGCTTTCTAACCTACCTATGTTAACAAGAGTGTCATGGAGGAGAGGCAAGGGGCTGACTGCTCGCTGTAGAGTTGTGGGGAAGGGCAGGGATGCATGCAGGGGTAGAGAAGGGCCCTTCTGACATTGCATGCATAATCTAATCTGGGCCATAATAATTTCCTACTGGCTCAGCATCAGTCACATTGTTAGCCTAATGCTGAAATTAGATCTTGTCTGTCACTGACATTTGTTTTCCTATCTGCACCATCTCTGTACTGCAGTACTTCCTGGCTCAATTCATGTGGGACCAACAATCCCAGTTATGTCGATACAGACATAGCAGAAAGCTTTTACTGAGCACTCCCTGCAGACAAGGCAAACCATCAAAGTGAGTGTTTCAATATGCCATTGCTCTCTTGTGTAAAATAAGAGCAACTCCCCACTACAACTTGGGGTCTTATTCCCATCCAACACCCTGCACTGATCACAAACAAGAAATCAATAATAAAAATATCATAGAATCATATCCCTTTTTGCCCTGGGTTTGGCTGGGATAGAGTTAATTTTCTCCGGAGTAGCTGGCATGGGACTGTGTTTGGATTTGTGGTGGAAACAGTGTTGACAACACAGGGATGTTTTCCTTGCTGATGAGCAGTGTTTACAAGGAGCCCAGGCCTTTTCTGCTCCTCATGCATCCCACCAGCGAGGAGTCTGGGGGGGGGCACAAGGAGCCTTGAGGGGACAGCTGACCCCAGCTGAGCACAGGGATGTTCCAGACCACAGGACCTCACGCTCAGCACATGAAGCTGGGGAAGCAGAAGGAAGGGGGTACATTCAGAGTGATGGTGTTTGTCTTCCCAAGGCACTGTTACGCTTGACAGAGCCCTGCTTTCCTGGGGATAGCTGAACAGCTGCCCATGGAAAGTGGTGAAGGAATTATTTCTTTTGCTTTGCTGTGTGCATGGCTTTTGCTTTACACATAGAACTTTATCTCAACACAGAAATTTTCTCACTTTTACCCTTCTGATTGTCTCCCCCACCCACCAAGGGAGAGTGAGTGAGTGGCTGCATGGGGCTGAGCTGTTGGCTGAGGTTAAACCACAATACATGTCTAAATCCATTCCATACCTGTGTCTATGCTGTGTGCAGTCAAGCTGAGATGACTGAGCTGCTGGGACACAGTCATTCAGTCGCTGCTTCTCTTCCTCTAAAGGTTCCTCTCTAGGAAATAGAGATTCAGTCTTTCTGGCCCCTGCATCAGACTTGGGTCATACAAGTTTGGGCTGTGATCTTATATATTAAACACAATTTAGCCATTACATTTATCAGTTAGGAAGCATCCAAGTGTTCAGAAGCAGTGGCAAGGAATGGAAGATGCACTTTGCTCAAATCAGGGCTGCTAGAACCACCACACTGAAAATGCTGCAGATACTGAAGTTTTCCTTTTTCCCAGAAAGGGAATGGACACAAAATTATATTTCATTAAAGGGTTCTTGCAATAACCAGTGAGTTTTTCATCCTTCAGAAAATTAGAGAAACCTGGACAATTTCCTGTGTGGGTCATAAATTTCTGCTGAGCCTCCCAGGGTGCAAATTTTTTCTGTACTCACTACTGATGATTGTACCTCAGGGGTGGGAGAAGGGATCTGAGCCCCAGTTTAAGCACACCCTCTTGCCCCAGGAGGTCTGCAGCTCACAGGGTGTTGGCTCTGCATCTGTATAAGCTCCAGACATTTCCAGTGCAGTTGTTTCCACTGGAGCCAGACATTGTGGGCTTCTTTCACATTTAATTGAGAGAACTAGGCATTTCTGGGGATTTAGCTCATCCTGAAGCAGACATTTAAAAGGCCAGATGAGCCCTAGAAGTGCTTAAGAGGACTTTTCAAGAACAGCTTGAGGAACATTAGCCATTGAAAAGACTGTATATTGGACAAAATCCAAATTTCAGATTATCATTTAAAAATCAAACCTTTTAAACGCACATTTTAATGTAAAAACCCCGTTCAACTTACCCTTGTTAGCAAACATAGAATTACTTAATTCACAGTTTTTAAATACCAGCCACGTTCTCAGTAGGAACTGCAAACACCATGTAGGTTATCTTCTTCTGACATCTTGTTGCCTTGTATTTCAGGAGAGCTTTGAAGAGATAAGATGCGTTCCTTCCTTCACTTCTTACCTTATCACAAAGTAATTTTGTGGTCAAGACCATTTTGAAGGACTGATTTAGAACCTCAGGGTTCAATTCCAAAAGAATTAATTTAAGATCTGGCACTCAGAAAATTCAGTTTTAGCTTAGGGCTTATTTTCCTATGAAGTTTTTAGAATCCTGGCTACTCCATTGCCTCCCACCTTGTGTTTTTAATTACTTGCCTGCTTCTGGTTACCTTCCTTCTGCCCTGTATACAAAGGCATCAGTGTGAGATAGCACCAAATATTTTGTGAAAATATTTAGAAAAAGATTCCCACATATACGCTTAAAAGGCAGCTTTCATTATGTGATTCTTTTATGACCTGGAGCAAAAGACAGGCACTCTACTTCTAAAATAGACGTTAAACCAGAGGCAGACTTAAACTTTCAGACCTTCAGGTGACACAGACACCATGGGAGGTGTAACATTTTATGTTAGCAGGGGATTTACATGCATAATGTAGTTTTAGATCATTTTTGCTGCAAATTACAGCAAATTTTCATTACCTAGACAAATCACTTTGACTTTTATTATTTACTTGTTAGATGCTCTTTAAGGGACAGCTGGAGCCAAACTGCTAGGAGATATGCATTGATCCATTCACTTACTGATTAGCTACTTTACTTCCAAATAATCCCCCCTGTTTACTTGTCTTCATTTACTTTAGATTCTGGAAGCAGCCTGGAAATTTCACACACTGCCCATTACCTCAATGGAAAGTATTGATATGCTGATTGTCCAAGAGGTGATTGGAAGACTTGGTAACAGCATAATCATCTTGCTGTTCTACATGCTCTTTATGAATACTTCCTTTGAAATCATTGGCTGAAAATATTGACATGTTAGGTAATGACTAAAACTCATATTTTGAATTAAACTCACCCATTTCCCCCTCAAGTGCAATGGATTTTTAATGAGTCCCTCCAGAAGACACAAGTACTCAGAAGACAAAGTGAAATAAAACTGTGACCTGAGTAGGGGAGAGGTGGGAGGTGAGGAGCTTTGTAAACAAGAACTTTGTGTGGCTTTGTAGCTAGAGAACTGTAACTACAGAAATTCCTAACTGATCTCCATATTTATAAATAGGTGTCTTGATTTGACTGCAGACACCAGCCAAACCCCACACAGCCACTCACTCCCTTCCCTCCAGTGGGATGGGGAAAAGAATCAGAAGAGTAAATGTGGGAAAACTCATGGGTTGAGATAAAGACAGTTCAATAAGGAAAGCAAAAGCCACACACATGAGCAAAGCAAAACAAGGTTCATCACTTCCCAAGAGCAGGCAGGAGTTCAGCCATCCCCAGGAGATGGGCCCCCTCACATGTAATGGTGACTTGAGAAGACAAATGCCATCACTGTGCATGTCCCCCTTCCACCGTCCCCAGCTTTTTTGCTCAGCATGATGTCATATGGTCTGGGCTACCCTGTGTCAGCTGGGTCAGCTGTTCCAGCTGAGCAACCTCAGCCTACTTGCTGGTGGGGCAATGCACTAAGCAGAAAAGGCCTTGACACTGTGCAAGCGCTGCTCAGAAATAATAAAAACATCTGTCTATTATTAATGATTTCAGTGCAAATCCAAGACATAGACCCATGTTAGCACTGTGAAGAAAATCACCTCCACCTCATCCAAAACTAGCACAACAGGTAAAAATAGAAAGGATGCAATAGTTTGGAAAGTGTCATTATTTTGCAATTGATTCTGCTAGTGTAGGCCCCCCTGACACTCCACAGAATAGGACTGAAAGATAAAACAGGTATCAGAACTTTCCACTAGCATTTCTGATTTTGAACACTGTCCTTTGTATCAGATTAGTTGAAATTGGGAATTTACTTGGCTTGAGCAAGCAATGTGGAATAGACAAACCGGTGCTGGCAAGTACGGGGGTGTGTGTGTTTGTGGGTGGGCGGCTGGAAGAGGGAAAACTGCTCTGAAAATGACCCAGCTGAAATTTAACATAGCTTGGAGTAAAATAAAGATGAGGAGAAACAGCTGTGTGCCACCTGAGTGATAAAAATTAGGGGTGATATCCTGCACCTTTTTGTGATATCAGGGAACACGGAGACATCACCCAGTAATACTCCCAAGTTGCCATCACAAGTAGGCTGAGTTGTGAGCTAAGTCCCTTGGTTGCTGTCAGGAAATGCTGCTACTGCCAAGGATTCCAGCCTCCTACAATGGTAGTATGGGATAGCTCAAGAACAAAAGCATTGCACTATCAGTCCTGCACTGCCCAGGTTATGGACAAATTGTCTTCACAAGACTTTTCATCTCTGGTTTCTGAGTCCCAAACAGGGAGCATTGTTAGAGCTGCAGCTCAGGCCAAACAGGAGCTGCACAGCAGAGGGCCCTTTGCAGACTGGGCAAAGAAAGAAATGAAAATGAATGGGCCAAAGCTTTGGGACCTCCCCTTTTCATAGCACTAGAGCAGAAAAGCCAATGGCTATTGAAAGCTATGAGTCTCTAACTTGCTGAGCCCAGAACCTGGCAGGAGAGGAGGAAGAGGGTTCCATACTTAAGATAACCTCATCCATACTAGCAGAACATCACAGATTTGGTCCATCATAACATACATTTAATGAGCCTCTTTCTGGAGGCTCATTAAATCCCTTTTGTGTACACAAACTACAGAGTAGCTCACATCTCTAGAGACCAGTCCTAGAATTAACCATTTGCATGCCTGAGGAAGCAGTGATGAGTGTGCTCCTGAGAGGACAGAGGCAGGCCAAAGGGCTTGGGCCTGAATCCCCTGATCCCTGAATCCAAGGCTGGTACTGCTGGAGCTCAAGGGAAGATGCATGAGTTTGCCCAGATGCTTTGTGTCACTGCAGGCTCTGGAGCCCATGGTGCACAGGGGGCAGGAGTGGCCTGTCTCACTCTGAGCTCCATCCCAGTTCAATTTGCTTTCTTTCAGAAGGTTGCCAATGTATTTGCACATGTCTCAGAACTGTCCCTTGCTTTTGTTTTGATCCTTATGTTTTAAACTGGCACAGTGATGAGGACCATACCAATGCAAACAGTTACTAGCCCTTCACATGTCAAGATGAGAGAATTAAATGAGTCATTTCAGGGAATCTGAGTGCCTGGTATGACTCCTCCTTTAAAAACTGATCTCCAACCCTGTTTTGCAGAGAGAATATTGCTTCAACATCCAGGAGAACTGGAGATCAGAACATTACAAAGCCATAATGAAGATGAATTCTCATGGATAGATGGATATAGGCTGATATGCTAATATACCTGTTTAACTTGATAGATGCTAATGCTGATGACAAGTTCATAAATATATTTGGATCCACATTTATACTTTTGCTGCAGTGTGTTAAAAATTCGATTATTATTATATTGAATCCTTCAAAAAGCTGTTGCTAATCACAGCTCCAAACTCCCAGGCTTGCTAAGTGGCAGTTCTGTCACATACAAAATATTGCAATACATTATAACAAATTTTTATCCTTAATTACAACAGTCCTGACTTTTCATCATTATCAATCCTGTCACTGAGCATGACACATATAAACTACTAGTATTAATTTTGTTCAGAGTTCTATTTACAGATTGAAGTCAGCAAATTTAGATTGTACCGAGAGAGATTATTGCATTTTGCTCTTTTGCCTCAAACCAATGTCAGCTTCCTAAAAAATCAACTTCTACCTTATAAGAATGATTGTGAAAATAAATATGGGTTGTATACTGAGCTGATTAGAAACAAGAAATGCAAAATTTGAGCTTCAGCTTACAACATGCTGAGAATTGGTATTTCCTAGAGAGGTCAGGTTCTCTTGGGGATGCAGATCCTCTGCAATGCACTTAGGAATAATAATTTGTTCCCCTAGATAAGAGCTGGCAGGTGTGCCAATGTGAGTTGTTGGAGACACTCTATGACCTGCAAAACCTAAAAAAGAACCATTTTAAACTCAGGCTTGCTGCCGCCACATCTGGAACACTGGGCCCAGTCTGGGCTCCTCAGTACAAGAAGGCCATGGAGCCCCTTGAGCAGGTCCAGTGGAGGGCTACAAGGATGTTCTGGAGCATCTCTCTTAGAAGGGTTGGAGGAGAGAACTGGGCCTGTTCAGCCTGGAGAAGGCTGAGAGGATATTTCATCAATGTATCTGTACTTGCGTATCTGAAGGGGGTCACCAAGAGAATGGAGCCAGGCTCTCCTTGCTGGCTCCAAGCATTGGGATGAGAGGTAGAATCTGATGCACTGCAAGTTCCACTCGAATATATGGAAGCATTTTACTGTGTGGGTGTCTGAGTACTGAACAGATTTCCCAGAGAAGCTCAGGGGTCTCTCTCATGGCAGATACTCAAAAGCTGTCTGGACACAACCCCAAGTGTTGTGTTCTAGGGAAATCCTACTTGAGCAGAGAATTTGGACCATATGGTCCCACCAGCGGTCCTTTTGAACCTTACCCATGTTGCGATTCTGTAATTCTGTGATCTTGTAGGAATACCAATGAGTCTTCTGTGATAAGCTTGTTTGAAGAAAATTTCCCTTTCTAGCCTTTAACCACAGTGCACACAGCTAAAAAATGTGGCTTTCTTGTAATGGATCCTATGACAACTTGTCATTACTTCAGCATAATTTACTATGAAGCTAATCTCTTTTTCAGAGTATATTCCTTGTTTTTGCTGATTATAGGCTGCATTACTGGCAGCCATTCAGAATCTAGCCACATTCTGAGCAACCTGAAATTATTTATTTATCCTTTATCTTTGTGGTGTAGATGGCTGGTAGTTTCATTGAGAGTCAAAGAATGGGTTGACAAGAGTGACTTGCTTGTGGGCACACAAAGTCTGCAGCAGAGCTGGGATCACATCTTGCTTTGAGGGACAAACCCAGAAATCTCCCCTGGTGAGAGAGGAGAAGGCAGTTCATGCAGGGATAAAGAGAATCAGAGTGTGTATTGTTGATCTGAGGCCTGTGTCTATTCACTTACACATACCCAGACTGTTTGTTTGTTGGCTGATGTAGCTGGAAGTTCACTAATGTTCACACATATCCCCTCAGAAGTGATAGTGCACCTACATGTAAGATAGCTGGAAACAGGATTTAATTAGAATATAAGATAGGCCATGGTGATCAAACACAGGGCTTAGCTAGATCTGGCCAGCCCCCTTCATCCCACTTTTCCTTTATTTTCCCACATTTTTTCCTCCTCAACTCACCTCATAGATTTCCTTCTCCCTTTCTGCATTCTTTGCCCTAAACATTGCACAGTAAATCTTGCAGGTTCCCAAAATACTGTTCCCATTGCATCCCTTCACGAATCCTATACCATAGGCAAAAATCACCTTTAGTATGCAAGGCATCTGGGAGACAGTTTCTTGGCAGACGTCTTTCTCACTAGCTACCAAGGTTTAATCAGTTTTATCTGATGTTCTTGGGAGCAGCCAGTGTTGTCTGGTCCATTTTCCCTGATGAAGTTACTGAGGTTTCTCTTCCTGTCTTTGTTCTCCCTGCATCTTTTTGTTAACAGGGATTACACTTTTAGTCACACAAACCAACATCCGAAAGGTAACGAGGAATCACACTGGACCTTTTATTCTGTGCTGGCTAAGAAACTGAGGTGTACAAAATGCTTTCACAGACGAAGAGCTTCCCACCTAATCTCAGCAAACCAGAAGATCCTGCTTCTTGGGAGCTGCTAAGGAGGCTCCCATCCCCCTTGCTTTGCCTCTGAACCCCAGTTGCTGCATGTAGTCAGGGTGAGTTGGCAGGAGCCCACCAGGTGGTGAGATGGCCACACTGGGGTGCCACACGGAGCCGGGAAGGAAGGGCAGCAGCTGGAGATCTGTGTCCTGGCAGGCAGAGGAAATTCCCAGAGCCACATCCCTCAGGAGTCAGAAACCACTCCTCCTTCTCAGACCCCCCTCTGGAAACTAGTTTCCAAGCTGACTTCTACATGGGAATTAGCTATCAGTGGTTAAAATACCACTGAAAAACTAACAGAAGCTACATCTAAGTATTCAAATAAAAGCCTTATTTTAAATAAAAAATTTAATTAATCGTTCCAAATGCTGTGAAACCCTTATCAGTAAATCTCCACAAGCTCCTCTGAGTATGTTAAACATGAATTGTAAGAATTCTGCTTGAAACATTATTATTGTGCAGATCAGCTGAGCACAGTTTTAGAAATAATTTGGCAGCTTCTTACTGCTATAAACTGGCTTTAATTCTTAGCTAAAATACCTTCGGCACTAAGCCTTCCTCTCCAGCTTTTAAATACATGCTGCAAGCATTTTAGAGAGTTAAACTTTATTCTATACACATGCAGATCTACTTATGTACTTGACACTCACACAGGGGAATACTTTACAACCAAAAGGTACCACTTAATGAACTGCTCATGATTTTTGCACGAAAGCAGAATGGCACACAGTAACGTGGGTTTCTTCCTGGTCATCATATACTGAAAAATGTTGTTCCTTTAAACAAGGCCCACTCCTGCTCCCCCTGAAACCAAATAGGGTCAGGATTGGGCCCCTAGATTGAAAATGCAACAGAAATTTCCCAAATGCTGTGTCTCAGAGCCTTACTAGGATAGTAAACCCTACGGCTGGCTCTGATTTCCCTTTGTACTTGGCACTTCCCCCTGTACTGGGCACTGGTGAGGTCAAACTTCGAGTATTGTGTCCAGTTCTGGGCCTCTCAATTCAGGAAGGACATTGAGGTGCTGGAGCGTGTCCAGAGAAGGGCAACAGGGGTGGGGAAGGGTCTGGAGCACAAGTCCTGTGAGCAGCTGAGGGAGCTGGGGCTGTTCAGCCTGGGGAAAAGGAGGCTCAGGGGTGACCTTATCACTCTCTACAACTGCCTGGGAGGAGGCTGGAGCCAGGTGGGGCTTGGCCTCTTCTCCCAGTCAGCCAGTAACAGAATGAGAGGACACAGTCTTAAACTGAGTCAGGAGAGGTTTAGGTTGGATAGTAGGAGGAATTTCTTCACAGAAAGGGTGATTAGATATTGAAATGAACTGCTCAGGGAAGTGCTAGAGTTACTGTCCCGGGAAGTGTTTAAGAAAAGACTGTACATGGCACTCAGTGCCAAGGTCTAGTTGACAAGGTAGTGTTTGGTCATAAGTTGGAGTTGATGATCTCAGAAGTGATTCTGACTGGCTATGGAAATACCTTGTCTTCTAGTTAGGGAATAAAGTTTAGAAGAGCATGCCTCAGAAGATGTAAGGGGAGGCTTTTTGAAAGCAATAAACCCCTTGGTCATTGCAGAAGGTGTTGAGTGAGCACGTATGCCCCTGCAGGGGTGCAGCTCGGATGCAAACTCTTCCAGGTGTTCCTAAAGGGTTCCTGTCCGCCGCTGCACGGCAAGCGGAGAGTTTGTTGTAAGAAACGCCAATGGCACCACAACCCGGCCGTCAAAACTGGCCGGAGGTGTCTGATGGGTAGCAGAGGTGAGGAAGATGAGGCGGCCCTTCAGCCTTGCGGACAGGGCGGCGGCGGCCGCGGGTGGGCACGGCCGCCCAGCGGGGCGGGGCGGGGCGGCGGCACCACCCCTGGGCCCTCCCCCGGGCCGGCCCCCGCACCGCCGCTCCCCGCCGCAGGCTCCGTCGGGCCGGACTGGCGGAGCAGCCCCGAAGTTTGCGGGGCGGCCGGCGCGGGGCCATGTGGCTGCTGTGGCTGCTGCTGGGCTCGGCGGGTGAGTGCGGGCGGGGGCGGTGCCCCGGGGCGCTGCCCGCCAGCGAGGGGGCGGCTCCGCTCGGCGGGGGAGGGCGCCGGGGCCTCCTCGGCACCCCCGCCTCCCTGGGCGGCTCGTGGCGGGCCGGGGGCGCCGCCGGCCGCCCCTCCCCGGGCTGCGCTCGCCGCGCTCCCCTCCCTTTCCGGCCGGGCCGGGCCGGGATGCCCACGGCGGAGGTGCGGCGGGTGCGTGTCGGCCCCTCCGCCCCTCCGGGCGTGCTCGGGGTGGTCCTGGCCCCAGCGGGGGTGAGCGGGGCTGGCGTGGGGCGAGGCGCATGGAGCGGGGCCGAACCGGGCATCGAAGTCTCCGCCGGGCCGAAGGGGCCGCGGCTCCGCTGGTGCATCCCGGGCCGGGCCCCCTTCTCCTTTGCGAGGCCGCCTCGGGGCCAGGGAGGCCGTGGCGGGTGCGGGCGACCCTGCGGCGGTGGGCCCGCGTTGGGATGTGGCCAAGTGAAGCGCTCGGGTCCTGCCTGGCTTTACTTGGGGTGCGGAAAGGGAATTTCATACTTATTGCTCATATTCGTCTGTATAGAAACTCTTTCTCCCCGCCACGGTCGGCATATGCCTGTCAAAATTGGCGAGTTGGTGATGTTTTGTGCAGCTTTGCTGCAGGTGTGAATTATTTCTGCAACATGATCTTAGCGGGCACTTTTCCAGACAGTGTAAGTAGCCTGGCTGCATGCTGCTGTGTCTGTTTCTGAATCACGCCTTGGCGATGAAGTGATGACACACAGTGTGTAAAACTCAGATTATCAAGCTCAAATTATTTTCTTTTCTTGTCTTTTAAGAGTATTTGTTGTCATGAAGAATTCGTAAGTTTCACAGCTTCTATGGTAAAAGTTTGGTGTAGACGGATAGGAAGGAGGAGAAGAGTGACAGGACTTGCACTGTTTTGAAATTAGACAACTGCAAACTTTGACTGTGACACTCATAAGTCTTTGGAGGTTTAGGTGTCTTTGTAAAACTATTTCCGCTGTTCCATTTTTGGGAGGCGTCAGACGAAGCTTAAGTTTGTTTACCTGGATTGTGTTGCCTTCTTCCTTATTAATTTCCATTCTATTACTGCCAAAATTTCATCTAATTATTCACAGCAAGTTACATGTTTCCATGTGTTGAATATATTTGCTTGTAATACCACCCTTAGATTAACACGGAGGGATCCCATCTACAAGATACTGATCTTGACATCTGAAGGTTTCCCAGCCACCCACACCCCATATTCCTGCTCCACCTTGGCTTGGGGGCAGTGACAAAGACCTGTTTCTTGTGTGGAAGTTGGTACTTCAGCTTTTTGACTACTGGCTGTGGTTCTTGCACAACGTTCTTGCAGTTACTTAACCAGAGACTCTGGTTTACTTTGGGGCAGAATCAAAGAAATTTCTGAAACTTCTTTTTTCATGTGTTCTGTTTTTCTTTTGAAAAATAAAGTAGGGGGTCTTCAGGGATTTGTTTTTTAGATGTTGCTTTCCTCTGTATATTTTGGCGTCCCTGCAAGCTTCCCACAGGGAGCATAAGTTTGTCTCTGCCTGGCCTTCACTCTGTTTTGAATTTTACTTCTGGTAACTCCTGATATAAAATATAAATACTTCTTTTCCTATTGAATCTTTTTTGGGTACAGATGGGAAACCTTGCAACCCTAGGGATGAATTTCAGTTAACAGAAGGTAAACAGAATATAGTGTCCCTGTCTAAACAGTCGTTCTGCTAGTGTGCAGAAGTAACTGTTGACTTGCAAGGCAAAGTTGATCTTTTATTTTTGTCCTTATTCATAATATTGTAGTTGTATCAAGTAGTACTTTCCATCCTGAAAAAGCCTATCTGCATGGGAAAAGTTTTACTTTGTTATGATACTCGAGTTTGAACTTACACCAGGCTTGTTAATTTCAGTTGTTAACTAACTAGTAATTGATCAGAAAGAGACTATGGATCTGAAGTTTCAGCCTCTGTTCCTTGCACAGGAGCTTCCTGGTTACCTTCCTTTCCTCTTCTAGTCCCCATCTCATGTAAGTCTCATCAAGCTCTTGGGCAGCTCACACACCATGCACCCAGTTCCTTTCATCTCTCGTGCTCTTGCCAGTATAAGCAGGTCAGGCTCAGCTCGGATCCCCTCCTGCTGCCCTGTACATGTCATAGTGTGACCCAGTTTCCAGCACTTTGCTTTGGCTCAGTGTCTGCCCAGGAGTTCCTGGATGTAGGTTAGGTCCTGCAAGGATTCCTGTTTCCAGCTCAGACTGTAACAACATTATCAGGTTAAGTTAATATAGAAGGAGGTCTGTTAGTTAGAAAACAGACATCTGTGTTTATCTTCTACTGCTTGTATGAAGTAATGGAAGCTGATCTACACACAGTTACAGTGAGTTTTGGAAAGGATTGTTTCAGTGAATTGCAAGTACACTACAGCTGAAAACCCAATAAAATGTAAACAATCCCTAACAGAAAAAGGAGTTCTGTAATCCTGACTGCCACTGTACTGTGTATTCAAGACAATTTTTTTAGTTTAAAGAAACCTAAATCCTACTGAACATGTTTTGAACATAGATTTGTGTATTTTTTTCTTTGACCTGTATATCATCCATTAAGAAGAAAAATGGCAGGAGTCAGAAACATTCAGGTAAATTAACTGCTTTTACAAAGTGAGCAAAAAGGGACACTGTTTTTACTGACAATTACACACCTTTCTGTTTTAACTGAAGAAGGTTTTACAATGTCAGTCTTTGACTGGAGAATCAAAATGCAATGCACAGCTGGGATTTCTAAGTATCATCCCCAGGAGTCAGTTCAATATAAGGGCCTTTCTGATACATTAGTCGAATATATAATGTAGATATCATGCCTCTTAAAATATACTCACCTTGCTCTGTATTAAGGGAAGCTTCTGTGTCTTATTCCCTCCAGTATTTTGGTCTAAGATTGTTAGAATCAGGACCCATTCTACGGATAGCATAAACATGAAGGGCCACACGTGTGCTTTCATTACATTTTCCAACTTCACCTCAAAATCTTGCAAAAAACCAGAACATCCCTAAAATCAGGCAGGGATAGGAGCTATTTGAAGAGTCGTGTTACCTCGTTAGTCTGTATTGTGTAATATCTGCTAACTTAAAACTTCCACATGGTGTTAAGGAGATAGCCATTATTTCCTTACATGGGTCTTCATTTGTACTGACATTCAGAGGTATTGCTAATAGTAGAATTTCTTTGCTGAAAAGCTTATGTACTGCATGGCAGGAGTAATCAGCAGTACTGAGTGGTGGTCTCCTCTGGTAGATAAGCAGAGAGAAAAAAGCCCCTGTCTACTTGAATACTCATGTCTGTATTGTATATTCAGTAGGTCTATTCTGTGTTTTTCAGGCAGTCCTCTTGAAAACTCTTAAACTGAGTCTAGTGCTTCATAACCAGTGTTTGTCTTTCTTGGTACATAAGCCAGCTGTGAGCGTGGGTAGGACATCAGTGTGGGAGAGATGGAGAAAGATTCCTGGAGTTGGTAAGTCAAGAAACTTCCATCTTGGGACAGTAATAAACAACAAGCACTGGATATTTGCTGAAGATATGAGTCTGCCAGTGGTCATAATGAGAGCAGCCAGGGGTACTCACTCCAATGCAAAGCTCCCCAGCCATGCTGAGGAGAATGTGGGATTTGTCACAGGAGCCTGTGCCCACACACACAAGTTGTTTTGAATCAGTTTCTGGTTATTCGACATTTGATGTTTGAGGCTGTTGTCAGACTTTACTCTTGCAAGTACATTTTTTGTGCAGGGAGTGAAATAAGCAGAGGATGATTTGGGGGAGGTGTGTTCTTGGCTAGATTTAAACAGATTTCTCTTACTCACTGAATGTGGGGAGTTGCAGGGCCCAGGAGCTTCCCAGCATCCCATCTTGCCTGGCACAACCCCTGCAAAGAGTCTGCAGTTGCCAGGTTGAGAGGGAGGAAGCATGACTGCAATGTTGCAGTCACATGTTGTGATAGAAAATGAAGATTGTTATAAAGAAAATAGGTAGTAAAAATGCACCCTTTGTACAAATGTGAAATAAATTGTTACAAGCATGCAGTCAGTCTGTAGTTCTTGATATACTGAGACCAGCTCCATACCTCTTTGGAGAAAAAAGTTTCCTGGTGATACTATAATACGTTTATTGTGACAATAGGAACCTGCATCCTGCTTTCGTTTTTATGCTGATTATCTACTGGGTGAGGAATAAAATGGTTCCCTTTGCTGTAAATCTGGTAGACTGTTACAGGGTTATGTTGATTTGTTAAGTAGCAGTGATGAATTGAGCTGAGATTCAAGCATCTCTGTGTTTCAGTGCAATGTGGGAAGGCCTAATTAAAAATCAATTTGTCACCTGGAGAAAGAATTTGTTTTGGTTTTTGTTTGTGTTATTTACGTTTTTTAAATTTTAATTTATTTTTCCACACTGGTACATTTTACCAGAGTAGTGTCTGTCATATATCCTATTCTGTGGTTACTCTTTCTGTCCATGTGAGCAGAAATGCAATAATGGAGTAGGCCTGAAAAATCTGTAGCTGAGATCTGCTGTGATGGTAGCCGTGCTCTCCATTTCAGTGTCTCATCTGTTGTAGAAGCTGATGAGTTTTATGAATTGCTAGAAAGCCTGGAAGGCTGTTCAGTTGTCCTGCTTGCTGCAGACTGGAGCTGTGGATATTCTGGCTTTGGTACAAGACACTGTGATAACTATTTCAACTGACATTTTCAGGGTTTGAAAGGATTTGAAAACAGCTTCATTATCAGCTGGCAGGTTTCGAAGATGAGGAAAGAGAAACATCTTGGGTCTCAATAGTTGGTTTTTGGCATTTTTGTCTTTTAGGTATTACAACAACTCTTCTGTCCTGGCAGGATCTCATAATGGGCTATATCTAAGATGCAGAAGGGAATATTTCAAGTGAAAACAGTTTTAATTATGTATTTTAAGGCAGCTCTCAAGTTAAACATAGAATGACAGATTGCCCTTTGCTTGAAATGTAAATAGATCATGGCTGGAAGTAATTGTATTGTCAGCCATTAGGATAATCAGTTTATCATACATTTACTGACTGCTATAGAATTTTTGAGGAGGAGCTCATATTTATTAAGAAACAAAAAAAAAAAACCAAACCCAAACCAACAACAAAATTGAAAATTAAACAAACAGTTTAAGAAAAACAAGCAAAAAAAACACCATGGCAGAAAGCATTTGTCTAAATTAGTTACCTCTGATAGTGAACTTTTGATTTATATGATCAATGGGGTTTTGCATTTGCAAGGACTGTGTGTGTGTCCAGATTAATTGACATCTAGAAGCTTGTAAGCTGCAGTAACTTGATCAGATGTTTAGTTTCTTTCATGCAGCCTCTTGTGCTAGTGAAACTGTCAGACTAAAAGGCATTTTAGGGCAACCTCACCTTGCATGCAATGTTGTCTATCAGGACAGAAAAATCCTTTTAGGAGAGAAGACGGTGTAATAGTAGCTGGCTTGGTGTGTGGGTGTGTTTTAACTTGCACATGGGAAATGCTGAGGCAGTGAGATTTCTAAATGGAGCCCTTGGTCTCTTGTTGCTTATAGAGATCCCCACTTACCCACTTCTTGGTTGCAAAGGAACTTGTGGAATCATGTACTTATTTTAGTTGCAGCTTATACAGATGTGTACTCTTTGGAAGTTGGAGAGAAATAATAGGTAGCTCCTGTTGGTGTGAGAAATGTGTTGAAGAATTGGGGAATCATGTGGGTGGATAATCAAAAGGCCCCAGAGGAACAAAATGAAAATTGAAGCAATTTGGGGGAGGGGGGGGGGGTGGCTGCTGATAATTTTTTCCTCTGTGTTTCTTAAGCCTTCTTCCAGCTGTGGGCTGGACAGCTGTGAACTTGTCACAATTAAAACATATCAAGCAAAGCTCCCCTTTGTCAATATGTAAATGGTTGAGTAAGTTGCTGTGTCACATGTCAGAGTGAACAGGGAGCTGAGGTAATGAATGGAAGGTGATGTGGCTGTGAAACTGCTAAAATCTGGGATCATTTAGGATTGGGAGCTAATGAACTCCGAGGTCCTGATACTATGTCTTCTTAGCCAAAAAATTTCTATTTTAAAATGGCTTTGGTATCTCTTAAGGAGCCTGAGACTTAACTTATTAAAGATTGGGAAGTCTATAAGTTTAATATGGCTGAAATATGCTGTTGTGTTATGAAATAGCTTGTTTCAATAGGGGCAAAAATACAGTTTTTCAGGTTGTAGTGCTATTTTTATTCTTTAGTAGGGATTCTGATTAGTTTTTTTCCTTCTAAATTAAAGGAGAAATCCCTAAGTACTGCACCTTGCCCTGGGTCTCTGGTGTTGTGTTATCTTTTATCTGCTTAGACAGATTCCAGATGGCTCCTAGGGAATGTGATCAGGAAGATTCCTGGTTCAGGATTCTCTTATTGAAAATTTTAGATGGAAACCAGTTACATCACATGAGGTATCCTGTGTTGGTCTATTTTGAAACTGTTGGGTTTGTTGGATGAAAAGTTAGATTTTAGGTAACATTTTCCTGTGAGGCTTTATCTCTGTTTTCATAACATGTAATAATGTTATGGCAGCAAGTAGGTTGTGGTTCTATTAAAAATTAATATGTGAATTCTGACTATTAAGTATTTGTGTTCAAATTCCATCACTCCTTGGAGTAATTTCTCTTGCTTTATGTATTTTAGATGAATTTATCACTTCAATTGTTAATGAGTCAGATGATGCTTATAGCTCCAGACAGAACACCATCGCCAGCCATGTGTATATGTGTCAGCTAAAGACTTGTATTCTTCTGGGCAAAGCTGTTCACCGTTTTAGTGCTGCAGGATCTACAGGGGGATAGAATAGAAGAAAATAAAGATTGTGTAGAAAGTAATCTTACCTCTAAGGAGTTGCAGCTGGGCCGATTAGCAAAGGTTAGGAGCAGGCCTGACTTTAACAGGGCACAGCTGTAACCAGTGAGAAGAAGAGTGCTATAAAAGAGTGGGGTGCCTGGTTGAGAAGGGACCTGGAGTCAGTGGCTGCTTTGTGAAGGAGTAGGAGTCAGTGCTCTGAGGAGCTGTCCACGAGAAGCACCAAGAAGGTATGGAACTTTTGTGATAAGGAGACAACAGTATGGAGCCCCTGCAATGAGATGACAACAGATCTGTTCCAGGTTGTGTTACTGATCAGGGTATGACTTTGGGCAAGATTTAATTCTTTCCTCACTATATTCACTCCTCTTTTATTTGTCTTTTTTTTTTTGACACCAGCTTTCTTACTATCTTTCTTTGATGCTGTTAGTGCTACCCTAGTTTTAGTCAAGAGCTATGTGCCACAAATATCAGGCATATGTTTTTACAATTCAAAATAGTGGGTTTGGCGTTTAAGAGATGTTCAGCCTTGCCTGGTGTGGATTTGATGTGAGGTAAGTAGATTTTTCTTGATATGATAATTTTTAGTCAGGTATTCCTGTTTTTTTCCCTTTCTTTTTTGTTGTTAGTGTAAAGGCATTAAGATTCCTCAGATATAGGAGTGTTAGGTGTACAAAGATGTGAAGCATGATAGAGACACACAAATTAATGTACTTAGGAAAATCCATGTATTTGTCAAGTTGCACTTTCTCTCCCTTTTATAAGGCAGGGCAGGAGCTGACAACTTGAAGTACTGTTGCTTGTCTGGGGTGCTCTGCACAGGTAACCCATGGTTCAGGACCATGTCAAACCTGCTAAATAGTGCTCCTTGACAGGGAATGCAGTTACTGCTTACACATGGCTACAGAAGGGAACACTTGAGCTTGCAATTTTGAGTTTCAAGGCTGCCAATTCAGTCTCAGGGCTGGTATTCTGCTCCTGTCTCCCAGTGCAAGAAGTTATGTTAAGGGCTGTTAAATGTTTCTGCTTCTATTTGTATAAGCTTTGCTAAAATTCTGCAGCTAAAGATAGCCATTATTTCTCAGATTGTGAATCCCTTTCTTGTCAGATTTAAACTCCTTTCTTTTTCTTTCTTTGCTTGCATCCTTGTTCTCTTGTTGTGAAGCTGCATGCTGATGACTTAGTCTTTATATGCTTCTTTTCATAGATGATTTGTGCCACTTCCTTCCTCCCCTCTGTATCCTTTTCTCTTTTTTTCCTTCTTGCCTCATGACCTCACCAAAGTGTACCCATTGATGATGCATAGAGCTAGCCATGGATTTCCTCATCATGCCTCTATACTTAAAAAGAAAGATGCTGTTATGTATACTTACAATATCTATGCCAAACTTGTAGTTAGGAATTGTCATTTTTCCGTTGCCTCTATCTATTGCAGGTCTTCTGCTTCACTCTCCCACCAGTGCTGGGCTTGCTTTTCTTCTCCCTGTCTTCCCTGTCCATTGCTTAGCTATGCTGTGTGCTAAGGCTCAGCTTTAGGCTGTGTAGGACTTTGCTGCTGTGTTTGGGAGGTGGAGTTTAGTAAGAGCAGACTTGGGACATGGTCTTACTTAGTTTCTGGTACAATTTATAAGTGAAATGTGCATCTTAAGCAAATGAGCTCTTTCTCAGGGATCATTAATGAAAGATAGGTAATATTTACGTGACACGATGAAAGGCATGATTTATAAATTGCTAAATCATTTGTGAATGCATTGTTAAATATGTGCAGTCGTGGACTAGTTAGAGAGTTAAATATGTAGAGTTGCTTCACCTGCCAAAGTGCATCAGTTCTTCATAAATTAGTAGAGTCAGCATGTGTGACCTTCAAAGGAAACACACTGCAATCAATGAGTTTCAATGGCCAAATAAGTCCTAACCTGTTAGCCAGCCTCCTGCCAATGGCACAAGTTGCTCTTGTGGCTGGGTCCAAAACTGTGAAGTCTTAAAAGCTGGGTGGAACTGCACACTCCTAAACTGAATATATGGTTATATGGAGCCTGATGTGCATGGCTTTTGTCCTGAGGAGAATGGCTGTCCACCAAAAGAGTTTGAGGCTCTGATGGTGATCTTGGATGGGTGATCTTGAAGATGCCAAACTAAATCTTCCATGATCTGATCAACAGTAAGAAATGCCTTCTCAAGGCCTTGGCATTATGTAAAATCTGAACATCTTTGCTTGTTTGTGTAACTGGAAAAGCACAGTATAGATGCTGCAATCAAGATCTGCTCAGTGTGGTAGAAAGCAGCCTGCACTTGTGAAATCCTGGAGTCTGGAAGAACTTACTGCTCAATTGCTATTAAAAGACCAAGTCCTTGAACTAAGTAGGCATAATTCAGAATTGGCTAAGGAAGATCAGTGTTTGTGGTGATTGCTGTCTTTCAAACTCAAAAAAGGCTTCTTTTTTCTTTCAGCAAGTTTTTTAAAAGGTAAAAAGAAGATGGAGAGGGGGAAAAACAAGCCATATGGCTGAAGTTCAGTACTTGGTTGTGAGTGAAATGAGAGCATAAATGGACTTACAGGTAGAATTGTGAAAAAACCAACCCAAAACACTGTGAACTTTTAAATGAGCAGATCATTCATTTTCCTATGTGACCAGGGTTCTAGATGTTAAACTTGACATTAATTGAATCGAGTCCTGTTTGAATTCTGATTTATGTTCTCTAAGAAGTGTTTGGTAGCCCTGTCTTAAAAGGGGAGATCTACATACTCTTTTTAGGCATTTTCAGTCCTGTGAATATACTGGCTTTGAAAATCAGCAAGTGTGGAGGGAAAAGTACATCCCTGTGATATTTTTCAGCTTACACATTCTTAATCCAACCACAAGCATTTGTCCTTTTGCAGTCAGATGGAGGACTTCCCTCTGTTATCTGCAAGCAGTATTTAAATTTCAGGAACCTATTCTTTTTATCTCCTCTGAAAATGGAGCTTCCACGTGCAGTATACAAATCAAGAATCTGCTTCTGTCCAAAGATCAAAGTGGTCTGTATAGAACATGAACAGAGTACTTGGAAGATAAAAAGGACATTGATAGTAGAGTTCCTAAGAGAATTTTTAAACAATATGAGTTGGCAGTACCAGTTGTACCCTGAAAATCTTCCATGAGGAATGTGAGCTTCTAAATTGCAAGTTTGAAGTAGAGTGTTGTCCGATTTTTTCCCTAATAGGGATTACTGTGAATATCATGTTTTTTGGAATGTTTTTCATTGCAACCTTTCTTTTCAAAAAAAGAGTCCAGAATAGCAGTGACCTTATTTTGTACTTGAATTATATGTCCAGTAAGGTTAAGAGCACAATAGCCATTTTTCTTCTTCAAATTTTCATAAAATGAGAGACAAAATGTTTTTCAGTGTAATTTCGTATTTGCACTGCAATTTCAAGTGATTGAAATGCCTGCCCTTTTCAACAACTGAGATATTAGACATTTCATGGAATACTCCTGATTCAGAGGTCCTGCATGTATTCTTTTTTGAGGTAGCATGTAAGAGTGTCTCTCTTAGTTACATCAACAGAGTCCACCCAAAAGTGGTGTGTAGTTGATGACATTGGTTTGCACAGCTGCACCTTTTCATCAGTCTCAAGTTTTTCAATAGAGTACAGAAAGGGTTTGCCATTCTTATGCAAAATTGTGCGTGTTAGTTACACAGGAAAGGCCCAGTGTCTCTTCCTGCTGTGGCTTTGGTAATGTTCAGGCTTTCAAAGTTAAAGGCTCTTTACTTATTAATGGTTTCTACATGAGATAGACTTCAGCATCTAATCAGATTGAATATCCTTAAAATTTCTAATGGGATCCTTGAAAATCTGCCAATGGACTATATAGGTTTTCTGATGAATTGTTTTAATTGAGCTCTGCCTTGCTATTTGGTTAACAGTCTTCAGGGTAGCCTCAGGCTGCTTACTTTCCAATTTCCTTGTGTTATCTGTAGATAAATGTCCACCTCATTGGAGCTTAATGGCCAATTAGCTGAGTCAAATAAAATCTGGAAACACAAGAACCAGTGCTGATCATTGGCAGGATATTCATGTCCTAACTGAGGTTGAATCCAGAGTTGCTGACCTGCTGACTGCCACTGCTCCTTGTGAGTAGTCTCAAGGGGAAACTGCTCAGCCACAGATTAGCTGGTTTTTCCCTGCAGTGTTGGTACTTTTGTTTCCTCATCAGTTGTTGCAAAATGAGGCAGATTTCTATTGTGAGCAAACTTTCCAGTTGGAGAAGCAATCAGTGTAACTTCCTTTGGGCCTGTATCGAAAGACCTCTGTAAGGCCCATTAGATCCTGTTAAAATTAGGCCCACATATAGTCATAGACTCACCAAGGTTGGGAAAGCCTTTCAAGACTGGCTCCAGCCTTTGACTGAACACCAGCATGTCAACTAAATCATAGCACTAAGTGTCATGTCCAGTTGCTTCTTGAATACCTCCAGGGGTGGTGATGCCACCATCTCCCTGGGCATCCTGTTCCAGTGCTCACCCTTTCAGTGAAAAAATTCTTCCTAATGTCCAGCCTCAACCTCCCCTGGTGCAGCTTGAGGCTGTCCTCTTGTCCTGTTGCTGGTTGCCTGGGAGAAGAGGCCAAACCCCACTTGGCTACAACCTCTTCTTGGGCATTTGTAGAGAGTGATGAGGTCCCCCGAGCCTCCTTTTCTCCAGGCTGAACACCCCCAGCTCCCTCAGGACCCATACTTCACCTTGTTGAGCCTCATACAGCTGGCTTTGGCACATTGATCCAGCCTGCCCAGCAGGTCAGCACTCCTGCCCAACTTAGCACTGTCTGCAAACTGGCTGACAGGACACTTGGTCCTCTCAGTCAGTTTAATGCCTCATTGATAGAGGTATTAAACAGGACTGGACCCAACACTGAGCTCTGCGGAACACCACTTATGAGTGGCCACCAGTTGGATGTACATTCCCCAGTAGACCTGGCTATCCAGCCAGTTTTTAACCTAGCAAAGAGTGCATGATTTAGACTTCTAAAATATCAGGTGGTTATCTCCAGTTTGTAAAGGAAGCATGTCTGATATGGGATGTCTCAAATGAGCAGTGGCATTGAGGAAATAGAATGATCTTTGCACCTTTGCCAGTCTGGCCCTTGAAGATGGAATATGTTGGGTGTTTGCAAACACAAGCCTTCCAAGCTACTTTGCACATTCCTGTAAGAAAACTAACTTAGCCCAGATTTAGTTACTGTTCCAGCATTGTTTACTTTGGTTTAGAAGGACTGTGTTGGCCTGTTGTGTTGGAAAAAATGCATTACTGAAATGCTGTAGTAAATGTTTTGGTTAGAGAACCATTTGAGTGATCTTAACTGTCAAAATTAAACCCTAGGTGTAAGCAGCTATACCAAGAGCTAGTCATTGTATAGTTGCAGGGCAGAGTGATTTTTGGATACTTTGGAACATACAAATTTATAATCTGTTTTCAAACAATCTTCCCAAGTTGTTCCCTTTTCCCACTAATCACATCCCAGCATTAAACAAAGTAAAGGGTATGTGCAAAAGGAAAACAGAAATTGAACCATACAAGGTGTTCTTGTTGAACCTGTAAGTGTAAATAAGAGGGCAGTTAATTTCTGTATCTAAAATGGTTTGAGTTTCTTAAGTCTAGGGGATCACTTATCTCTAGAGTTACTATGTGAACTGAATCTAGTTGGTAGTTGGAGCTGCAATTTCCCAAACTCCTTCCTGCTTATCTGTTACAGAGTGGTCCTTCCTATTTTAGTCAGAATCCAGGAACTGTGTATCAGCTGCATACCTGCATAACTCAAAGATTTTTGATTATAAAAGTATAAAAATGCGTGTTTACTGCTGAGGAATCAATGGAGTTGGCAGACAATACCAGGCTGGGTGGGAATGTTGATCTGCTGGAGGGTGGGAAGGATCTGCAGAGGGATCTGGGCAGGCTGGATCAATGGGACAAAGCCAATTGTGTGCAGTTCAGCAAGGCAAGGTGCCGAGTCCTGAGGCACTTGGATCACAGCAACCCCATGCAATACTGTAGGCTTGGGGGAAAGTGGCTGGAAAGATGTCCTGTGGAAAAGGACTTGGGGGTGCTGGTTGACTGCAGCTGAACATGAGAAGGCCAATGGCTTCCTAGCATAAATCAGTGTGGCCTGCAGGACCAGAACAGTGATTGTCCCCTGTACTCTGCACAGGTGAGGCTGCACCTTGAATCCTGTGTTCAGTTTTGGGCCCCTCACTGCAAGAAAGAAATTGAGGTAGTGGAATGAGTCCAGAGTAGAGCACTGGAGCTAGTGAAGGGTCTGGAGCACAAGTCCTGTGGGGAGCAGCTGAAGGAGCTGGTGTAGTTTAACCTGCAGAAAAGGAGGCTTTTCTGGGGGGAAACCTTACTGCTGTCTACAACACCCTGAAAGAACATTGTGGTGAGCTGAGGTAGACAGAGTAACAAGCAATAGGACAAGAGGAAATGGCCTGAAGTTGTGCCAGGGCAAGTTTATATTGGGAATAAGAAAAAAATTCTTCACTGAAGGGGCGATCAGGCATTGGAACAGATTGCCCAGCAAATGGTGAAATCTCAGTCCCTGGAAGTGTTCAAAAAACATGTAGATGTGGTCCTTAGGGATATGATGTAGTAGTGAACTTGTCAGTGCTGGGTTAATGCTTGGACTCAGTGATTATTGAGGCCTTTTCCCTCCTTAATGATTATATGATGCACAGATGGGCTTTAATATTAATAGTTTGCATTTTTTATGATATTTCTTTAAAAACAGTTTATATATTTGGCAGACAACTGATCAGTATATATCTCCAGGTACTCATCTTCTCAGCATCCAAGCAGGGTGGAAACATAAATTATGGATGCTGGCAGTATTCCCAAGGGATAGGAGAGCATTAGTAGTCCTTAACAGATAAGGAAAACTGAAGCCAAGGAAAGCAGAATAATATGATCATGTAAGACATCTGTGGCAGGGCTGAACCCTATCTCCAGTCATCTCAAATTCATACAGAAAGCTGCCCTTCCCTGAAAGACATCCTGTCTGCAAGGCTGGACTACATGGCAGGTACTGACAGTCATCTTCTGCCTCCTGAAGCTTATGTCACCAGCATTCCTGTCAGAGAGCTGACTACAAGTCAGCACACTCACATGGGTGTAGCCATTGTGGTGTTTGAAGGGACATCGTGGTGCTTCACACCAGCTGGATGACATATGGCCACTAATTTGTAAAGCTGCATCTGTGTCTGCCTCAGCTCTGGCAGCTGCTCTTGAGGGTGAAAGCTTTACAAGTGTGAGAGACTTACCTTTAAGTGCATGTAGACAATAGCCTGTCTGCTTGCTAAGTCTGATGAGAAATTGTGAAGGGGCAGGACAGATAATGTGCAATGAATGCTCACATCCTCCTTTGTCTGTTTGGTTTTTAATGGTATAAATAGATAATGGCATCAGTTGGAAAGCTCAGTTGTGAAGTATGGTAGGAGTAGAGTGAGTTCTCTTTCCTAGATCACTTTTATGTGTTAGTGATAGGAAATGTTCCTGTATGGCATTACTGACAGCCTTGAGTGGCTGGCAAGAATGTTTTAAATCTGAGACTGAATTCTTGGCTTTCTTCTGAGTTTCTAGTTGAATATATTTGCATTGGCAAAATAAGTTGGCTGACTTAAACACATGTTAAGTACAGACTTAAAGTATCTTGAAATAGTAGAGCTTGAATACCTTCTTTGCTTTCTCAAGGGCAAATTCTGCCACTGAACATATGTTGTAGATCACATTTTAAAGTGGTTTTTCCCTGGCTTCAATATTGCTGTCCTTTATTTTGAGCAGCCTTTTTCTCCCCACCTCTGAAATGGTAGTAGGATGTGGTTACTGAAATTATTAATTCTGTACCTGGAGCATTCACTGTGCCTCTCTGAAGCAGGAGTGTGTTACAAATCAAGGTAATGTGTGACCATGTGCAAACAGAACTGAGATAACATGCTAGAGATAAATGATCCTCGGCAAGTCGCAATGTCGCAGAATTGTTTGCTGTCTGCCTGGCTTTGTGCCATCTGCAAAATGGGGATAGCACTTACCCACCTCAGTTTCTTTAGTTTCATAAATGCTGGTAAGTGCTCGGTTCCCCAAAGTGAGTGTCATCAATAATTCATTATCACTTAATTGCTGGAGCTGATTTCTGATTGATTTGCTAAGTAAGACGCTAGGAAGTGGTAGCTGCCAGTGTCAGTTCCACTTCTCTGCTTTCCCAATGTTTTATGCGATTGTTGTGCACATGCCTTTTCCCTTCTCCTCCATGAATGCTTTGCCCTCAAGACCCAATAAAATTGTAGTAGCTTATGAAAAGAATGGAACAAACAGCATCAGATGAGATGGTGGATTTCTTTTTGCATCAGCAAAGAAGCAGGTCTAGGAAGGGCTGAAACTCAGACTGAACTTGGAGGACTCAGCCTTGCGTGTGTGACACACTGTCACTGTTTGTTACTTTTGCTTCTTTTCTTTGTTCAAGTAGGCTACTTCTAGACTGCTGTCTTTTCCTCTTGCTGATGCTCAAAGTGCTTGCTTGTCTCTAAGCTTGTGTGAGAAGGCTGTTTCAGTTGTCCCTTTTAGATCCCTACTTTGAATCATATGTGAGTTATTTCTGATAGTTTTTCATTATAATCAGAATATGTAGGTTGGGAGTGGATAACAGTTGTATATGTTTTGCTTTTTTACGTGAGGATTCATAGATGAGGATTTGGAGTTGTGCAGATTCTCCTTCCAGTGTGTCCTGCTAGCAAGAAATTAGTGCCTCCAGTCTCCTAGGGTGGAGCATTGGCAGATTTCTTTTTGGATGCTAGAGAGGGGAACTTTAAAATAGATGTCCTGAAAAATATGTGGTGCTTATTTTTATTAGCATAGGGTAGTCTCTGTTCTGTGTAAGATGTGAACTAAAATATAGATGAGGAGGCAGGGCAGTATCACACTCTCTGGTATGTAGAAATGAGAGATGGAGAAGAAGTATTCGTTTATCTATGTAGCTTATCCCCTGGGACATTGCAAGGGTTTTTCATCTACTTTCCTGGATGAAGGTCCAAAGATAAATAGCTACAACTGGACTTTATTCATATGTTTTCTGATTGCTTTCTTAAAATTTGGGACATTGCCTCACCTTGCAGAATCTGAACTGTTTAACAATTGTGCAGGGTTTGGCAGTGCCAAATGTTTTCAAACCCTGTGCTGCATCCTAAAAACCAGTGCTCAGTCTGTTGGAGCATGTCTTTCATCTGAGTGTGGTTTGCAAGGAGGCATTAAAGGAAAATATATGGTTTGTTTTTTGGGGTGGGTTATTTGTGTTTTTTTTTTTTTTTTATATTAACATACATAGCTTCCAGATTGATTCAGTTCTATCTTAAACACACATGAAGAATGATTTTGTTACTATTTTTATACATTCTTGAGAATTTGCATCACAATTCTTTAAAATAACCTCAATGGGTTTGTTTGAGTGCATTAACTTTCTGCCTTCAACTGCTGTGGGAATAAAAATGAATTGACATCTCAGTTCTCAGAGATGACAGAATATCCTGATTTGAAAGGAATCCACAGGCATCATCAAGTCCAGATATTGGCCCTGCACAGGACACCCCCAAGAATCACACCCTATGCCTGAGAGCATTGTTCAGATGCTTCTTGAACTATGTCAGGCTTGGAACTGTGACCACTTCCCTGGGGAGCCTCTTCCAGTGCCCAAGCACCCTTTGTTGGTTTTGTTTTAATGTGTTCTAATGTCTTTAAACTTCATTAAAGGGACCAGTCTGGAAAGAATATCTGTGTCAATCAGCTGCTTTGTGGGATTCCTTAGAGACCTACTGCAGTCTTGCTTCAGTTTCTGTTTACCAAGCTTCCTTTAAAAAGTGTTGGTTTCAAAATGAAATTTCACACGATGATATTTCGTTAAAATGAAAAAGTTAATCTTTTCAGCTTGCTGAACTTTGTTAGGTCTGTAGTCACTCTTGTCTGTCTTCAGGGAAAGAGGACACAAATGATGCTGCTGCTTTGAGTAAATAGTTTTCCATGGACGAGTTGTCAAACTCAGAGTTTTGACTTCAATGTGTTGCAGCTAGGATGTTTTGCACAACAATGTACCTGCCTCATGTTCCTAAAGCTGTTCTTCTGTTTATTAACAGGCATATTTATTGTCAACCTTTCTAGGCAGCAAATTGAGAAAGGGAAAAGAGTAATTTTCAAGTCTGTACAATGGCTTAAAACATCACTTTCCACAAACAAGAGTAATCCTTGAATCAGTGCTTTTCTCAAGTGAGATTTTAACATCTTCAGTGGAGAAGCTCTGATATAAAGGTGCAGCAGAAGGAAGAATTAAGACTTGGAAGGAGTAATTAGTTTCCGGTTTCCAGTGGCACAATGAATTTTGTGCTTTTGGTTTGGGAATACATAGGGGAAGGAAACTTTTTCTGCCATACATTTAAAGTTTTTCTGTGGTTTTGGTCTTGCCATAGAGATTTTTTCAGTGCTAAGTAAATGTTTGATCACAAAGCATCTCTGTCAGTGTGTGCTTGCTGCCAAGATGCTTCTGAAACACAGAAGGTATGTGGACATACTGGGAAAGTTGTGTCACTGCCCTTCTCTGGCAGTCGCTGTGATTGACAGTCCGTTGTGTCTGAGTGTGATGGAGAATGTCAGCCAGGTAGAGGGTGATCTGCAATACACTGAAAAATTCATAATGGCCACTCAAATGATGGCAGTGATGACACTGCAGAGTTACCTTGTGGTGGCTGTCTCTGAGAACGTCTTCCTGCTTTTTGGATGAAGCTTCCAGACTGCTGAAGGATACTCTGTACCATTTCTGATCGTATGAATGAACTTGGTGATCAGATAAGGTGAAAGGAAGCAAGAACTTACATCCTCATCCTAAGGATGTCTTTGTTAGGGGTGTTGTATTATAGGCATTTTCACATGACCTTGTCTTAAGCTCACACATGGAATAAATGGGTGTTGTTTGATGGAGGTAACACTTCAATTAAGTTTTTGTGTGCAGTCATCAGCTGTAATGCAGTCAATACGTAGTGTATTCTAAATTTATTTAGTGGAAAATCTGGAGAAAACACAGCCATAGTGCAAAGAGCTAATAGATAATATTGTTTCTCGTTGAGCCATATCATCTGCTTTGTGTGTGAAACACAACAATATGATCTAGGACACAGCTTGAACAAAGTTTCTTGGTCCTGGGTGAATCTTAGCACTCCATTATATTTTCTATGTTAGTTTTCCCTTTATACTTTGAGATTGTTCACAGAATATGGGTCAGTGTACATGGCCAAAAGGAATGTTATTTTTGTGTTAACCCCTTGAATCAGAAATATCTCTATACAAAACTTGTAGCAAAGCAACAAATGCATAAATATTTCCTATGTTATAGACTATATTGTGATTGAATATGTGAAAATTAATTGCCTAGGAGATGAGGAGAATGTGAAAGACTATAGTAATCACATTCAGCCTTTCTTGAGTGATTAAAAATGAAGTTAAATTAGTTCTATTTATTAGTTGAGCTTCATCCCTTTTTTTTCCCCCAAAGGGACTAACCCTTGAAATGAAGTGAAGCCCTGTTGCTTGAGCAGAAAGCAAACACAATTGAAGTGCTTTCAGCATAACAGAGAACTATACAGTTAATTTTTCCTGCAGCCACTCCAATTACATGGCTGTTAACAGTTAAATTATGAATGAGGTAGTCTGAAGGAAGCCTCTCCTGACTCTCAGCATCCTCTTTTGTTTGGGTTGGTCACCAGGGTCACAGGAGTCTCATTCCACATGGAGCAGTATGAGATGCAGACAGGCTTTCTTTCCGGACTTGAGGAGAATGCGACTGAGTTGTCTGTCATTCACAAATCTCAGCTCTTCTGGGTCCTTAAACTCAAGGAGTTTAGGTTCTGGTGCAGTGAATGATGAGCATTCTCGTACAGACTGATGAACAAAGGCATGTCTGGAATGATCCAGGCTGCGAGGTGCTTGCTTGGGGGTCTCTGAAAACAGATCAGCCTGATGTCTTGTATAATATATGAGTCACAGGTTAGCCAGTGACATCACCATTCTCATCATGTTGCTTATCCTGTGTCCTAGACAGTATGGCTTATTGTCTTTTTGTGTTGTGTAATGTCTCCTGCCAACAGGATGGCACAGCTGACCTGTTAAATTGAGGATTAGTGATAATAACAATGAAAACATCCTTTTTTGGAAGCATCTTGACAGATAGTGACTTTTTTTTGTGTGTAATAAAAAGAATATTGAAAGTGGTCCCAAGTTCATGGTCTTTATGACATAAGCACAGGATTTGTCTTCTTGGCTAAACATTCTTTGCTTAGGTGCTGATCTCCACATACTTCAGTAAACTGCCAGTATTGGGAAGTAGAACTGAAGAGAAAATTTAGGGAAGATAATTGTGTTAAATGAAAGCCCCCTCCTACTTGTCTTGTAGGAAGAAAGTCTTCACTCTCTTTATTCATTTTTTTTTCCATTTGCTTTACATCTTGTCTGATGCAAAGTATGTGAAACCTTTCTGAAGTTTTAACTAATTTTCCAGTTATAGCAGAGTCTCTTACCTCAGAGCTTTGCACTTCACCTGTGAAGCCTGTTTTTCTGATGCTAATGGAGCAGCTTCAGAGAATAGGCAAAGCCTCACTGTATGGGTGAGGAGTTGGAGTTTACTGGGCTTTCCAGCAGTGGAGGTGGCAGCTGTGACTGTGACCCTTCAAAAGAAGATCTGAGCAGAATCTGTCACCTTGACTTTTAAGAAAATTACTGCAGTCAAAATTAGAGAAATGAGTCTCTGAAGAATCTCAGGTGCCTTTTTAAGAACTTTATCACTCCCAAGTGTCTTCAGTTCAGGTTTCTCCAGGAGAAAACTGAATTTTCAATGTTTGGCAAGATTCCTGTTCTTTTAAATATAGGCCTGTGTTTAAAGAGAGGGCATGTGTGACAGAGGCTCTGGTGCTGAAGGACTGAAAATCTCAGTAAGTCTGGAGTAAGTCTGCTTAGGTGTTTGGTTAGAAAATCCAACTCCAAGTGAGCAGAAGCAAGTAAAGACTGTGAGTGGGTTGAGATATTGTTCTGCCAAGGAAGAATCAGAGTTGTCATAACAGCAGTGATGCACTGCCACGCTGACTCTTGGAAATGCAAAGGCTGGAGGCTGCTTTGCTTTTGTTGCACTTTTCTGTTAAGTAGGAGAAACCTTGGCTAGTGTCTGTATGCATTACACTGGTGATCTCTTTTGATGGCAGTGGGTGTCAGTCTGGCACTGTGTATTACTTAACAAAGTGTCCTTAAAAATACCTATTATGTACAGTTTTCATTGTCTTTTGAACTTCTTGTAATGAGTGAGAAGGACAGGAAGGTGCAAATGTGTATGTGAGTAGTGCTGGGAGAGCCACAACTAGAGCTAGCCAGTCGCTGATTTCTTGGGGCTGCGAAAGAAAATTGAATATTGTTGTTACAGAGAAAATATGTTCAGGTTGTCCTTGTATTCCAAAGGCATATCCTGCTGCTTGTTTTTTCTTACCAAGATTTGATAGCTGCTTGGCAGAAGTCTTGGCATTGCTTGGCACTAGCAATTCTCTGCTCATCAACTTGAAAAGAATGATTGCTGAAACTCAGAAATGCACAGTTTTGAGCTGCACTGTTTTCATCACTATCAAGTCAATACAGTTTGATTTTTCTTACTTCTTTCTTTCCAGAGATTTGGGGAAAAACCAGAAAAGCTTTCATAAAGTCTGGTATCTTTCTTTTAATTCTCATTAATCAAATACAGTCTCCAGCAGTAAAAACATGATGTGAGACCCACTATGCTAAATTTACACCCTGCAATTTTCAAACATTAGTTGCCACTAAATTTGCAGAGGGACTGGAACCAAATATACCTGCTTTGCAATTATATCTGCTGGGTTGGTGTTTGTGGAAATAGCCAACCAAGCCAACAAGAGTCAAAATTAAAATTAACCCTTATGGCAGTATGCTGAAACTGCTGTTCATTATTGTGTCGAGCAAGGTGCTGAAGAACCTCTGTTCCGGCCAGCCTCAGGTGCCACTGCAGCAATAATGCTTGCTTTCCAAGAAGCTTGAAGAAAAGATTGGCAAATTTATGAGCTTAGTGCACGCTAAGTTCCAGCTTGGATTTTGTGTGGAAACAAATGTGTCCTGCCTTGGAACCAAGTCCTGTGCACTTTGCGAGTCAAAGATTTATTACTATGTAGATTCCATGTCTTTTGTCTATGCATTTTGAGTTCTCTGGTTTACTGAGATATTAAGATTTTTGTTTAGTTGAAAATTTTCATGAGGTTCCTGAGATCTTGTGTGTTTCTTCTGATCCTAGTGTGTGCAGCTCTGTAGGTGATTCCCCAGCTCATGGGTTTTCCCTGCAGCCCTCAGCGTTTGCCAGTTTGGCGAACTCTGCCTGGACATGTCTTTGCCCCAGCTTCTACAGAATGTACACTTTGTAGCATACAGAAATACGATGGGTGCCAGAAGGAATGTGGACCTTTCAATAGGAAATGTGTTTCCTGACCTGTTTAGCCAGGAAAATGATATGTGGCATTATAGCATTGGGTTTTCGAGATCTCCTGAGTTTTGATTTGGCTCAGTGGAGAATACCTGTTAGAAAAAAAATGTTGAATGAAGCCTTAAAAGGCAAGAATGGGTTTGTAGTTAACCGAAAATGTATTCATTTTTGTTAGCTGAGTTTGTGCCTGGGATTGACTCATCTGAATGAAACACATCCAGGTTTGGAAGCTGCAAAAGAGCTCAAGTGAGACACCCAAAATATTTGGATTAGGGGCTGAAATATGTAGTCTTTCTTAACTAGAGCCTACTGGGAAGCTTTCTTCTGAGGCTTTTTGTGTCATGGCAGTTTGAGTAGGGTAGATAGGATATTTTTTTCTTTTGGGACCAGGATATGTATCTAAAAAGCAGATGCCCCCTTTTTTTTTTTTGAGAATTTTTTCAGAGGATTTTAGGAAATAAAGGAAACAGAACTGTCAGGAAGCAAAAAGTGGGGAAAGGAATAAAGTTAGTGCACTACGCACACTGAACCTTGGTCTTTTTGTTTTGTGGCCCTTTCCAGAGTCACTTGTCTACAGGTTGCATCTGCTGCTCCTAGGGGAAGTTCATTTTTCTCACACTCTTGTGAAAAGCTTTTCTGCTTTTTGCTAAATCTTTCTCTGTCTACTTTCATTCCAGTATTCTTGACTCTTTGCTGTGCTGTTAAATACAGCAGCTGTTGAAAGAGCCAAACTCCAAGATTACCTATGTTGCAGTGAGCCCCCTGATTTTACTGCTAGCTCAAAAGCAGTTTGGGGTACGTGGTGTGTGGAACGGTGTCTTGCTGTGGCAGTATTGGCTGGAAAGAATTGGTCAGCAGTGCCTTGCAGGAAGATTGCACAGCCCCACTGTGCTCCCCATGTTAATGTCCTGTTGTGTGGAGGCACTGTGTACATTCCTCTACAGGAAACAACATCACTGCTCTTGGCAGTGCTATTGTGCTTCTGGCACAATAATTGAAAGACATAAGGTGAAACTAAACTCCAGTGAAAAGAGTGAGACCCTCCCTTCAATATAATCCCTGCCATATATCTGCCTAACAGCACATTTCCTATTGACAAAATGCAAATTCTACTTATTTTTCTGGTTTTGATTTGCTTACAGAAAGCATCAGCAGTCTAATCCATGCAGCAAACACTGAGTAACTTTATCTTCTGGATAAATTTTTATTATTGCTGTATAAAGCACATCAAAGAGCTCAGTTTGAATGGGAGAAAATGGTACTTTAAGTGGTTATAAAAGCTGTTATTTCTCACTTGAAATTATTATTTTCTAGGTCTCTGGTAGTGATGATGGGAAATTTCCAACTTCAAATAAATAACCATTGCTTGCGTATGTCTGTCATTCCTGAGCCCCATCTTCTGCCCCCACTTAACTCTCTTTGAGGCTTACCTAGTGGAGGCCATGTGACCAGAGGTAGGCGAAAAGGGCAAATACAGAGTCTTCTGTAAAAGGAGAAACCTCTCAACTCTAAAGTAAGGACAAAATCTCTTCAAGTGGACCTGGAGCATGACATTTGAAGAGGCTTGTGTCCTGTGGTTAAATTAGACCAGTATGTTAGCAGGGGTCTCCAAAATACTGTGAGTGGTGAGAGCTCCTGGACTGTCTGAAGGATGTTGCTGTGACTGCCCCATGGCTTATAGGGGCATATAGGGTAGATAAAAATCAGCTGATTATATCCCAGGCTGGTGATGCTCTGAAATCAAAGCTCTGTTTTGGCTTGTCTTGTTAAAATTGGATTTCTCTAACAGGGTCCAGTTCTGCATTCTGCAGCTTGTGAGCAATGAGTTGCCTTTCTTCTTAAAGATTCAGGGACGTTCTAAGTTCATTTTGCATCATTTTTTATCACTCAGTACACATGGTCTTCATGTATGCCCTCTTTTCAGTCTCACTCCTACCTCTTTGTTGGATTTGCATGTACATGAAGAGGTTATAATGTATTTCCAGGTGATGCTTCTGTTTAGGAATACTATCCCATCTTCACTGTCTGTGTGCTGTCACTATCACATAGTACAATCTGTCCCTTTTCTTATACTATTGCCTTTCCTTGACTCTGATTGTCTTCTAGTAGTTCTTCTAATTTTAACTGTTGATTCAGTGTATTTAGAAAAATGTTCTTGTCCCTCTTCCAGATTTTTTAGGAGCCTCAGAAGAGAGGTTTCTGGTCTCCTTTTCTTTTCTTAGGGCAAGACTTCAAAGCAGGAGCTGAGTTGCCTTCCTAGGGTAGGGAAGTCTACAGATCTGTCTCTTATCCAGATGCAAATCATGGTTATCTGTCCTCAGTCTCCTCACACTTGGAAATTAGCTCAGTGTTGTTGAGTGAAGGGTATGAGTTTTTTCTTTATTGTTAAGGACAGTGTTGATGTTTTGTTTTGTTACTCTGTCCTGCATCCTGGCTTTCCTTGGGCTTGGTTCCTCTTTGGAGCCTCACACGCATCTGTCTCTTCCAGGCCTTTTTGAGGTGTGACTTTTTCATGCAGTGTCAGAGCCCAAGTTCTCCCCTCATTACCAGTAGCACAGCTTATCTTCCCCTCCTGATGTGCTGTCACATCTTAAATGCAAACTCTGCACAGGGAGGCCCCTCTGCTAATCTCTATTATCAGAAAGATAATAGCTTCCACAACTTCGTCTCAGTTTGCCTTCACCATTATTCCACAGTGAGTTTGCTTTCAGAGCCCTGCACCTTTTGTCCCTAGCACACCTTTGAGATGGTCAGTGATCAGTGCTGAGGGATACACTTGGAGCAGGCGCTGAGGGTGCAGCTGCAGTGGGAGCTGCAGGTTGTGCCCTGCCTGGGAGAAATGCTGGGAGCCCCAGACAAGGAAGGGGCTGTGACTGGGTGCTGACCCTTAGCACAGCAGAGGGCACAGGCACCTGTGGCACTAGCCAAGTGACCTGACACTGGGATGCAGCAGGAGTTAAGGACTCAGTTGGAAGACCCCAGGCTTTTGGCAGCACAGACTGAGGCTATGAAAGCACAGGAATTCCTTTGCTCAGGCTTCCTCTCCAGAGGTACCAGCTCAAGCTGGTTTTGTGTTATGCACCATGATTAAATTACTTAAAGGAACCAGAGATTTGCGAGCGCACTATGTGAAACCAGGGTTAATGTGGTAAGGAGACCTTGTCTGATGGTGTGAGTGTGGGGTGTTCAGAGAGTCAAGTGCACCCATTGGGTCACTGGAGCCACCCACTGTGTAGGGATTTCAGTCCCAGCAGTGAGGAATGTGATAGTAGGAGTGTGACTGCCAGAGTGCCTCCTGGGTGGTTGGACAGGAAAGTTCCTGTGACACCAGTAAATGTCAGTGTGGGAAACCAGCCTTCGCCATTTACACTTATGCTGGGACACAGTGGCATGTTTGGTTCTGACAGGCAGCTTTCCTTGCTGGAAAAGACTGATACACAGCTATCAAGAAGAAATTAGTGCTCTTGAAAACTTTGCTGCTTAAAGAAGCAATTGTAGCATAGTTGTTAAAGACAAGCAACTTTGTGAGACTAAGTGGTGTCTACTGCAATTGAAAATGGCAGAAGCATTTGCTCTAGGTTACCTGACTTAGCCTGAGGAAAGGCTACAGTCTTTGTTGTGTTCTTAATCTGGAGAGGGCATGCATGTTCCTTTCTCTCTGTTTTGTGGTGGCGTAAGTTCTTGAAACTTTGTGGTTGGTTGATTCAGGCAGCACTGAGACCTACAAACTCTAGGTTATGTGTTTTTTAAAGCTTGCTGCTCACCTGTGGTGGAGTTTATGCAAGTGGATGGTAAGAGGAAGACAGGAATTTATGCCTGGGTTTAAAGAAAGATGGGGCTATTTGCTCTGATTTAAATCAGCTTAAACTCTTGAGGGCATGCACCTTTAGCTAATCAGCTATGTAGAGAAAGCAGCACAGAAAAGTTTGACATGGAGTTTCTGCCCCTGAGCAGCAATAGCATTCCATGCTGTCATCATTGGAGGGACTTGGACTCTGTGGGCTCTCTATAGGTGCAGAGGTTGTAATTTTGTATGTTTGGGTTTTTTCCTTGCTGGCTGAAACGTTCTTTTGCCTTACCAGTTAATGATATCTGTTTGTTTGTTTTTCCTGTAACATGTAGCTCTTTCTTAAACTGCATTCACTTGCAAAGTGAATTTGATCACTTGATTCTATGTCTGATCTGTGTGCTGAGATGTGAGACTACAGAAATATTAAATATTGTTAGAAGTGCTGAGCAACTACTCACTGAAGAAGAGGAAAGATAACTTTGCTGAAGCACTCTTTCTCCCCTTCTGTGTTTTTGTACTGCTGCATCTTTGGGCATTGTTTTTGTATGCTGGGATGTAAAAGAGGGAGGCGTGTGTCCAATGTCAGCTACCAATTCCAAAGGACTTCAGTGGTTTTTATGCTTGTAAGTTAGTGTACTTTAACCATTGCCATAGTAAAATGTTCCTAGAGCAACTGACATTATGGAATTGGGTTTTTTTCCAGAGAATTAACACTTTTACAGCCTCACAGTTAACTTTTGCCAGTTCTTGTGATTACTTCTTATTGGAACAGCGCTTTAAGTGATTGCCATGTGACATAACAGAACAGCTTGAAGCACCACTTGCTTTTGGGAAATAACCTAATAGTGAATTCAGTTGTTTTCTCCAGACAGAGCAACTGTGGGATTTTTCTTATATTGTGTGTAAAGCCTAAATGTATTTGCCCAGCTAGTAAGGCTGAACATCCCAGAATTTGCAGAGCTAACCATCTTCTCTGAGAGCCCTGAAATGCAGGTAATTCAACACATGTTTTTAAGCAAGAAAATGTGTTAACAGCCATCTATGATCTCTTGCATCTGCACACTGCAAAAAATTCCTTGCAGAAATAAGTCTCAAAAGGCAATGAAAAGCTTTTGATCTTTGAAAGCTAATGTTCTAATTCTGATTGGGAAACTTAAACTTAGTTGTGGTAGGTAGGTTTTTTTATTGGCATAGAATGTCATGTGAGGAAGTTTAAACCTAGTCCCTCCCAGCTGTTAGAAAAACAATAGAATGCCTATAGTGCTTCTTGGTAAACGGAAGGGGCTTTTTAATCACTTCTATTGCTCTTCTGTTACTCCTTTAAATTTGATGATGAATGAATCAGACTCAGTCTTGCTGCTGTTGTATTTCAGGCATGATCTCAGTATTTTCTGGGCAGAATGTCGAGCTTGGCCTGTTTTTTGGGAAATTGGAGTAGTGTGATGGATCACATGAGCTTATTATCCACTTGTTTACCCCTACTCCCCATTTAATTTCTTATAGGCACATCTGTTTGATACAAAAACTGATGCCAGGTAATTACAAGTGTTTTATTAAATGAAAGACGGGAATAATGAAATCTAAATTCTGTCATAAGATCTGTTGTAGGTTTTCTGCATAACTGTGCATAAATCCTTTAGTCTTTTGTTTTTGTGGAGACAAAAATAATGTTTTCCTCAGGCTGTTGTAGTAACATGCCATAGAATCATAGAACACGCTGAGTTGGAAGAGACCCATCCGGATCATCAAGTTTAACTCCTGGCCCAGCACAGGACACCCCAAGAATTCCACCCTGAGAGCATTATCCAAACGCTTCTTGAGCTCTGTCAGGTTTGGTGCCGTGGCCACTTCCCTGGGGAGCCTGTTCCAGTGCCCAGCCACCTCTGGGTGAAAAATCTTTTTCTAATATCCAACCTAAGCCTGCTCTAACACAACTTCAGGCCATTCCCTTGGGTCTTGGCACTGGTCACCAGAGAGAAGAGACCTGCACCTGCCTCGCCTCTTCCCTTCAGGAGAGAACTTCAGGCTGCAATGAGGTCTCCCCTCAGTCTCCTCTTCTCCATGCTGGACAGAACAAGTGACCTCAGCTGCTCCTCACACAGCTTCCCCTCAAGGCCCTTCACCATCCTCATGGCCCTCCTTTGGGCACTCTCTAACAGCTTCATGTCATTTTTATCACATTGTGGCACCCAAAACTGCCCCCAGCACTGGAGGTGAGGCTGCCCCAGTGCAGAGCAGGACAATCCCCTCCCTTTTCTGGCTGGTGATGCTGTCCCTGATGCCCCCAGGACAGAGTTGGCCCTCCTGGCTGCCAGGGCCCTGCTGGCTCAGATCCAGCTTCCCATAAACAGGACCCCCAGGGCCCTTTCCATGGCACTGCTCTACAGCCTCTCATTTCCTATCTATACACACAACCAGGGCTGTTGCCCTGTTCTGCAAGTGCAGAATCTGGCACTTGCCCTTGTTAGACTTCACATAGTTGGTGTCCCTCAAAGGTATTAAAAATAAAATGTTTTCATCTTTGCTGCCACTTTAAGGAAGTGGTGTGGGTAGCTCTAGCTTGGATAAGAGCAGCATAAAATCTCCATTTGACCTTTTTGCTGGGGAATGCTTGTCTTTCGAGGTGCACCAAGTTCAGTAATCTAAACTATTCTTTCCTCCTTATTTATTTCTGCATCCTTTTTCTATTTAAACATGTACTAGTTTGGAGCTGTGTTCACTCTGCACTGTTAATGGCCCACAGCCTGTTTCCCTTCCATCATGATAAGTGTGCTGAGAGCCTGCAGACCTTTTGGTGTATACTCAAGCAGCTGCACTGCTGCTGAGGCAAGCAAGTGGGGAAGCTTTAGTGAAATGCCCAGTCCCCCAAATATAGAATCCAGCCATGAAGGGTGCAGGATTAAAGTAAGCCTGTTCACCTCAGCTCACTTCCTGCACATGTTGTTGCAAGGAAAAAGCAAATGGTTATTTAATAGGGAATAGTTAAGAAGATTATATTTAATTAAGGTGCTTCCATGGCTAAGTGCTGAAATGCAGCCACCTACTACAGGGTGTGTCAATTGCTTCAACTAACATTGTAAGATATTTAAAAGAAGATACTTTGTTCTATGCAAATTGTGTTATTTAAGGTGGGGACCATGATGGATTAATTGATCTCCAGTTCAACAAAGTCAGGTTTTGCAGTGAGGAATTAATGGGTGAATGGTGGACATTGGGTAGTAGTCAGAGTTCCTTGCTGCAGTAGTTTTTCTAAATGCCAAGAAGCTATCCATTTTAGTGCTCTAAGAGGGATGGTTTTCCCACTGTCTTTGACTTGCCTCAGTAATATTTAACATTTAATTTGAAGTTACCATAGGAGTTTCTGGTCTTTTGCCTAAAATTGATCCATGGTAAATCTTGAAAATGCCAGATACCAAATATACCTCATCTCATGAATAACTGAAGGAGGGGAAGTTGAACCTAATCAATGAGCAGTTCCTTGGGTAATCACCAATTGCCTACTGCTTCAGTGAAGAAACATTTTTGAGCACTTGTACTGCAGTGGGACTGTCAATCTGCCCTTACAAATAACCCTCATAACTTCTAATATATCACGTGCACTGTAATCATCAGGCAGTTTAAATGAGGATAGGGGAGTATAGGGATTAGAACTACTCAAGGGGATTTAAGTGGTCAGATAGTTAGTGGCAGGTGTCCTTTACTTGTGGCAGATGGCTTAGGTGTTGTCAGGGGTTTCACTGCAGAGCAAGAGAGCGCTTGTCTTATTCTTTGGTTCCCAAAGCCAGCCTGAATGTGCACAGGCATGCTTTTCTTCTGTTCTGGCAAGGACCTTTGCAGCAGTGCATAGGAAAGCAGATTCAACTGACGACTGGCATTTTTGCTGATTTACATGATACACTTATGAACATTGAGCTGCAGACAACTTTTTGGGTAATACCAAAGGTATTTATTTGAGACATGGAACGTAAAGTTCACCCTCATTGATGTATTTTCCTTACCCTTTTGGTGCTGTTAATGAGCAATCTTTTTATACCCTACGTGCTTGAATTCAGTATGGGTGCCTTCCTCTTCAAAACTAAACAAGGGGTGAAGTGTAATAGAGAGGTTGAACATGTTTGTCCCACTCTCTCTCTGGGTGACTGTGTAAGTCCTGACTTTCTCCCATAAGCACAAATTGTCTCTGCCTTCTGTTTCAGTGTAGTGAGCATTAATCCAAGTCTGCCTTAACGCTACTGGTGTTATCTTGCTGACAATATACTTCTGTTGCCAGTGAAGTTTGTGCATGCACACGTTAAACTGAAGTTTATAGGCAAAGCACTTTCTTTGTGCTTAGCTTTTGAATTCTTCCTCTGAATGCATCACCTGCATTAGATCTCTGTAAAGTGGACATGGAGTGAGTCACATGCTTCATGTGAACATAAAGAGGTATGAAAAGAAATATCTGTCCTGTGGGGCTAAATTCACAGAAGTAACTGGAAGTAGTTTTTTGTTCTCTGAGGATTCAAATATTGTAATAACCTACCAGTCACTTGACTGCTTATTTGCAGTCTTCTAAGATGACAGAAGAAGATCAAATAATGTTTGTTCAAGTTTGCTAATATTGCTGGCTTTTCTTTATTTGCCATGTGTTTTGCTGGTGATCAAGTATTGGCAGGTATTGAAGGTATGTCTTTTGGATGCCATCTTGCTGCAAATTCCAGTTACTGACTTACTGTAGTCTCTCTCCATTTGTTTTCATAACATGTTGCAGATTTCAGTAGAGTTAAAACAAATTTCTGATGTGCTTAAACCTAGTGTGGATTTATACCCGGGAAAGGTTTAAGCAGAAACTAAAAATTAGTATGGAGTATAATATGTGCATGGTGTGACAGGAAGGTATCATCAGTAGCCCTCAGCCTCACAGCTACATACCAATCTGATCAAAAGAATTCTCTTATGTAAAGAGAATTATATGTAAAGCTTTAAGCAGCAATCCATTGAAAGCATTCTGTGAAGATCCCATGATTCCCACAAAATACATACCAAAGCTTTGGCAGGGAAGAGTTCATGCTTCATCCTTGGTGATGGATCCCTCTTGCCACGAGGCTGACATTACTGGCTTTGTTCTTAAGGGCAATGAACATGTATGTATCCTCAAAACCTCCTTGGCCAAGCTGATTGCCTGCTCTTACTGATTATACTTTCTGATACAGCACTGTGTGATCAGTAATGATCTGTTCCATAATGTCCACAATTCTCTGGAGTGCTTTCAGGTAAAGGTGGTTTTGTGAAGGATATCCTTGACTTACTTTCTTAATACAGTGTGAAGTGCTTGCTCAGTATGACTTTTCCTTTCATTTATTTTCCCCTGATTCTTTTTTGGGGAATATTAAATATTTAGATACCAACATTTTTGCAAGTGGCTGCTAAAACAGATTGATTTTCCTTACTCAGTCCCCTTCAGAGTGAAACACGAGTCCGGTTTTTTATATTCAGCCCAGATGGTATGCTGCTTAAAGTGAGCAATGTGTTGCAGTGAAAATGGACTACTTTCCCCTTCTTTCCTTCCTCCTTTCCTTAACCGAACACATCCATGTAGCTCCTATTTGGGTTGAATTCAAAATTAATCAAAGAGGCTGCAGGGTAAATATGTCAGCTTTGGAATGCCAGCTCTGCCAGATTGAAGGAGTTTCTGCCCCTGCCAACAGGCAGTGCCACAAGTTGGCTACAGAAAGCCTGACATCTTTATGGACCTTGTTAGAAAAATGGACATGATGATGTGTTTTAGTCCTTTCCATGTCTGTACTGGGTATCTGTGACACTGCTCCTCCTTGTGCATGTGCTGTCCTGCATTGGGCTGTGTGCTGAGTGGGCAGGAACATCGCATTCCTGAGGGCTGGGAGCTGAGGACCACACTGAGGATTTCTTTGAGAGGCTTTTTAAGATCCATGAGGGGAGACTTACAAAGTGTGAGGAAAGTTGAAGGGGTAATACCATTTAAAGCAGTTCCACATGTGCCATTGTTTTGGCAGTTTTTTTATCCACCAATGGATTTTTTGGGCATGGAGTAATGCACAAAACAAGCTTCTAGATCTGTGACTCTCAAATTGCTTTCTGTAACATGCAACTCTCCTAGGAGCTGATGAAGGTCCTAGGAAGTAAGGGAAGTATTGGTTGCTTTGAAACCAGATCAAGTCAGATTTCCCATGTTCCCATTCCTCAGCAAAGCTTGGGTAGGGCTGTCTGCAAGTATCTTGATCTGCCACTATCTTTTGTTTGTTTAGTGAAAGGGTTAATAATACATCCATTAAAAGAATATTGAGGATAAGGTTATTATATGACAGAGGAAATCCTGTAAATAACTTACTGGGTAACAGAATTTGATACCTGTTCCTGGAATGTTGCTTCAGTCTAATAGGGTAGAAGTATGGCATTTATTTAAAGGAGTTATTAAAAGGAACAGAGACTTGATAATACTTTTTTAGGGAAGTTGTTTTTTGTTCGTGCTTTTTGAAACTCTAAAAATTTCTAAAATGAGTTAGCTTGGTCTAAATTTTTTCATTAAAGGAATGTGGAGATCATGGCTGAAACTTTTCTGCAGGATAACAGTAGTAGATCTGATAGGAGCTGACATTTGGTTATTCTGCACAGAAGGTGTTACAGTGCTTGTGATATATCCAGTTATGTTTTTTCCTGGGAACACCAAGATGCTTCATGGAGCAAAGGCAGTTCTGTAGCTGGGACAGGTGGCTGTGAAACCTGCTGCTGGTTCTTAGCTAGCAACTTGCCCAAGTCAAGAAGAAATCCCCCTTAAGTGTTCACAGAAGGACTTCTTATTTTAAATAACACCTATTTAAATAACACCAAGTCCTTGCTTCCATGTGGAAGGGGAGCAGGTTGGATGAGAGATATATGAGGTTAGATGAGAACGTAGTGCAGAACTATGGAGAGAGATGCCATGAGACTGGTGCCTTATTCATGTTGCTGCCTAAATGTACTGCCTTAGGTTTTGAGAGAGCAAAAGTCTTGGTAATTTCTACTTCTCATATCAAGTTTGAATAAGCTGTTTTATATGAGATTTATTCTTAGCCAGAACATTAGTTTTGTAGTATCTGAGAACTTGTTAATTCTAGTGAAAGTTAAGAAGTTTCCCAGTAGCACCATACTGTCCTGAAACTGCTTTTAGGGGTGACTGTGGAGACGGGAATTAGTTAGATTCTACTGTTGAAGTTCTTACATGCCTTATAACTAGCTTGAGTACACTGACTGAACTTCTGCATTACAGAGAATACTGAGGTATCTCTCTCCTATCTTGATCTGACAATGGCATCCTCTAATTTTGTGTTACTGTGGTAGGTTTTCTCCAGTGGCAGGCAGAGGTGGTGTTCATGCTCTGCAAGTGGCTTGCTAATAAAAGGTTGTGCAAATGCTGAGAGCTTCACCCTGCAGCTCTTCAAGTTGGGCGGTTTCTATTTGGTCGTTACTTTGCAGGTACATATCAGTGATACAAAGACTGAGCTGAATGTGTTTGGTTACTGTTCTAACAGGAAAAAAATGCCTTAAACAGCACCAAGGTCCTTGCTGTTTGAGCACAGAAGTGCAGAACTCAGTTAAGGGATGCCGTATGGCTGCCCTAGCTTGGGGGTGCTGATTGGCAGCGTGGTATCTGTTCGGTGTTGCATGGCATGAGTAGCCAAGGACAAACTGTTGCCATTGCTGAGTTGAAGTCAGGGACTCAGGCATGAGGTGAAGTTTGGTGTAGCGTTTCCCCAGGAGCTGCTGGGAGCAGTGAGGGCCCTGCCTGACTGGGATGGAGATGAGTCTGTTCCAGTGTGTTGTAGGCTGTAACAGTGTGGAGAGCCAAACCTGCTGTTTCTCCCTGGGAAGAGCAGTGATCCAGGGAATCAAACTGAGGTTTGAATGACACTGCTAGAAGATGTCTAATTGCCAGCTGCATGCCTGGGCATGCTTTTTGGTGGCTGTCACTCTCTTTCTTTAAGGTGCTACATGCAGTATGAGGGTTACAGGTGGCTCTGGAGACCTTATTTCCACCTTTTTTTCTGAACTACATGGTCTTCTAACAGCTCAGGGCAAATTTCCATTAAGGCATCTGCTCTGTGCTGGCAGATTCTTGAAACATCCCCAGGAAAGTCAGCCATTTGCAAGAAATAACATTTGAAAGGAAGTACATTGTTTGAGACAGACATAGGTTTAGAGTGCCTCCCTGAAGCATTCCTCTGGATCTTTTGAAATAGTGATGTGAAACTTAGCAGTTTTGCCTGTGTCATGGATGGAGCATTGTGATACATTGAGGGGGAGGGAGAGAACACTCTACATTTAGCTGATTCAGAAATTTCTGCAATGCCTCATGCACTAATCATGCTATAAAACTTATTATTTTGGTAGATGTGTTCTCCAAAGGTGCCTGTACAAAGCAGATTCCTCCCTGGGGCTTCAGGAATGAGCTAGGAAGAGGGGCTTACCTGAAACTTCTTATGCTGGCAATTGTGATCTGCTCTGTGCCCTGTGCAGCACTGAAGAATGGGGCTCTTGCCATGTTGTGTTCATAATAGTTTTCCTTGCCCTTGCTGGTCAGGCCTTCCTGAGAAAGGAAAGAGTTGGACTCCAAGAGCAACAGGAAGCAAGATGATGTAGGGATGGACAGTGGAGGGAACCAACTACAGCTCTACCATTCCTCCAGAGTTCCAAAAATAATGTGGTTGTCCTCAAAATAGATAAATGATAGGTAAGTGGTTAAACTTAGGTCAGCTTAGTTTGTTCTTCCTGCTTCTGACCCATGAAGGTACGCAGATTGGCAAGTGGGGACATGTTTTTAGGACATCCTTACCTGGGAAGTTTTGTATTTCTAAGGTTTTTACTTACTCAAGTATATGTTGCGTGGGACTAGTCTGGAATATGACAGGAAGATGAGGGGAAGGATATTATTTTTCTCACTTTCTGCCTTGTCTTGCAGCTTCCTCCCAGCTCTGTGACAGGTTGTGCCATTTTGATGCTTATTAAAGCCATTGGGTGTCATTGTTCTTCCTTCACTGAAGTTCGTTCACGTTTCTGTTATATCTGCATTCCAAAAGAAAATGCACAAAATTAGAAAAATGGTAGATTAAAATGGCTGACTAATGCTGTGTCTAACCTTGACAGCAGATCTCTAGGTTTCTTTCTCTTGCTGTTCTCTTGATATCCAGTATCCTGCTACTGTCCCCCCTGCACTTGGCAGACTCAGTGTGCCAGCTGCCTTACTAGCTGTGGACAAATTGTGCCAGGGGACTGTATTGACATGAAGAAGCTCAATTCTAACTTTGACCAGAAGCACTATATTTAAAACTTAATTGAAAATCTAGTATGAATTAGTCACTGTGTTACCTTGTGCATAGCCCTTGGCTAATAACAACAACAAAACATTCTGCAAGCTAAGTACTAATCTGACAAAAGCATGGGAGGATAGAGCTGAGTTTATGTAGCCTTGTTTTTTAATTCTGTTTAGACTGACCCTGTGAAGAAGAGAGAATTTTTTAAAAGTAAACATTGCTTTGACCAGGATAGAGGTTGCATGTGTGTTCCTAGAAAGAAAATAGCAAGAGGAAATCAGCAAAATAGTGTGTGAGAATGGAGAACAGATAAAATGAGAATTAAAGAAAAGGAAAGTGCTACCAAGTACCAGGCACAGGATACTGATAGGATAATGACAAAATAAGCAGGATCAGGGTCCATTTGTTTAATCTTCATTCAACCACTGATGAACAGCTTGCTCAGTGACAGCTTTTGCTGCCTTTGTTAAATCCTCAATGAACTTACCTCTCTTTCATTTCCTGCAGACAGCCAGCTGTTGCCTGGGAATAACTTCACGAATGAATGCAACATTCCTGGAAACTTCATGTGCAGCAATGGACGCTGTATCCCGGGGGCCTGGCAGTGTGATGGGCTGCCAGACTGCTTTGATGACAGTGATGAGAAGGAATGCCGTAAGTGACCATTGCTGTGACCTTATCATGCTTTTTATCACAGGGCTTGGCTAACTGGTGCTACTGCTGTGTTCTGTGTTAGAGAGGGAACAAAGCTGCTGCCACTTTGCTCATTTGGATCTTGCTGGAAAAAACACTTAATGTTTCAGGTCTTTAATGTTCTTTAATACAGCACTTGGGGAGGTACCTGAAGTGATGGATAAATTGAGATGGACTTGACTTACAATTCTTCCATGATGCTTTGTGATTTTTAGGTATCTTGTATGTACTGCTTCAGCACACTGGTGTAGTGCTGTAAGTTGACTTTCACCACATCAAACCTAGTTCCTTCAATTTCAAAATTGTTGACTGTACCCTGTGATTTTTGTTATCTCCAATCAAAATGCAATTCTTAACTCTATGAACTTTAACAATAACTTTCTAAAAAGTGGGCTAAATTAATTTGCTAATTAGTGTTTTTAAGTTTTAATCCTTCCTAAAGAACTTCTAGTTCTAGAGAGCTAAAAAAGTTTGATCTGATTCTCATCTGTGATTTCATCTCTTTCTTAGTATTAAGCAAGATTTCGTTGATGTTACTCGGCCACAACATGAAAATTCCTAGCCTACATGTGTTAACCAGACACAAAATTATGCCGTATCATAATGCTGTGATTTGAAAAGCACTTAAGAGTGAAAAAAATCAAATTTCATGTGATTCTAGAGCAACTGAGAAATTTCTGAGACATTACTGGTTTTCATGTAGCAAATGTGGTTTCTCTATGTGTATACTTTACAGAGGTTTTTGTTACACTTAAACTGAATTTATAAGAAGCTTACCTTTCCCAGGACATTTCCAAGACAACATTAGCTTTGCTGATAGAGCAGAAGGGAAAAAGAGTAGCTTCTTTCAAATTATCTGACTAGAAATACTTGAATTGTTAAATGATCTTGTTTTTAAAAACTTGATTCCTCTTCTTTAACCCCAGTAATCTGTCCCTTTTAAATAATGGGGCCTTAATACCTGTGCTGTGCAAATCTCCATATGTAGTTTTGCTTTAGGCCAGTGAGCTTTGCTCCCTTTCTAAAGAATTAAAACTATCTGTATGAAGTATCTAATGCTTTGCAGTCTTTTAAGGCACCAGGCTTGTGTTGCAGCCTTGAAGACAGGTTAATTTAATTTTTTTTCACACTTAAATGTTGACATTAAAGGACAGGCCTGTTGCAAGGATTGATCAGTGTCATGCACATCTCTTTAAACCCTAGCAGAAAATTGTATCAGTGGGAGCTCTGGCAAGAATAAAAATATCTGAAGTTCAACCTGTACCTTTCAGTGAGATGTTCCTGATGACAACAGCTGTGTGACTCAGGGTCCTTATTACTTGGCTCCTGAATAGACTGCTGGCATGACTTTTCGTGTCCTGCTTCTACTTTTTAAAACAAGCTGAATGACAGTACTTCTTTGTATTTATAGGATACACACCAGAAGTTTCTGTGTCTCTAAGAATGTTGTCGTTGTCTGGCTTGCATAAATTTTTTCATTTGATACAATTAGATGATGTTTATGAAGATTTTCCTAATGAAGGCTGGACTGGGTATTTACTCAGGAATCAGTAAAAAGAAAATATGCTTTGTGACTCTGCTGAAAAATTTCCTTACCAAAATCAGTTGGGTCTGGTGAATTGCAGACAGTAATAAACATAGTAACTGACAATAAAATATAAATAGCTGTAAAATGGCAGTTCATAAAAGCTGTTCTTGTCACCACAGACTCAAATAAACCTCAGTGATGTAGGCTATGCTGTAGCTCTGAATTTTAAGTTACTGCAGAACTGTCCTTCCTGGGTTTTTTTTTTTCAAATACTTTTATCCGGCTTGATTGGCTGACAGTTTCCTGGATGAGCAATCTTTTGATCCTCCACAAATTGATGGAGATAATTAGACTGTTCTTTCCTCTTGCCATACATTTACCTGCTATTGGATCACCCTCACAAATGTAAAACTAGCATACCAAAGAGGCTTGCAGGGAGAGCAATCGATGTGAATCCTATGCTGGCCTGTTGTTAACAGGTCAGATAAGCCAAAACAGAATGCAGATAGTGCTCATTTGAATCTCCACATTTGTAGTGTTTCCAACCAGTCTTTTAGGTTATAAAGTAATCAGAGGTTGGATAGGCTTATACATACCAAATCTGGTGTTAGATTTGTTCCTAGCTCAGAGATAAGGCATGGAAAAGCAGCCTTACATGTATATATTTTTTTTTTTTTGGCATTTTAGTCTACAGTTTTCTACTTTCCTTCCATCAGAACAGGGCTCTACTTCCTAAAACTTACCTTGCAGTGAAATTAGAGTTGTTTTCTACTGTGATTTTGCTTTGCAGTAGCTGAGCTATTGATGGTGAGCACAAAGCCATAGGAGTTGCATTAGCAGCATGAGATGGCTGAGTTCCCAGTGTGTTACTACTCGCAGCTGTACTTTAAGCTGCTTTGTCTGTGATTCCTCATCAAGTAACTATTTTGCACTGAAAAGTGTTAACCTTGCTTAAAAATGCCTCTGTGTGAGGAGGAACTTGGTTACAGGGTTCATTTTTTGTGAAGAAGAGTATGCTGTGTTGTGGCATGACCGTGAGGAAGTAGTCATGCAGACGTGTGTTGTGTGGAAAGTCTTTCTTTTCTGATTTGTCTTACAGTTGAATGTGGATGTCCAACAATATTTTATTAATTCCGTTGCTCTAGCATCTCATCCTGTCTGCCCCCGTTTAAACAGGAAAACTTTGAACTCTGGGTCTGGTTCTGGATTTCTGTGGCCAGCAAGTGGAAAAGTGATGGTCTGTGTGAGGGGGAAATGAGATGCAAAGCAGAATTACCTGCACATTGTCCATTCAAGTCTTAACTCTTCCCTCTCTTCCTTTTGTCCCTTTCCTGTTACTTCTGCAGAACCATCTCTGTTAACCATGTCACTTTGCTTATGGCCTTTCCTTCATCTCCCACACTTGCCAGAACCCACACACTCACATACCATCTGTCATCTTCTGTGCTTCCTCTGTGCCCTTACCTGTCACCTTAACACATCCCATGCCAGCTGTTTAGTGCACAGAACATTTCTCATACTCTTACCTTCTCTAATGGTGATGTGATGACTGAAAAATGTTACCTGGTTTTATCTGGGGTGGAGGGTTGAGGGAAAACATGAAAGGGAGGGAATAAGCTGAGACAGTGGCTTCTCATTTTAGTACATAAGAACTACTTCTTGAAGAACAACCTTGCTTTGTTTCTTCCTCCAAGCAACTAATTGAGCTTGAAAAGGATTAATTTAACATATCAATGTGAATGTTTTGTGAGTACTTCCAGTTCTCTGTAGTTTGTGAGTAAACGGCTGTCAGCAGTGTGTCTCCCAGTGGAGAACTGTTTTGTAGTTCATTCCCATCTTCTGGTTCTCATCGCCTGGATTGCTCCTCAGCCAGTTGTCCAGTATCTGTCATGCACATTTCTTTGAAGTGTTGCTATTATTACTGCTTTTCACCTGTGTAGATGATTTATAAAGGAAGCTGAGGCTCTTCTTCACAAATGTAGAATCTTTACCAACAGGACTTTCCTGTGAAGCTTGGAGAGATTGATTGCACAGATCCTAAATCCTCCTCTGGTTGCACACCAGGCTTTATAGATACCTGGTGTTAGTGCTTGCCCTGGTCAGGTTGGGAGCTGCATGCTGTCAGCACTCAGTTCTTTCTGTTATCAGGAATGGAAGATGCAAAATTTTGCAAAATAAAAAGCCTGAATGGAAGGAGCCTAGAAATGTGTGCTTGCATGCTTTGAAACATTTTGAGGTAAATGGATTATCTCTAGTGCTGACTTTTATACCTACCTGCTGACCTATTCCTTTGGAGCCAAGACCTGTGTCTTGCTCTTGGAAGGTTTCTCATCTTGAGATTTAAGAGTGCATTAATATTCTTAGTTAAGCTCATAATTTACTCTGTCATCTGTTTCCTCCTTCCTTTGCCTCTTTGTACATCTTTGTATTAGATTATTACAGAGAGAACATTGTGAACACAGAATGGCTTTTGTCACTAATGAGCAGCAGCTAGTGGGGAGATGGCATGTGCTGCCTTTGTCAGCTAACGAGCAGCAGATGGTGGGGATTCAGAGCATGGCACATCATCCACGCTAAGTGCCTGGCATGACAGCAGCCAGAATTAGAGACATACCAAATACCCAGGAGTCTAGATTTTCCTTTGTTGCTCTTCTGAGAGATGCCAAATTTGTATGTTTAGCTATGAGCAAATAGTGGCACACAGTGAAGCAGTGACTATCTGTGTTAATCCAAGGGCTGAAGAGTGTAGGCTGTGGGCTAGAAGAAAACTGTGTGCGAGGATAGCCTGGGGGCAGCGTGTTCTCACTTGTTTCTGTTTCCAGTTGGTGCTGTTGCTTGTTCAACACAAACATAAAGGTAAAGCAGATTTGAGTCAATGCTAAAAGCTGTGACTGGGTTGTATAGACGTCTGAACAATGGAGTATCATCCATGTTTGTAAGGATGTGCTGCCAGTGCACTCCTGGGCTGGCTGGCAAGAGCAGGTCTGTAGGAACATCCGGAACTGTGGTAATAAAAAGCTCATTTCATCACCAGCAATCCATTGTCATCAAACCTTGATCTCTGATCGTCCTTCAGACAGAGCAAGTCTCCTCCATGGGGGAGAATGTCTTTATTAAATTAAGTGCTGCATGAAAATGGTCCATTATAATTAGGATTCCCCAGACAGGTATTGAAGCCACCTGCCAAGCAGGCTTCTGCTAAAGGTCAGTTCTGTCTCTTTGCCTGAGACACATGTGCTTGTAGGGAACCCAGTGCAATCAGAACTGAGGGTTTGTAATACCTGCAGTCCTGGGTTGCACTCAGCATGGTGTGGTGAGCCAAGCTTTTCTGCAGTTTCACAGCAGTAGGCTAACTCTCAAGGTCCTTAACACTGACTTGTATTTAGGCAATCTGAGAAACCAGTTTAATCCAAGTCTCTGGTAGATCCGGTAAGAACATTTCTGTTTGTGTCCGGAAATGTAAGCCCTTGGCACCCCTGCTGAAGCCAGGGTCTGGTGACAAACACTGTAGGAACTTCTACACCTGGTAGGCTGCATGCCATAGTGCAAGGATGAAGGTGGGAGGTGGGAATGTGTTCTGGTTACACTTGTGGCCATGCTTCTGTTGCTGGTTTTGCAAGAATGCAGAAGCATTTTCACCTGTCTTTCTCAGTTAAGTAGAATAACATTTGAGATAGTCCTGTAATTACTTGTTAATTGCTGATATGTTAGCATATTAATCTTTGATTTCATCTTGTCTTGTATGTCTCTTAACTATGTTCTTGCTTTTACCCTGTAGAGTTGGAACTGTGTTTATGTATAGTAAACATGACCTATTTTGTCACATTCCATTCTGTGTCTCTTTTCTATATTGAGTATGTTTGCATTTCCATTTAATCTATCTCAGTGCACACAGGGTTTTGTATAAATGCTTTATAGTCTCAGAAGATTTTATAGATCAGGTGTCATTGGGGTGTGGAGTGCTGGGGTGGGAGATGTGGCACGACTAAGCCTGCATCATTCAAAGTGTTTGTATCTGCACGCTTGCTCTAAATCTTCATTGTCTCTGCACTGGTGAGGACTCACTGGATTAGCAGTATATTGTAGTTTGAAAGTGCAACACATAGTAACCATTTTTAAGTTTCCCCGAGGTTTGCTGTACCTTATTTTCCTTGTTTTTTCCATCTCCAATATGAAGCTTTCTTACCAGACAAATGTTCACTGCTCCCTCTGGTGTTCACTTGCAACAGGTGTTGGAGCTCCCTACGCTGAGGAGCAGCGAGGCCGCGGGTTCGTAATGATCAGCTACACACAGCCCTGGGAGAGAGAGAAAGAGTCTTTTCACAGGAATGCCGCATGAAACCCACGCTCTGCAATTAGTAGCCCGGGTTTCCTAGATCATGTGAAGAATATTTTACTGTGCTCTAAACCCTTTCATTTGGGAAACTGAAACTCTTGGAGAACAAAAGCAGTTTAGCTAGGTTTTTTTTCAGGTGAATTTTAACTGCCTTAATTGCATTCAGTTTCTACAAAGGAGGTATTTTTTAACAACTGCATCTGAGGGCTGGAAAGTATTTGAAAAAGAAAAAATCCCACTGGAACCAAAGTCAAGTCTGAGGAAGTTTGTCTGTCATTGGAGAAGCTCTTGAGTGCAAGAACTCCTACACTTGCTGGCACGGGCTGCAGTAGTAGAAAGAAGGTGGTTTGAGTGGGGGCTGCAACAGCTTCAAAGTCATGTCATATGCTTGGAAGCCTCAAATGAGGAGTGTCAGACTGCCTTGTCCTGCTCTCTTTGATGCAGGCTATATTTCAGGAGGTGGCCTTTAGATTTGTTGCTGTTTGCTGCTTTTAAAAAAACACAAAGGTAAATAATGGAGTTTGCCCTCAATCAAGAGCATGCTTTGAGTCTGCTCTACAGGAAGTTCACAAGTTGATAGACTAAGGCATATTATGTGTGCTTTTCCCTTTCTAAGTCCCAAAATTACAATTTAGGCAAAGGCAAAATTTAGTATTAAATGGTCATTACTAACAACTCAAATCATTCTGGCAACAGTCTGAATTTAGATGCGTGTCATCACCTTGTTAAGGTTTGCTCTGAGAGCAGTCAAAATCGTGACTTCCACACTGCTAAGAATAAGTAACCAGCTTTAATAGCTACTTTTAAAGACAGAGAAAAAAAAATCTTGTAAAGACAATGAGCGCTACAATCTTTATAAGGTATTTAATAAGTGCTTATTATGACAGTGCAGTTATTACAGCTGAAGACATTTTGCTTGGATTTAACCACTTAGCAGGGTCAGTCTAATGAATGGCTTTCATGTACAGGAACAAAGGGCACAAAGTAACTCTGGCTCCCATCCTTTTAAATACTAGGCTTTCAATTCAACAAGCAGAGCTCAGTGCACTGAAGAATGAGATGTGGTGTTTTGCTAGAAAAGAAAATAGAAATGTCTGCCTCATTCAGAAGGGATTGTCTAAACCAGTTGAGATCTAGAAATACAGCAGTGGGGCAGGATTAATCCTACCCATCAGTAAAGAATAGTGACTTTGAATTAATACTCAGTAGCCCCAGAAAATTATGCTTAAAGCATCAGTTAAAGCTAGGTGTAGACGAAGAGTAACTCTTGAGAAGATGAGGGGCAGGGTTGATATTTAGAAGAGATGCTTTCAGATTCCTGGGATTAAGATCCAGCGTTGTGTACCTGCAACAAGTTTTTGGATTGCCCCATCATAAATAAAGTTGAAGGCATCTCAGCTGCTGCAGTCTGTAGTTGCTAGCCAGGTGTATCTTTCAGCTTTGAGAAGATACTGTTGCTGATAAGTTGTGTTCTGTCTAGCTAATGACCAGCTTATAGGCAGTGTGAGCTAAATAGCTGTGAAGTGGTCCTGTATCAAAGCTCACTCATTTTTAGAGAAGATAAGTATTCATTTGTTTCTTATTTGCAAGTAAGTGATTTAGTGACCTGGCACTTAAAAAAAGTAAGCAAACCCCAAAAATACTAAAAGGGGAACTCCAGCATTGAAATCACTTTTTCATATCTGAGGATTTTGTTACAACCTTATGATTGTAACACAATTCAAAAGTATTATAGCTAAACTTGTAGTCTTCAGTTCATTGAACCTCTGTCTGCTACTTTGGGAAGTGTGGAGTGTCTGTGATAAGGCTCAAAGTACTTACCAGAGGATTAGGTGGCCATGAACTTTAGTCATTGTCTGTGTGTAGCTGATGACAAGCTGCTGCTGCAAATGGATGTGTACCAAGACAGACAAATGGTTGATACAAACTGGGCTTAACCCAAACCCTAAGAATCAGCCCAACCCTAGGTGAGGGGACACAAGGTGTATGGGGGTGAGGCTGGTGCCAAGCAGAAAGGTTGGGAAGGAGCCATGTCTTGGCAGTTCTGTGTTCCCCTTGGGATGCCTTTTGCAGCTGCAGTGTGCCTGGAGCTCTGGGTTTTGTGGTTTTCTAAACCCTAACCCTAGGCCTATCCCTAACCCTAAGTAGAGCAACAAAAGTTGCCTAGCTGTCAAATACTGATGCATTTTAAGTGATCTGTGATCCCCTGTGGGCATAATGGAGGTTTATACCGGCATAATGAACATGTTAAATTAGAAATACGTTAATATAAAATTAGTATGGTAAAATAATTAGTAGAAATACAGGTGATGGAATATTCCATTGGCCTGAGTAGTGCTAACATCTGTGTGAAAGGTGGAAGTGTGAGGCTTGTGGCATTTGTTTGAGAGTGTGATCTGGGAGTTCAACTTTCCTTGTAAACAGGAGTTTACTAAGAGTCTACCTTTGTGGTTGCATGGTTTACTCTACATCTCTATCTAGTGCATTTTAAATGCTTCCAAAGGAAACAGGAGGAGTCACAGAATCTGTGTCATGAAAATGATTGGAATTGGAAGGGGTTTCTGAAAGTCATAGTCAAACTCCTCTGCTAAAGTAGGTATACCTGCAGCCAATTGCACAGGATCATGTTCATGTGGCTTTTCAATATCTCCAGAGGAGGAAACTATGGAACTTCTGTGAGCAGCACTAGCTCTGGACAGAATCCTTCCAACTCAGCCTCACCAAGGCAACGTAGAGCAGCCTTGGCTTTCATCTAGAGCTCAGGTAACTCTCTTGTTCTCCATGATCTTTCAGAGGTGATAGAGAATAGCATCTTTCGACACATGTCGGTGCATCCCATTGGGGTCCATGGATTTGTGGGTGTCAAGTTTGCCTGATCTCCTACCTGTTCTTCCTCAGCCAAGGGAAAGCCAGACTTTCTCTCTTGCCTCCATGGTTTAGGATTCCCAAGGGTTGCCCTCAGCAAAGACTAAGGCAAAGAAGGCATTCAGTATCTCAGCCTTCTCTGTATTCTTTGTCACCAGGGCACCCACCTCATTCCCAAATGGGTGGACCCAAATTTTCCCTGTTCTTCCTTTTGTTATTGATGTACTTAAAGAAGCCCTTCTTGGTGTCCTTGACATCCATTGCCCATTAATTCTAAATGGACCTTAGCTGTTCTTATAGCTTTTCCTGTCTACTCTGATAGTGTTCCTGTTTTCCTCCCAAGTGACTTGTCCCTTTTTCCACTTTCAATACTATTTCTTTTTGTTTGATGTTTGCCAGAATCTCCTTGCTTATTCATGCAGGTCTTTTGTCCTCTTCACTTGATTTCTTACTCATAGGGATGAACCTGCCCCATTTGGTGCATCCCTATGAATAAGGGAAATTAAACAATCTGGAGGTTGGAGGAAGCACTACTTGAGTATTAACCAGTTCTCTTGGACCTTCCCAACTTTAGGGCCATGACTCATAGGATTCGCCTCTGGATTCCTTTGGCCTTGAGAATGCCAAAGCTAGCTCTCATGTAGTCCAGGCTGTAATTGCAGTTATTGCCTGGCTTTCTTCAGATCCCCAGCCAGTCCTTCCTTGTTTGTCACTACAAGGTCCAGCAGCACACCTCTCCTCAATGGCTCCTCCACCACCTGTGTCAAAACCTGTGTTACCATCAGTGCTCTGCAGGGGCCTCCTGGGCTCCTGTCTGCCCACAAGTTGTTTCTCCAGCAGAGATCAGGGTGGCTGAAGCTCCCCATGAGCACCAGAGCCTGTGACTGTGAGGCTCCTCCAGCTGACTGGAGAATTCCTCATTGACCTCCCCTTCCTGACAGGGTGGCCTATAACAAACACCCACAGAGTCTGTGTCACCCATGTTGTCCCTTACGTGTTGACTTCCTACCTGTAAGCTCTTGTCTGGTTCTTCACCCGGCCCGAGGCAGAGCTCCATACATCCCAGCTGCTTTCTCACATAAAGAGCAGTTCCAGCACCTCACATTGCTGGCCTGTCTTTCCTAGAAAGGATGTAGCCATCCATGACAGCATTCCAGTCATGTGAGCCATCCCGCCACATCTCTGTAACTGCAGAGGATGTGCACACAGATCTCTAATTCTGCCTGGATTTTCCCTGTGCTGTGTGTTGGTGTACTGGCATTTCAGAGAGGTAATGGTTCCTGCAGGTTTTGCTGGAGGATCTGCCAAAGCCATGGACACCCTTGAGATAGTTTTCCTTCTGGATCTCATCTTGGTAGTCAGATCAGGAACATTTGTTGTTGCTATGGTTGGCCTGGCTTATTTGCCAGCTGGATGTGATGTAGTAAATGTTGTTACTTTGGACCTCACGCTTCAGTTTAATGCCTGCTCACTGAGTTGGCCAGTCTTGGCCAAAGTCTTGCCTTTTCTAAACAGCTGGATCCCTTACAGGATGGTATATAGGTGTGGATATTCTCAGTTTGGTTGAAGAAAGAATAATTTCTCACAGGCTGAGCCTGGGAAACTTAGAGGAAAGAATGAAAATAATTCTCTCTTTCTGTAACTGTTGTTTAGAGATATGATTCATAGTTCACCAATAGTGTGAGAGAAGATTCCTAAAGGCCAATCAGGTCTCAAGTCCACCATTGTTTCTCTAAGAACTATAGATTTCTAATAATAAAGTATCTTTTCATGCCTTCTAATGATGGAGTTTCTGTATCACCTTCATCTGTCCCCAATACCCCTCCAGTGATAAATAGGCATTATTTTTTATATTGACAACTTTTGGTGGGGAGTGTGTTAGTATATGGAAGGAGAAAATCTAACAGCAGGACCTGAACTTAGGAAGAGAGAAATATTCTACCAGAATTAGCATCCTGAAAGGGTCATGGCAATGAAAAGCTGTTGTCAGTAGATTTTGTGTATTAATGTTAATAAGGATTGTCATGTGCTAGAATTCCAGCAAACCAATCTTTAGATGTCTCGTTCTTATTTAGAACCCAGTAATAATTTGTGTAAAAATCTAATGACATTAACAGTCTTTTTCTAGATAACTAGAATACATAGCAGAAAGCTAGGAATTTCTCAATGAAGGTAGTTGTATGTTGTGTAGTAGATGCACATATACACATGGAAGACCTCTGGACTTCTAGTTGCATATCAAAATCAGTAAGTGCTTTTAAGTCTCTTCCTGTGTTTCTTGCTGCTTCCTGTCATCTCCAGGTTGACCTGGAATATTTCTTGCAGGTAGGTAAAAAAGTCAGAATTCTTAAGCAAAGCTGGATATTAAACAATGCATTAAATGAGCATCAGCATTAATTGGGAAGATGCTGTAAGGCAGCTGCTGATTTTTTTTGCCACTTAACTCAGATGGCTCTCAAACTTGGAATATCAAACTGGAATTAGCTCTTGCTTTTACTCATGATTAAGCAACCAAATACTTAGTAGTTATAATAAGATTTGTAATTAAGTGACCATGGTGAATGTTTCATTTGAAGCTCAATTACACATGAGTAGGGGCAAGTGCAATAGCTGCTTATGTTTGATAGCATTTTATGCAGGGAGATCAAAAGGGTTTGTGGTGCTAATTATTTAATCCTCTTGATGGAGGTCAGTAAATAGCCCGATTGGAGAGCTTGGAATTGGACAGGTTTAACAGTTGGATGGAATCAGTGGTACAACTGAAAGAAAAAGAACAGGTAGGTAGTATCCCAGAATAGAGTGAGGGATTGTAGCCTATCAGGCACACAGTTGTTCCTGAGGAATACTGCTACTGGAGTGCTTAAGGGTGGTGTTCTGTCCTGCCTGTTTGCATCCTGAGCAAGTTAACATCTCTGAAACTGTGCTCACTTTGTCCTTTGGTATGATGTTGTTGTTCGGGTTGTTTAGTGAGTAGTAACTTCTAAAATACTTCTCTTAGTGAGAAACTGGTTTACTGAATGTGTGAAAACCAAGGTTTTTGTCCATGCTCTCCATGCTCTGACATCTCTGCTTTGTGGTGATTTTGAAGGACTAAACATAGACTCTTAGACCATGAAGGATTACTTTAAGGCCTTACTGTCTGGCAAGAATTAAAGGCCACCGACTCATAGTAATTCAGCTCTGAAGTGCTTTCTTTTTTTGCTATTTTAGAAGGAAGCCATATACTTTTCATGGCAGCAGACTCCCTTGGTTTGTTTTTTTTTGCTTTAGCATTGTCCTTTCTCTCTTACTGCTAACTACAGTGTAAACATTACTCATGTAAGTGGCTGATAGTTTACCATATTGGAGGCAACCTCTGATGCTTCCTACTGGGCTAATTTCACTACTTAAAAACCCATAAAATTGCTTCCTTTAAAATAAAGCACACCTTAGGCTCTTTTTCTCTATGTTTGCATTAGCAGTTTAAGAATAGCAATTCTTTCACCGGCCTTGTTAAACAGGGAGCAAAAGCAAGAGTGACACAAGGGCATTTTATAGGTGCAGTGAATGCTCTGCAGTTTGGCTGTGTTTTGTATCATAACTCAGTAACTTTAATAGTTGTTTAGTTTTGAATTGGAGAAGTTCTGACATAGTGGGCTATTGAGTGCATTTTGTTCTGGCAATATTACTCAAGTGCTAGCTTTTTTTCTAGATAGGAAAAAGCAAGCAGAGGAAGTGAAACTTGTGTTGTTCTGCAAGACAGCCCTGTTCTAGAGCTCTGTGAACCAACACATGATGCATTTGCCTCCAGTGGTTTTCCCATTGGGAACAGGTAGCAGTGGCTTTCCCATTGGGAACAGAATTTAAAATACTGTAGGGTCCAAACAGCAGTTAACTGATGCAAAATAACTAAATGTTAACAGGATTAGGGTTTATATCAGTTCTTGGGGTGAAAGGAATCAGATCCTGGTGCCATCCACCTTGTGTTACATGTTGTCAAATCAATCCTTCTTTGTAAATTAAAGTTGAAACCCTTATCTCCTTCATGTAAAGCCTTTACTGAAATGCTGCATCTCACCATGCATTCATCAAAAGAATCTGGTTTTACAGTGCTGTCTGATGTGGCTGTAACATTCCTTACCGAAATTACCCACAACAGAATTTAAGGTGGTTTATTATCAAAGTCAGGAAAATACTGATGTCTGTGCAATAATGCAGCATCTGCATGCAGTGGTTTCTGTCTGGAGAGTTGCTCTTGTCGCATGCAAGTAATCAAGTTTTGATTAGCTAAACAAATCATTATCTGTTGCTGAGTTGAGATGCATAGCTGTGAAGCAGCATAAAGTTACTTGATTGCTGCTTGGAGAGGCTCTAAGGCAACAATTTAGTTCAAAGATGCTCTGGTTCTGTGTAGCTTACTTCTGTCTGTACGTTCTATCTGCTGCATCCTGTTTCCTCACTTCAGATTACAAAAAAATTGAGAAACATTTTAAAACTGAAATGTTTGTAAAGTTAAAAGGAAATAAGCTTGTCTACTGGCCACATGTATGGGGTGCCTGCTGTGTGCTCTTTGCATGTTGCACGAGTAATTAGTGCCCGGTTCACTGTAACTACCTGTGAAATGCTTGAGGCTTAGATAAGCTGGCTCAACTGCAGCAGTCATAGAATCACGGAACGGTTCTGGTTGGAAAGGATCTTAAAGATCTTCTAGTTCCAGTCCTCCTGTCCATGTGCAGGGATGCCTTTCTCTAGACCAGATTGCTCAGAAACCCATCCAACATGGCCTTGAACACTTCCAGGGGTGAGGCATCTGCAGCTTCTCCGAGCAGCCTGTTCCAGTGCCTCACAATCCTCACATTAAATAATTTATTCCTTATATCCAATCTAAATTTACTATTCCCTTTCAGCTTAAGTTCTGTCACCACATGGTCTTGTAAATAGTCCCTCTCCAGCTTTCTTGTAGATCCCCTTCAGCTACAGAAAGGTCACAGTAAAGTCACCCCAGAGCCTTCTCTTCACCAGGCTGAGCAACTCCAAGTCTCTCAGCCTGGTCTCATAGGAGAGGTGCTCCAGTTCTGTGATCCATTCTCTGGCCTCGCTCTAACAGGTCAATGTTCCTCCTGTGCTGAGAACCCCAGAGCTGGATGCAGTACTCTAGGGGTCTCACAAGGATGGAGTAAAGAGGTGGAATGCCCTCCATTGTCCTGCTGGCCACACTGCTTTGGATGCTGCCCAGCATACATTTGACTTTCTGGGCCACATGTGCATATTGCTGGGTCATGTACAGTCTTGTCCACCAGAATCCCCAAGTCCTTCTTGGCAGAGCTGCTCTCAGTCCATTCACCCTCCAGCCTGTTTACACATCAGGGTTTCCTTGACCCAGGTGCAGCACTTTGTACTTGATCTTGTTAAACTTACAGTTAATACTGTTAATTATAAAATGCATTTGATGTCTTTGCTGCTTTATCTGTGAAAAGAAAAATCACCTGCCCATTGCAGATCAGTTGTAACCTTCTAATCAGGTTCCAAGTCATTGTAGCCATGAGTACCAAAATTGCTTTTATTCAAGAGTGTTATCTATATACTGCATAAGGTTTTACACAGTATTGCCAAATCTGATTTCTTTTTCTCTCCTATTGTGCATCTCTGCTGAGAAATAATAAAATGGATCACACTTTTTTAAAAATAGTACAGTTTCACACTTGAGATCCTAAAGATAGCAAAATGTTTTTCTGTTACTGCTGTAGAGCTGTGCCTGCAAACTGTCACATTGTCAGTGGAGTGTACTACTGGTCCTGATGGGAAGTTAGTATTTTTTTAGAGTTTGAAAGTAGAGGGTGGGAGGATTAGGTTCTGTGTAGCATAAGGAGCGACTTCACACATCACATGTACAACTGCCAAAATTAGTTTTTTTTTAACTTAAGCGAAGCAACCTGGAGGGAGCATTTGGCAAACTTGTACTGTGGCCAGCAACCCTCTGCCACCATCTTCACCATTTCCTTCATGTTTCAATTTTAAGACATGAAAAGAGTATTTTAGTGAAGAGCAATTTCTTCCCATGGGTGATGGAGTCATAGAGGGCTCCTCAAGTTCATGGTAGTTCACGGATGCCTCTTTTTAAATACCATGGCAATTCCCTTTTGTGTAATGTAAATACAGATTCACATTCATCTTCCAGTCCTGGGTCGCTTTTGCCATGAACAGGTAAAACAAAGAGTGGAACTGAAGTGAATTGATTCTTTTTTGATTTAGGCTCACAAATTGGTTGAATGGCAGGTTTTTTGGGGTGTATTTTGTACTTGCTATATTGAATCCAGAGTGACAGTTTTGTAAGTTGCTCTGTGGTTTCTTGCTGTATTTCATCCCTTCCTGTCCAGTGTGTGGTCTTTTGGTTTCTTTCTTTCTGGAGACATGGATTCAAGGGCACTTGCCTGCAAGTTCCTTTAAAGGAACTAACTTCCTCCCTTCCCTTTCCTTTAGCAGGTTGTAATACCTTGGATAAATAAGGTCTAACAATCCACATGCGCCTGTTCATTTTTTCACTTCTCTTCTGTCATTTCCAGATCTCCCTGTAATTCTTGATTATCCTGAGCCTGTTTCAACCAAGCATAGCAGAGAAGAATATAGATTGCAAAGACAATGCTGTTCTTGAAAGCTTATTGAGGCTAAAATCACTGAAATAGCCAAATAGATAGCTGCTGTTAGATCAATATGAAGCTTCTCACATACAGATCTGCCTGAAAACTCTTAACCTGTGCAGTAGGAGGCACAATGATGAGCAAAGGAGAAGAAAACTCTTTTTGTAACAGTCACGTAATGGGAGCTGGAATTGCAGAGGAATGCTGGGATAGTGCAGCACATGACTTGAATGTGCTGTAGGCTGTCATGGTCCTGGTATATGTATCTGTTACTTGTTAGGGTGCCAGACCTGAAGAAAATTATAGCCCTTCGTGTTTAGAGTATTTCCAGAGATCCTGCAGAATGGGAAGGTAGGTTTCTACTCTGGAAGAAATTATTGTCCTTTCCATAGGAACTTTATGAGCAGTGAGCAAAAACACTTACTTGAAAACCTTGGGAAAACTATGCCAGGGGACAAGAAGGATGTCAAATTGAAAATAAAGCTGAAATTCTTCAGTGGAGTTCTCCAGAGTCAGGGGACGTGACTTGGACTTAGCCTTTACTGGTTTCTAATTTTTTCTGCATTTGTGTACAGCATATGAAAAATGCATTTTGTGTCTGGAATTGGAACTTGGAAAACTAAGTTCTCTCTGGGAGCAAGACTTGTGTCTAGTAAGCGACTGACTGACTCGTGAATCATCTAGGTGGTTGAAATGCTCTTTTATATTCCTAGGGTCACTAGTATGAGTTTGAACTGGGATTGGTTTATATATCTTGTCTGTTGCAAGTATAGTGAATTAAATTTGAGTTTTGTTATTTTTTTCCTTCTCTCCAGTTAAAAAAAAAATAAAATCAGTGGACTATCAAAAAGGGAAACTTAGAGATAATTTGAAGGTGTTTAGTTCCTTGTTTGTTTTTGGTCTGTGGTTACTAGTATGTGTTGTTTTTTATGAACAGTTATTGTAAAACAGGATTTTCTTGTGCTCTGGCTGCTGTCTCTGGAGGAGGAGGAGAAGATAGAAAGATGTCTAGGGATAAAATGTTTACCTAAACATTATATAACTGTCTAAGTAATACTTACATTAGATAATTGTCCTGAATGGTTTCTCCCTCTTTTTTGGTGGGATATCTATATGCTTTGTAGAGAAGAAAGAATTCTTAACTTTGTTTCTGGTTATTCCAGCATGATTTTCTTCCAGGTGTGTCCAAACATTAAATATTACTTATGGCTTTACTGTGGTAGCTCAAGGCAATGTCCCAGATGTGCTTTGTACCCTTTGGGGCCAGAGCAGCCGAGGATGTTGTGACCTGTGCCTGTCATGCCTGAAACGGGGCTCGTGCACAGCTCACTGCATGTTCACTCTGCTTAGGAATGTGCAGCCACATCACCTCTTCAGAGGCCCAGAGGCTTTTGACAATTCACGGTCTGAAATCTGTCAGGAAGAATAGGCTACAAGAGTAAGAGAATGGTCCATGCTAGAAATGTTAAAAGTAAATAATTTTGAAGCCTTAATTTGTCAAGATTTTCAAAGAGGACAAAGAGCATCGTTGAGTATGGTTTGCCAGAAAGTTGATAGTCTCTGAATTCAGACTCCAAGTGACAAAAGTAAACCTGCTTGGAGAAATGGGTAACAGTAAATGTTAACAGAGGCAAAAGCACAGTTGCGTCCCTCTTGCCTTATTTCTTCTCCTTCTTGAAACTCTTGGAACTTCTTCCTTTTGTCCCCTCTGGAACCGTTCTGGCTCAAAATGCGTCTCTAAATTAAGTTGTCCAGAAGCACTTGGAGTGTGTTCACTGTAGGGTTTCAGAAAGATGTTAGCTCTTATAGAAAGATAAACAGCAGCAAAAGCACAACATGTGAAACATTGAGCACCTCTTCACGTGTGTGTGCTATTATCACTCTCTTCCAGCAGCATCTTGGCTGGCTTGTTAGTGCATTAGTACGGACTGTTTGCTTTGATGACACTGAATCTGTTGCTGAGGTTGTTTTGCTGCCTTTGTTTAAAGATTTTTGGGGGTATGATGTTGCCTCACACCTCGAGGTTATTAAATTATTTAGCTGAGATCTGTCTGTCCTAGAATTCTAACACAGAAGCTGCTCTTTGAAGTTGTGTGAAGAATTGCAGGGGTTTCAAATGTCTCTGCTGATGGTTTTCTATTGCCAGAGGTGTGAAGCACAGTGGCTACTTCAGGGTAATTTATCATCTTTTTTTGCAAAGTAATGGCTCACTTTCTTTTCCCCAAGTGGTCCTTGGGTAGTCTTCAGAAAAAGTGGTAGTTGAATATATGAAATTTAGTGATACATCTTATTTTACTTCATCATAATTACTTCATGATTCTAATTGAAAACTACTAATAAAATGAAGAAAAACACGTAAGAGAGGAACTGCAAGAATTTGATTTCAGAGGACACTAAAGCAAGTGAGAATTACTGTAGTTGTGGTTTAAAACAATTTATATGCGCTCCGTTGAGTGATGGACATAGCTAATCCTGGAAGAGAGGATTCCTTCCAAATTAATGCTGCTTATCCCTGTTAAATATACTTTTCTTTGGTCTGTACACTGATGGGACCTGACTTTTCCTGGCTTTGTAAAACTGGGCAGCTTGGTGTATTGATGTGCCTTAGGGCCACATTAAAAACTTGCCCCTTGCTGTGGTACCTGTGAGTTGTAAGCATGTCTTAGATTTGGTGTAGGAGTAGGAAACATTTGCTTAAAAGGCCAACAAGTTCTGGATCTTGCTTCTTCCCTGATGTTCTCCCATCAGTGGTGTTACCACATTGCAGCATACACACCTTCCTGCAGGGACTGCCTTTGCTTTAGAGCAGACTGTCCAAAGTCTTCAGTGTCCTGTGGTGTGGTCTATCAAGTAATAAGATAATTTTAAAAAGCAAAAATGTAATCATTTGTCTTGTAAAATTGCTTTTTTTGTTGGGAGTTGTTTTGTTCTCAGCTGGTGATATGATACCACAGTACTTAACTGGTGCTTGCCTTGAGCATCATGGTGGAACCTGTCTGCATTACTACGGCTGAGGGCAGTGTTTCTTGCTATGAAAAGTGGCTGTGCAGTAAAGTAAAAAATGCATAGCACTTGAGATCATCGTGAGATGCTGTAATCACGTGTTAAACACATTTTGATGCTATTGTTAGTATTTAATGTTTTATAAATAGCTCTGCTGTGCAGCATGAGATACAGTGGTTGTTTTGCACCCAGTTTTATATCAATCATGTTGAATAAAGGCAGTGTTATTTGTGTTTGCAGCCTGAAAAGTATTTTTGAGGGTCTCTTGTTTTTCTTAGTCGCACAAAGACGCTAATTTGCTGGTAAGGCACCTAACATCGGTGCCAACAGCACTACATAGAGCACCCTTAACTGTACTGCTACAATAGGCTCTCTAGCCATTGTAAATTGTTTTCCTCACCTCTGCCACTTCTGTCTCTTCTCACAGCAAAAGCCAAATCCAAATGTGGTGCCACGTTCTTCCCCTGTGCCAGCGGGATCCACTGCATCATTGGCCGCTTCCGGTGCAACGGCTTTGAGGACTGTCCCGACGGCAGCGATGAGGAGAACTGCAGTAAGTGGGAGCCTGCTTGCAAGTGAGGGCACTGCTGCTTATTCCAACTAATTGATGCTACTTAGAAAGGAAACATTCAGTAGCCTTCCATTTCTGAGTCAAATATTCTCCCTGTCATTTACGACCCAGACAATCCTTGGTTTTTCACTTCATGAAAATGAGTCTGCCTTTTTTTTTTTTTAGGTCCATCTCAGTCTTGCTTTGTATATGATGCCTGTGTGTTACTCCAAGCCCCTGAAATTAGTTTTAAGCTGCATGTTTGCTTTGAACACGTTCTCTGTACTCAGATGAACTCAGATTGGAGTTATATATTAAATATAATTTGAGTTGTTCCATTTTTATTTGCCTGTTTCATGTCACTGAAGAATATGATGTATTTGGTCATCAGTGCATCTGGGTTTCTCTGTTTATGCATGTTCTCAAGCAACAAAAAAAGCAAATAATGGTATATTTAGTGAAACAGGTTCTTGGAAGGAGAGGCAGATTCTTGAAGCCAGACATGCCTGCCAATGTGCAGCAGCAGGGAAGTTGTAGCAGAGAGATGATCTGAAGTACTGCTTGTTTTGGGCTAAACCCTCTGCATGTGGCTACACAGATCCATTTGTATCTGTAAGTCTAGCAGGGATATAGCAGAGCAGTAGGGAAATGTTATGTTGAATCCAGCAGCTCTGCTGTTACTATCAAGAGCTGATAAAAGCATGGGTCTCTAGGTGAAAGCTTGCAGCAAAATACTTGCTCATTCTCCTGTCAGAGGCATGCTGAGGTTTTTTTTTCAATGACTTTTAAAGGTCAGGAGGAGGACAACAGACAGCAGCTTTCAAAGATAACAAAAGGGGCAATCTTTAGCATGATCTGTCACTGTCTGCTTGTGGAGGACTTGCCTTTCTGGTTGGTGTGCTTCCACAGTGTGACCCTCTCAAGGTGGCATCTGTTGTTGTCCTGGAGAGTCTGGTTTGGGCCCTTCAAGGACTGTGTGGCTGTGGCAAAGAGTCAGTATTTCTGAGGAGAAAGTGAAGCCAGAGAAGCATTGAAGGCTAAGGAAATTACTCTTGGTTACATTTGAACACGTGGACTAAAAATAAAATTTGACAAAAGTGCTTTGACTATCCTTAAGGTGGTGGACTGACAAGTGGCAGGTCTCAACTGAAAGTGCACCAGCTTATGGAGTTCATTAGGAATGACACAATTTCCTTTGAGCTTGTAATGTGTAGCTCTAATGGGACCTTAAAGCTGATGATAACATGCTACTGATCTCTCCATTATTCTATGCCAGTGAGGCACTTGGTGTTTTTTAGCATGTCTAAATGTCTAGTTACTGCTTATGAAGAGGATCAACTATTTAGGTTCTGAGGTGACTTCAAAAATCAATGTGGTATGCAAGCGTGCAGGAGTTTCAAACCAAAGGAGTTTTAGCATGTTTGTGCTGAACAAGCTTTTGGGGAACTGGAGAAATTGGGAGTGTTTGTTATTTTTTCCTGCAGGTTATATGCAAGACAGATTTTAAAGTTGTATTTATTTATTTTTAAAAAACTCTTTAAATTTAGCTTTTACTTTAAAGCCAAAAAAGTGGAAGCCAGTTAGTATTTGGAAACAAATCCCCTTTGTTGTTGTGGTAGAGAAGCCGCTTGAAGTAGACAGGGCATCTAAGCAGCCTTTTTAAAATTTTCAGTTGAAAAGTTGCATTCTATTTCAGTCACCTCATTACCAAAACATGTTTGGAGTTCAGAGAAGAGTGCCAAAAAGTATTAAAGGACAGAGATTGATTTATGAATAGATATTAAAACCAGCTAAATTATGCATATCTCAGCTAAGTGATGACTGTGTTGAAGGATATGGTTATATATAACATATATGAGGTGTGTAGGCATTGTTCCTTAAAAAGGAGTTGAAATTTAAGCCGTGAGAGGCTGAGATTTCAGTATTGCTGTTATATCAATTCAAAATAGTGAGGAGAATGGGTAAGAGAATCAGAGGTAAATAAACCACTGCCTGGCAGTTCTCAGTCAAAATTGTTGTCTTAAAATAGGAAACTTCAGCTAAACTGAGCCTTCTGTAATGGGAATCAACAGAGGCAGTGTTTATGGTAGGCAGTTCTACCCTCCATATGTCTTCAGTGTGAGAAAATGTGGAACAGTGATCATGATTGGGCTCTCATGAAAATGAACAGAAGGCTTATCACAACTGTGGGTGGGCTAAATCTCTGCTAATTGTGATGAATCTTGCATAAATTAGAAGTTTCAGCTCTCCCTGGTTAGAGAGCCAGGGCTGGTTTGATTGCCAAGTTACTCCCACATACCCATGGAATTGACCAGCTGTTGAGTTGTGACCTGTGGCTGATGCTTATCAGCTATTTAACTGCCTGAGCAAGAGAATTCCTAATGAAAGGTCTCACTTTCTCTTTTTGCAGCAGCAAATCCCTTGCTTTGCTCTACTGCCCGATTCCACTGTAAAAATGGTCTTTGCATTGATAAAAGCTTTGTGTGCGACAGTCAAAATAACTGCCAAGACAACAGCGATGAAGAAAGCTGTGAAAGCCCTCAAGGTAGGTACACAGGTTTTATTCTCCTCTGCAATATTATACCAGCTCAACACAGAACAGGGTCAGCAGCAAATACGATTTTGTTGGCTTGCTCTGTGTTGGCTAGCGCTGCAGATAGTGAGAGAGAAATGTGTAGAGAGTGTGCACATGCATACATTGCATTCTCAGTGCTCAGCAGAGTGGTATCTTTCTCAGGTAGTAAAAATACACTTTTGCAGGAAGCACTTGTAATCTGTGATCCAGTGCTCACTGAAGTTGCTGGGAATCCATTTAGTCCTTCTGGCAGATGGATTGGACCTGGGGGGAGGTTGATAGTAAAACCTGAGTTGGAAGTGAATCTGTCTGTTTACCGGATGAGTAAATCTTGTGTATGCTTAAAGCTTTAGATCTTCATTGCTCAGTTACCTTCTGAAAGATGTTTAACTGCAGGACATGTCTACAATGAAAGCATTTATTCTTACCCTTCTCCTGAAGACAGGGAAGCAAATTTTTATTTGAAAATTTTTGTGTATTGAGTCTTGGGAGAATCTTAAAACACAGTGACATTTTTATTCTTTTTAACCTATTATATATGTCTACAGGTAGTGTTTCTCAGTTTTGTTTTCTGTAACTTAATACCACAGTATTTTGTAAAACAAGAAGTATGTATGAATGACTTGAGGTTAACACACAGTGTATATTGGGCATCTGTTGCTAAACATTTTAATGTCTGAGTTACTAGCAAGAAGCGGGAGTAGAAAAAATGTCAGAGATGGTGAATATTTTCAGGGGAGATGTGGTGTGCTTCAGCCTGTAGAAAGCAGGACAGATGAAGAGAGATAAAGCAGCATATGAAGGAAGTTGTAATTAGTGAAATTGAAGTACAATTACTTTACTATCTACTTGCACTGATGTATTAGTCCTTTGTGGAAAATAAAATAATCCTGAGCTGAAGATGCTGATAAAACATAATTCTGAGCTTACAAATATTCTTGACAACTCACAGAGGAAGAGGAAAAACATACAAAAGCAATGCTAACAAAACAGGGGTTTATAGCAGTGGTGTGTGACAGACTCTTCTGTGTCACACCTCTGCTTAACCTGTGAGCTCTTTTCTTGGCTCCACATGTAAAGGTTGGAGGGGTCACCTTGCTAACTCTTCTGGGTGCTGAGCTACATCACAGCCTGGGAATGTAGCTGTGCTGGGAGCAGAGCCTTGGAGAGGGGCTGGCCTGCCCCTGCTCTGTCAGGAGCGGGATGAAAGGGCTGCCAAGGGCCTAGCACGTGCCCAGGACTGGGCTGTTCTTCACTATAGGTCTAAGGCAGCCTAATCACATTCATGTGGGTGGTCAGGTTTCTTTTGCTTTCTCTTTTTATTTTTTTTTATTTTGGCTTCTGAAGCTTAAAACAGCAGTGCTATTCTCTTAGATTGGGATGACTGCTTCCTCTGCAGATTAATTGGCTGGATTGCCTCCAGGTTGTTTGTTGTCATGACAATCTGCTTTTGGAACTGACAGTCAGGCTTAAGAGAAGAAAAGAGCTGTATTTCATGAAGCTGTTACTTTTGTCTTCATATTTGGTCCTTCTGGAAATGTTAGACTAGTAAGAGGGTAAGCAAAGTAATTTTTTCTGATTATATGTGTGAAAGAGACCCAAACAAGGAAGAAGAAACTCTGTCCATTAGGACAAGAACAGCCATGGTTGTGGGCTAGTTTAAAAAAACAAATGGTCAAAGTATGGGGTTGGGAATGAGGCGTTCCCAAAGTGAAATGCTGGCTGTGGGGAACCTGTGTAATTGGCTTTTCCCTTTGGCAGCTCAGCCTCCCTGAACTGCTTTTTCACCATCTGTAAGTGGACAATGTGTGGGTACCTGTCTTTCAAAGCTAGGATTAAAACAGTGCGATGTGTTCAACTTTCCATCTGAACATAAATGACGATTCCCTCTGGAGCTTGCAGCTATGGGTATGTCTGTCCTGGCTTGCAAACACAGCAACTACTTTGTGTTAATTGGGAATTAGATGCTACTGTGGACAGTCCTTAATTTCTCACAATTCTTTCTACAGCAGGTCTAATTGCTGTAATTACAATGTGTTCATGTTCACACAGTACTGAAGTATCCTGGTTATTAACTAGAAGTCAAATGCTGTGGGTACTTAGGGACAGAGCAAGGCAAATCTGTAGGGTGTTATTAAATGAAGATAGAGGGGTTTCTTCCCACTGGCTGTGTTATGTCAAATGTGGTAGCTTTAGTTCAGTGTAATTGAGTGTAATCTGACATGAGATTGTCCTTGTGTGCTGTTTTTCTATCTGTAAATGTGTTGATTTAGAAGTCACTAAGCTTCTGAACCACAGCATGATAGTGTTGTTATCACCATTTAACAGATGGGGAAGAGAGGGCATAGATCAGCTAAAGGAAATGCTCCTGGAGTGCCATCCTGGCTGGTAGGAATAGAGCTTCAGCCGTGCTTGCCTGCTTCAGGGGCATGCCATTAGACTTAATCAATGTTTGCAAACTGTTTTGAGATACTATGACAACATGGGAAATAGAAGTGTGAATTATTAATTGCTACTTTGCTCTCCTTCTGCTCTTGGGTATACTGACAAGCTTTTTAAATTATCACCTCTTCCTGCTCTTCCATGAACTTCAAAGGCTCCTTTATCCTGCTGTCATTAGCAGAGCTCCAGTAGTGTATCAGTTTGATTTGTGTCAGATACTCGTCCATGTGTAAGGATCCTTTCAGTCAAGAAAGGTCACTCTGCAGACAAGGAAAACGGGAATGTGGCCTCCTACTGAAAAAGTACTGACCCAGCTTTGACATGGAACACTTCAAAAATGTGCCATCCTCGATGAATAACAGCTTTGCTAGCATGCTGCAATTTGAGATGAACCTGAAGACGTGCATTTATAAAGATTAATTTTAGTCACAAATAAGAGCAGATTCATTTGACAGGAGGGAGGGCCCCATGATTTAGTTGTGAAAATGAGAAGATCAAATTTTGGAGGATGTTCCTGTCCTCCTTTCTCCTTAACACTTGTAACTGAGTGTTGTGTATTTTAGAAAGGTCTGTGTGTCATGAGGAATGTGTCAGATTAAAAAGTGCCAATTTAGCAGCAAGTCAAAGAATTCTTCTCTAATTCCTCACAGAAGTTATCTGTAGCTCTTGTTACTGTCATTATGAACTTCAGAGCAATTCTTTTAATGCCACTCCAGCTATACTTTGGTCATCTCAGTTTTCCTGCAGCGAAGTAGCATGGCACAATATTTCCCTTAATCTGGAATGTGATATATTCATCAAAGTATGTGCTTGAGTTTTGGGATTGGATGGAAGTTATAATTGCTTGGATTATCCACACCAATCAAATACATGAATTACTTTAGAACTGTTCTTTCTAGGGCTTTACTCCAGGTTTAACAAAACCACCAGTTCTGCTCCTGTTCTGTGGTTTTTTTATCTCAATTCAGAGGAAAGTTTCTCTCCCCAACACACTTTTCTCCTATGCCTCTATTTAGCTGACAGTGTTAATCATTCATAGCATCTACTCTGGGTGTACTCCTTAGGCCTATCTGTTGCTGGGGGGATTTCCTGTTCTGTGACAGGCATCCACTCAATCTGGAAGGAATTACTCTTTTTCAGTATCTTCCAAAAACCATATAAATTTGTTCAGCTCTAGGACTGTGTTTAATTTATTCTCTTAATTAGTTTGGGGTTTTTTAAATCTAAATGTGTCCTCACGGTGGTTCTTTTCCTCCTTTTTGTAGTTTTAGTTTAGAAGACTCCAATGCTAACAAAAGCATACTGGGTAGTTAAATTCAAACCCATTTTTCTTTCACAGCCCTTCTTTTTTCTCCATCTAAGTTGCTAAATACCTTTACTAGCTTTAACCCCGTTGCCTAGGAAAGGGAGTTTTATTGCTGCTAGTCTGTATTCGCTCTGTCTGCTGCTGTAAAGAGAGGCTCTTGACTTAAGTTATATTCCTGAAATTCTAGCTCTGCACTTGTTTGTAAACAGTACTATTGTGGTCAACTTATAAACTAAATGTTTTGCAAGTGTTCAGAAGTTAATTCTTGGTCTATTTTGTAATGTCCACTGCTGTCCATGTGGATATCTCCTAATTTTTTTGTGTATCTTTTCATTGAATTTGCATTATGATTTTTATATACCCCAGTATTCTAAAACAGATTTAGAAGCATACATAGTTTTAGAAGTCTGTTCTTTTCTCTGGGGCATTTATAAATAAATTGCTTATATAAAACTTGTAGTAAAAGTAAAAAATCTGACCCTGTGTCGAATAGGAGGAAAATAATTCAAAATGATAACCTCCTAAAATGAATCTTTAAGTGATAATATGAATTTCGTGATGATAATTTGTGTGGATTAAGTTATAGGCAAAGCTGGAAGTGGACTGGCTGTAGAAGTAAACACCGAGGCCATTACAACTGTTTGCATGATTGAGTCACAATGCAAAGTGGGTTTTAGAACTGACAGCTGAGTGGAATACATGTACTCTAAATCTCTAAATTTCAATGAAATACCACAAAACCTAGTTTATGAAGCACAGATAGCTCCCAGAACATCCTGCTCTGTATGGAGCTTGTAAACAGCCCTTTGCACATGATAAATTGAAATTCTGAAATTCCCAAATGCTATGGCATCACTTAGACATCCCAAGGCTTTGTAGTCTGATCCTGTCTGTATACAGAGTTTTATTGAGTCTCTGACTCATTATTGTCTCATTCTGTAAACTGAAGCTCAAGTTGCAATTATTGTGCATAATCTTAGCCCAGATTCAGCGTGCAGCAGGAATTTAATACTCAGAGGTAGACTGAATAGAAGCAGAAGCATAAAGGACACAAATAAAATGTCACCAAATGTTTTATTAAATGAAGGCTTTGCCTGACCATATTTAGCTCTCTAATATCCTTCTTTTCTAATACTTACTAATAGAAATGGTTTTGTTAGCTGTGAATTTTTTCTTTCCTATGTTTCTCCATTCTCTGAATCCATGCTTCCTCTTCTTTCCCTTTTTTTTCTCCTCAAAAGATTATTTATTTGAGAGGGTTCTTGTCATGGAAAAAATGTATCCATCTATTTGGGGTGAACATGGGGTCTAACAGGTAGGGTGAGCTATTGGAGGCAGGTGTTCCTGTGGCTGGTACTGACCTTTCAGGTGACGGGTGAGTTCATCTCTGTTAATTTTGACTGCATGTGGACTCTGTGGTCTGTGCTGCCTCCCAGGGCAGGCCGTCATTTGTAAAATGGATTGTTGATCACTTGATAAGAACAGCTGATAATAACCAACTGTAGATGGGCCCAGACTCATTCAGAAACATGGTATCTTCTGAGTTGGGTTGAGAGAGGAACTCTTACTTCTCTGTGCATGGAGGCTTTGGACTTAAAGCAGTTTAAAATAGATGTGGGGACCTTAGGGAGAGGTCCAGACAGCTGGTACAAGTGGATTTGAGTTTCTATGCCTCTCAGCTCCCTGAGCTTGTGAGTATGACAAGGTTTTGTTGCAGAACAGGCAAATGTAGATGAGGAATAGTCTCCTTGTAGGCCAGCATGTTGCTTCTACAGGCCTGTCATTTTGGCAGAGTAATAAAAGACGTGCTGCCAAAATGTTATGCTGCCCCTGCTTGGAGCACAGATGTTCTATTAAGGGCAACTGTAATGTGATGATAGACAAGCAATGACTTCAAGTCTTCAAATGGGCAACAAACTTACTTTAAAAGGTGTTTCTAGATCTGGGAGGTGTCCAGACTCTCTACTTAATCTCCTGCTCAGCTCACCTTTGACTTCAAGTCAGATTTACCAGCAGATGATGACTTGGCTACTGTAAAAGTCAGTTTTATGATCTAGATCAAATCTTGGATGGGTTGTTGTGTCACTGGGAGTCACCATGTTTACCAACAGCTTTATCAGAGAGAATGGGGAAGAAGAATAGGATCTGGCAACAATCACCTTGACCTGAAAGCAATTCCTTGAAGATAGTAAGGATGGAGAAGTACCATGGCGCTTCCAGCTTGTGTTAAGTATGTTCTTTAGACAGGTATACTTCAAAATGCCTTCCCTCAAGGCACACCTTACTCCCATCATGGAAGTGCTGGTCTCACTGGAATGCCTCACTGGACTTCTATTGTAATACCATGATTTTTAATTTTGGTTGGTTGGGTTTTTTGTTGCTGGAATTGAAATTGCAGTTCTCGGGCTACTTGCAAAAATAGGAGGTGCAGGGATACTTCTCTTTCATCAAGTGGCTGATGAGAAGACCTGGGAACTGACTCTGGAAAGGCATGGGGTCTTCTCACCTGTGCAGAGATGAAATGTGAGCTCTGAATGCTTGTGTCCAGATATTCTTACCTTCACTTTGTGGCATTTATGTCTAATTAAAAGTTCCCAAAAGAGGTGATGACATGGATATCCAGTTTCATTGCCCGTGCTTCAAAACTTCAAAAACAGGCTATAAAATGTTACACTTGAGGAAGACAAGTGTGAAATAAAGGACATTGTTTTTCCCCATTGATCTTGAGGTTCATTAAATTCTCTTGAGATCTCGTTAGTAAAAATAAATAAATTCCTGTGAAATACATTTTCCACAAGTTTATAACATTATGTTGGTGTTTGAAATACACTGTGTGTATTGGCATGTCATGCCATGCCCTGGCTGCTGAATCTCATTAACTTTTCATTATGTCAATGTGATCTAATGGTGCAAAAGGCTCCTGTTGCTGGACTCTAGGTGCCAGACCCAAGTCTTTTTGCTGCCACTGGGGGAAATCCAAATAAAAGGCACAGATGTTAATCTTTGACTTGCTGTGAAACAAAATCAGTTCCAAAATCACCAGGTAAGGTGACCAAATGTGTTTTCTATAGTTGCTGTAGAAAATGATTATAGCATTTGTATTTAAAATGAAACCTTCTGTTGTTGCAGTTTCAGTACAGGGGCAACCTGTTTTTTGTTGGAAAATGGGAGTTGTCATAGCAAACATTTGTCATGGAAGAGCCTCCACAGAGGTTTCCTGGGTTAAGTACTGGAGAGACACTCTCAGTAGCAGAGTGGGAGTTGGCTTGGCTGTGTCTTCTGTTTCATGTTCTAACCCTCATTCATCACTGGCCCGCCCCAGCCTGTAATTCTACTTTCAAGCCCAGCTGGGAGCTGGTCTGCATGGCTCTCCCACCAGGTCTGGCCCCATCAACCTTGCACTTTTACTAAAACCTTGCTGTTTAGCCTGATTAGTGGCATTAATCTCTGGTAGTAATAATGCTTTAGCCTAAATCTAGCTTTGAGACCTGTGTGCATTAACCAGGTCAGCAGAAAGAGTGAGGTTAATTTATGCTTAAGTGCCCTTGTTAATCTTGGTCTGGCATTGTCATGTGTGTAACCACTGGTTAGAAATGATTTCCCAAGATGAACTACTGAGGAAGGTGGCTGCATTCAGCAGTTTGCACTGGGACTTAGGCAGAGAGTACCACTGTCCCTTTCTTTCTTTTTAGAAGTTGGACTGTGTTCTTTCTGCAGCAATTTTTTTCTGGAATTGGCAAGAAGACCAGTTTGTTGCATATACCTGGGAGGGAGGGGTGGGGAACAGATCTCAGCTGCTTGAGTGTGTCCAACTTTGGGGTAGTTTTTTAGGTTTTGGTTGGTTTTTTCCACCTCTAGCTGCCAACAGTAAAGTTGGAAGATGTGGCTCCTAAAATGTCAGGCTACAACTCTATCCCCAGCAGTAACTAGTTTTGCATGTGGTTAAAATCTGTATATTTTCACTACTTCAGTTATATCTAGGAATAATTTGTGGCATATGAGCTCTGGCAGAGCTTGTAGTTTTGTTCTTACACAAAGCTAAAGCCACAAGCAGAGCCAACATGGCCAGAGTAAAAGGGTCTCCATTCCGACTGTGTAGCAGTTTAGTACATAGCCAATTATGTGATTGCCCTAAAGCAATATGTTTTCAGTGTAGACAATCCCCTAGAGCAGGGTTACCAGGCTCTGCTGAGAAGTTTTACTGACATTTGCTCAACAACAAGGTCAGTGGCTCCAGGTTAGCCAGATTCCTTTAGCTGAAGTCTGTGCTGCTGCAATGCATTTGGTTTGTAGGGAGGAGAGGAGGTAGAAATGCAGAATTGTCCCTAGAAGTGCAGGTGATCCTATGAGTGCAGGACCTCAACAGACCTTGGCAGTTTGTGTCTATTACTTTGAGAAATCCTTGTTTAGGGTGGTTCCTGTTTGTCTCTAAGTGGCTTCACTTCACTGTGCTAGCATAGCTGCAGTTTTATTCTGCCTTACAGAAAATATGATTTTATATGATCCTATAGGAGAAATAAAGGTATGGAAAACTGAATTGTGGGGGATACCAAATCACTGAGGTGATATTAATGTCAAAGTGTATCTACCAGGTCTTACCAATCTTCATGCCCACTCCTTCCACGTGCTGGTCCCAGCCAGGTCAATGGAAGCAGCTGAAGGCATTTGTTTCTTTATTATAGATCACACTTAAGTTGCCATGCCAGTGTGCTGTATTCACTGGAGCACACATTGCTTGAGGATGGCTTTAAAGCCCAAACCAGTTGCCAGCCAAGGTTCCAGAAAAACTGGAAATATTCATACTGGCTGATCTAAAACTAAATGAAACTTGAGGAGTATGTGGATTATCATGAAAAAGGAAGTTTCTTGCCAGGCTTTAGATTAAGCTGAGATTCATCCTCAGCCAAACATTTCAGTACCTGTAAATGTGTGAAGGATGAGGCTGTCGAATTCTAGATTTTCCTTCTCTGTTGCTCTTGCATTCAGTCTTGTGTCCCAGACTCTGATCAGGCTTCCTTGCAGAGCTGGGAACTGCAGTGGATTTTCTTCAGCCTGCTGAAAATTGTGAAGTGATGAGAGACATCATACCAGTATTTAGTGTTCATGGTGCTCCCTGAGCTTGGCGAAGTAACTCATGCTCTCATCTCACATGACCAGATTTTTGGTGCTAATTTGCTGTAAAGCATTGTGTTTAAAAATCCATATTTATGAGGGATGTTAAAACATAAAGTAATTATATGGTTTTCAATTACATAAACATCAACATGCAATGCAAATTAGAAGCTGAATAATTTTCTGTTTATTTGTAATATAGAGTCTATGCAAACAGTAAAACCTGGAGAATGAGCAGGGGGACAAGTATGAAGAGTATGGTGCCATAAAGTGCTTTTAGAGTCTCTGTTCAGTTCAGATGTCAAAACAGGTATGGGCTATTAAGGAAGGTCACAACCTGGTGAGTGGCAGCATTGGGTTCAGAACTCCTGTTGATACATATGCCCCATTGTAGGGACACACTTTGTGATAATTGGGAGTGGGGCTGTGACTGAGCCTCATCCCCAGTGGGTACAGCTGTGAGGAGCAGGTGAGCAGCACTGACAGCAACGAGACCTGGAGTGCCCAGGGGCACTGACCAACCACCAAAGGGAACAGAGGGCACACAGGTGCAGTGCCTGAACATGAGGGGTATAAAGGTTGGGCTAAAGAACAAGAGAAGCAGATGCTTGCAGCCTTCTGAAGTAAGTTTGCTCTGTATGAATAGATGCCTGAAGCCTTCTGATGTGGTAAGGTGTTATTCTGTATGAGTTGAAGCTTTCTGAAATTGTATAGTGATACTCTGTGTACTGTGGCTGTCTCAACTGTGACATATGCTGTGGCATCTTATGATTAAATAGTGCTTCCATTAATGTGGCTGAAGGCAGGGACACTTGAGAGTGCCTGTTCTCATGTCCTGAGCATCTCTGATGCTCACTGCTACTGGTGTGGTAAATAACCTTGGGCAGTTTGGGTTGTATGCCTTATCTCTATTTTGCATGGGAAAAATACCAAACTTTCAACTTTTAAAAGGTGTGCAAAATATTATTAAGCCGTTTGAAGAAAATAAATTATTCATAATTTCTGAATATTGTCAATCAGCTGCAGTACACCAGCCAGTCACTGTTCGGTCTGGTCATTGGTGCTGAAGTACATCCTCTGGGGCTTCAAAGCAGAGGCTTTCAAAGCTTCTAACAGCATTAATGCACTACAGTAAATGCAATTATTATCGAGCTCTTAAGTGGACGTAATTTTGAGGATCTGGTGTTTTTGTTAAGGGGCAGGAAATGTGTTACCTGTGGGAATTAAAAACTAACTTGTTCCATTTGTTCAAGGGTTTTTTGCAGATTGTAATTTCCCTCTGCCTCCTTCATGCTGAATAGTAAACAAACACTAGCCTTGATTTAGTGATGGCTGTTAGGAAAATGCTTTAAAACTTTTTGAGCTGTTTTTTTCACTGCAAATAGTGTTTATGGTTTTCTACAGAAGACTAAGAACTGTGCTGCAGCACAAGTTCTAGACCTCAGAGGTTTTCTGAACTAAAATTTGAACTGTTTTGTCAGTCACCTTCAAAGTCCATACTGGCTGGAGCCTGGCTGACTGGTTTGTGAGGATGTGGTCTGGAGTTAGTTTGAGGGAAAGGGAACGTTATGTGCAATTAAAATGGAAGCTCTGCAAGGTAGCTTGTGCTGATACTTGTAAGAATCAATAGTTGTGGGAATACTGCAAGGGAATATTGTATGGGTCCTTACAGTAAGTCACCATCAAATTTAATTTTTTTATTTCATACTGTAGAATTAGAAAACAATAAGTATGTGACTTCAGGAATGCAGTGCTGTGAGGGAAGTTGTGTCCTTGCTTAGAAACTGGTCAACTGTGATCAACCACAAAAAGGGGAATGAGAAGACCATATGTTCCATTCAAAACTGAACAAATTCGAGGTTGATTTTCTTTGTTGTTTTTACTTGCTATTAAAGCAGAATTTTTCTGTCCAGATTGGAACAGGTGTGTTTGGGATAGATTTGATAGCGAGGTTCTTCAGAGATGGGCTCAGACAGGGAGGCTGCAGCAGGAATGAGAGGATGGAAGCAGCTGTTGTGATAAAGGATGAGGCCTGGTGGCAGAGAGCAGAGCTTACTGTGCAAATAGTACTGCACAGCTGTACATCACAGGTAGAGGCTTAAGCCATGCTCCTCCTTTTTTCTTTTTTTTTTTTTTCTTTTTTTTAATTACATTTTATGAAAGGCTCAGTTTGCCACGGTCTTGTCAATTGCTGTTGCGTGAGAGGCAGCTCCTATAATTAAGACTGAGGTGGTAGTAACATGCTGTTCATCTGCACACACGATCAGTTGATCAGTTTTGTGATGAATTAGCTGCCAAGGTTTACAATCCTGAGCCCAAATTCTTGCTTTTTTTATTGAAGTCACAGCAGTGTGATTGAATCACTCAGTGTTTGTGGAAGCCACTGCTGGCCTCTCCCTTGTTTTCCAGACTACCTTTTGCACCTCTTGATATGTAAATCCCAGTTGATGGTTAGTTGGCAGCCATATGAGATCAGGTTCTAGCTATGACTGATAATTGCAAGAAAATATTCAGGGAGTGCCTTCCTGGCCAAGGTGGATGTAATTCAAGACTCTGTATGTGAAGGAGTGCTGGCTGGAAGTGCCTGAGGAAACGTGCAGATGTGGTGTTGTGAGCCCATATTTTGGAGACAGATCCCAGCAGATGCCTCTGCAAGCTGTATGGCCTGTCTGAGGTGGAAATCAAGCACCTGGAAAACCACTGTGCAATGAGTTAACCTTTGAATAATGCATTTCCCAGCAAGGTACCCAAATGCTTTTGGTTTGTGTCCCTCTTATCTGTACATCAGCAGTATGGTCAATCTTTCCAGAAAGCCTGATGTAAATACAGGGTAGAGGAAACATACTGAACCTGTTTCTCCTGTTTCTGTGCTTTCATTCATCATTTCACCTTTGCCATATTCTCTACTTTCTTTTGTTGGAAAAACTCTTCAAGTAAAGAAATTAAGTCAAACTTGTGCTGCTCCCCTCCATCTTTTTTTTTTTTTTCAATTGCCTTCTTTCCTGTAAGACATCAGGGGCTTTTCCCCATTTGTTTCTGTTTGTTTGCTTTGGTTTCTTTCTGTCTTCAAATTTTGCATCTTGCTTTTTTGTTGCACATTTGTTTTTGCCTTTTCTGAATGTGTTAACAAGGGGAACTCTGCACTAAGCCATATCCAGACTTCTCTATCATCTCTAGTTAAAACATCGCAAAGTTTTGTTGCTCTGTACAGGTAAATCTCTCCTACGTAATAATTGTCCTCCTATTTTAGTGTCACTTTGGAGGAGTAGGAGATCATCTAGGCTTAAAATATAAACAAATATAAGAAAACCCTCAAAACCCAAAGGCAGGAGCAATCACACATCTCCCTGAGAAGACTGGGTATAAGTTCTTTTCTTTTCCATCTCTGGACCACATCTCTTCTCTCCAGTGAGATTGCCAGACAGTGGCCCTCTACAAGAACATTGCCCCCTGGCAGTATGCATAGCAGTTGTGTGTTTCTTTCAGCAGAGATTTAGTGTAAGTTTAGTGGTGTCTGCAGTTCACAATCAGGTGAGAAAAGGAGTCAGTTTCTGCTCTGGTTGTGCTATAGCTGTTAGAGCTGGAATTTCCTTTCTGCCTTTTTTACCATATTATTTGTACTGCTTGTATTTTATGGCCATGATTTATAGCATATGTCACGAGTTTCTCTGATGCTGCTAGCAGTTCCCTGCCTGTGGTTTGCTAGGTGGGGGCAGTGTCCTGATGCTTTTGACATGAGGTGTGTTTGTTGGCTGCAGTACCTTCCCTTTGGACACCAGAACCAAGCCCTTGCACTGGAAGGAGGTGATGGGGGGAATGTCTTGAAAGAAGTTAGTGCGTTAAACATCTGCTGGAGGAGGAAGTTTCCACAAGAACTGGGTTTATAGTCTGCTTCTGGAGTGTAAGCTGGGGCAGGCCTTTGGCCAACCCCAGTCACATGCAGCACGCAGCAGCAAACGTGGCTTTGCAGAGATTGGGGTGCAGAGCAGGAACTCATACATTAAAAGGGAGGAGGGGGAAGAAGCCTTTGCAGCTGGCCTGAGTGCAGGCTCCTGCCAGCAGTTGTCCAGAAGCATCCCTCACTGCCCTGAGTTCTGAGAGTGGTGCTTCAGAGAAAAATCTCCCTGGGCTTTTGTCAACCACAAGTCTTTGTCATGCATAACAGGGTGGAGTTCTCTGCTGTGCTCTTCCCCAAGTTTTTCAGTTGTGGGAGATATGGGAGGGGGAAAAAATTATTCAGACTTCTTAAATTTGTTCTTTTCCAGGGGCTGCAGGACTGCTCCTCCAAAACCATTATTTTACATTATGGCAGTTGTCTCTGGAATTGCAATCGCATCATATTCTGTCTCTTCTCCGGATAATTTCAACAGACTTCTTTAGCTTTTTGCTTTTTCTTTCTTTTCTTTTCCATACCCTTTTCCCTTCTACTTTTACTATGCAGTGAGAAAGCCAAGGAAATTAAGAGGGTGCTGCACACCTCTGCCCTTTTCACATTGAGAAAGGAATGTGTCTCTTTTATGTGTGCTATGGCTCTGTCCCAACAAGAAAGCCAAAACTTATGAAGTGGTTTTTTTTTTCCAAAACATATGTTTAGATGCACAAGTAAGGTCAACTTCTAGTAGGTTCTGTATTCCTAGGCAAATTTGAAAAGATCACCCTTTTATATAATGTCAATATGGGTTTTCTTTAAAGGAGGTAAATAATGAAGCACCAAAGATAACTTAATACAAGCAAGGCTTCTCCCTGATTGAAAGAATGCTGACTGGAGCAGATATCACAGAGTCCTTCTTTCCACTTATTTCCTTGTTAGAGGCTTCAAGAAGAATCACCATACCTTGACAATTCAGTTTGCCCTATCCTGTACGCTGTGCTATGCTTTGTTCAGTCTAAATTTCAAGGCCTCAGGCTGTGAGGATTTAATTACTGTTTCTAGGGGATTATTGTAACAGCAGCTCTCATATGTTTTTCTGTTCTAACCTCACCTCTGCTCTAAAGCCAAGGAAAACTCAAGTGTTACATAGCCTATGTGGTTTCAAGGCCTCTGCAAGCCTGTAGTGTAGAATGACTCTTAACTTTTACCTTTCCTTTGTCTTTTGCATCCAGAATAAACTTTCTAGATCATTGATTTATCCTGAATGGGATATTCAATTTATCTCAGTTGTTTTGGATGAAAACTGATGCTGAGATAAGTGAGGTTTCCCCTTCACTGGGCTGCTTCCACTCTTTCTGTGAACTTTACATTAAATGTGCTTCCTGTTTTTAATGAACACTCAATGCCAGCTGCATTTTTTTAATTAAGGTCTTGTGGACCAGTTCTTGCTGAGTCTTGCTAAATTACTCTTGCAAGAAGATTCACATTGGCTAGAGGTAGGATCATGTAGCGCTGAGCTTGTCCTTTAGCTTGTTACTTTTCCAGTGGTTAGATCAGCTGCATTTAGGTCCATTTTGTCATTAGGAAGTTATGAAATTGCTGCTCTGTGGCTTCATCTTCAAACATCAACCTTTCTGTTGACATTTTGTGCATGGTTCAACCTGGCCTGATCTCATTCTGTCCTCTGCATTCTATGTGACCTGCAAGTCTCATGTGTTTGCATAGGTGCTTCATTTCAGAGGAGTACAGGAGGGATACAGATGTTATGACTTCATTTTTATTATTTATTATGCTGTTTGGGCTTTTTTGATCTCTGGAACTCACAACAATGATCAAACAAGGATTCTCTTTCATTTTTCTTGGCATTAGTTTCTCTCTCCGTGGATGTAAGTAACTGAGGTCAGTTTTCAGAGTCAGTGACTGGTAAATCACATTAATCCATCCTCAGTCCAGCTGAATTTATTGCCTATTTGTGTTTTTTGCTGGATCTCAATTTCTAAACCTTGCTTTTGCCCTACATAGTTTACACTTCCAGTTTGGAACACTAAATGTATCTTGTGATCCTGGGAGTAAATGCTTGGTGTTTCCTCCTCCCTATTTAGCTGCTTCCTTGGGCAAGATCCAGTTCCAGGCCCTTGTCCCCTGCCTGGCCCAGGGAATGGCCAGGGTTTGTTGCAGGGAGGGAGCTCTGCCTGGTGTCCAGCTGTTGTGGGTAGAGGTAGCTCTGCTGCAGCCTCAGAAAGTGCTCAACAGCATCTGTTTTCTTAGGCACTCTCAGGCTGCATGAAAATTATTTCAAGCAGCAGAAAAGCATTTGTACTAGCCAAGTATTGCATGAAAGATCCAGAAAACAGATCTGGCTAGGAGACCTTCCATGGGAGGGTAGAAAGAGAAGAAGAAGAAAATAAGAGAAACTTTCAGAGGGAATTCAGTGAGGTAGAAAGGAAGATCTCTTTGGCCATAATAATGAAGTTTGAGTCCTACTTTTCCTTTCTTCTGCCCCACCAGTATCTCTTAAAACTTCTAATTGTTGCTGCTGCATGTTAAAAGGTGTTTCCTTTCTGTCATTCTTTGCTTCGTCTCACATTGATTCACTGGCAATGCTGTACCAGCCCCGTCTCACCCATGCTGGTGAAAATCCTTTCCTTTGCCCTTTGGGCAGAGAGTCTGAAAGTGCAGGTGGATGTTCAGTGCTCTTCATTTGCTGAGACATAGGGATGCTCTGCTGAAATGAGGGAGTATGTCACCCAGTGCAGAACGCAAAAAGGAGTGGTTATTGCTTGTGATGGTTATTCTGAGGGCTTGACTCTCTTCTCTCTCTAACTGGGAAAAATTCTCTGGTGTCCTCTACACCAGCTTATTTGTAATTTTCTGATGAATTTGAAAGGGATGCTGACTGTTGCACAGTGTCTCTTAGCGACATGAGAAGCTCTAGGTTTTTCTGCTGGGCCTTGTGGGCTTGGCAGTTTGGTGTCACCTTCCCCTGGGCAGTTTTCCCCCTCTGGTGATAAATGGTGTATGGTATGGCTGTAGTTTGGCTGATGTGGTTTTCGTTCTGTTGGTGGAGAAGAAGTAGGAAAGGTGCAAAAGTAGATGTAAGTGGGAGACAAGGTCCTTTACCACTATGCAGTCTAAGAAAGGAGAGGGAGAGGTTTGTTCTCTGACAGTAATGTGTGAGTAGGAGCATTTTCAGAAGAGATTATCAACCTGTTTTTTCCCTCTTGATTTCATGCTGCACCTTAGCCATCTGTTCTGTCAGCTCTGGAGAAAGCTGCTGCTTTCCCGAGTTTCACTTGCTTACCCAAGGTTGTGAAAGTTTATTCCTTGCAAGGACAAAGCTCTTGTCTGTTGTCATTTAAAAGCATTTGCTGTTATGAGTTATGATGCCCCCTATGTTCTGCCCAAGTGGGCTTTAAATGAAGCACAGGTTTGGTTCATTGAAGTACAGCTGTCACTGCAGCAGGAGTCCTTAGTGTTGGTGTAGTTCTCATTCCTACAGGAGAGAGAGAATTTCCCACTCTACAGATTCACCATCATTTTTTACAACTTACTACTACATCTTTAAAATGCTTCCAAATGGGCTTCTGAAGCTCAAGCTTTTCAGTCTGTCTTTGGTTAGGTACATCCTAATATCAGTTTTTCCTTGCAAACTATCAGTAGCTAAATTCATTACACAAGCTTGCTTGGAGAAGACATGTTCATAGAAGTCCAAAAGGCAAAGTGAGAGTCCTGAGAGCTCACACAGAAGAACTGCTTTGCTCTCTGTGAACACTCGGTGCTGTGGTAGTGCCAGCTCTGGGGTTTGTTTTGCTTTCCAGAGAAATTGCAGTGAGAGTGATGGGGCACAGCCTAAGGGAAGTTGTAATCTGGGTCCTGTGAAAAGTGCCAATAAACTGCAAATCAGGTATTGACACTTAAATACAGGAGTATATTTCAATGAGGATCTTGTGCTTTCGTCTGAGACAAAACCTTGAATATTGTGACTCTTTTGCCATGGTGGTGTGGCAGTATTCCTGATGAAAGTGAATTCCTATTTCTACTGTTGGCAGTAGCTTTTTGATTCCCTTTTTTCCTGTCTTGCACTGTCACAAGCATCTCAGGAAAGTCATTTACCCTAATCCTGTGTTTGACTCATGAGACCCGATGAGCTAGTAGCTTGAGAATAAATTGCTGTAGAAATTGCATTCATAAATATCATGAACAGCCTTCTTAAAGTGGTGTTTGATTACTTGAGACAAAGCTTTCAAAACATTAAAACAGTTTAAAATAATCACTTGACTAAAGCAATAACATTCTGTGGATGCATTTCATTTTTCACAACCCTCTATTTCCCTTTTCAGAAAATGGACAAGAAGCCTGTATTAAAAAGTAATTAAATCTGCAACCCAAGCAAGACATGGAAAATTCAAAATTTAATGCTAATGCACTTTTTGCAGATGACTGTTGCCCACTCACATGCACACAAGTATGCACATCATTAACATTGACAAAGAGCTGACTGTTAACTTTGAGATTTTTGGTTTCCAAGAGTTTATTACACAATCCTATTATGTAAATGTGGTTTTGTTAACTTGTGCAATTGCCAGGAGAATTAGTGTCTGTCTATACAGCTGCATGAGATGCATCCGCAAAAGCTGGGTAGGACTCTCTGTTCTGTTGAAAAAGAGTCAAGTTGCTTTGATTTATAACTAATCTTTACAAGTTAAAGAATCCTGACAATATAAACCAAACAAATCTAACAGTGTGATGTCAGTGTTTGGCAAATGAGACCATGTCCTGCATGGTATTGTGTGTATTCCACTAAAGCTTGGGGGGTTACTGCTGCATATTTGCTGACTTTCTTTAAGGAAAGGCATGTGTTGTGAGGCTGTGTGAAAATACATAGAACAAAAACTTCTGGCTATTTGGCTAAAAAAAAAAAAATTAGTGTTGGGTCCCTAATTTTTTCTAGTACATTACAGGAAGTGTTTGTCAGGGGAGTGAGGTTTGACAAAGCCTCATTCCTGTTACACCTGGAGACCTGATGTATTTGTTCTTGATTGTATGTCTGATCCAACATGAGAACACCACATGAAACATCCTACTGCTTGGAACTTTCCTGGCTGGAGGGCAGCTCTGGGAGTTCCCATGTCAGGTAGTTCACCTACCAGAAAATAGAATTAGAAGGCTTATTAAAGTCTAGTTGTGGGTGTTAGTCATGTACAGGCAGAAGCTGGTAGGGACAGGTGATGTGCGTGGGAGGATTTATTTACCCTGGGAGAATACTGTCCTTCTGTGAAGGTACAATGTGTGGTACATGGTACCAAAACTACTTTTTGTGAGTGCTGTCAAGTGCCATTGGAAATAGCATTCACAAATTGTCCCATCCTTCTGTGAAAACAAATTCCTTCTAGCTCTCAGGGTTGGGAGGGGGGATTCAATAGGCAGATTGTTCAAGACCTTACGTCGAGGCCCATTAGTTGACCTTAAAAGGTTGTCAGTTTATGAATTCCGACTTTGAAGCTTGCAATGGATGAAGTTGGGATTGCTGTTCAGGATGGAAGAGAATTTGACCTGTTAAATTGAGAGGTTTGTGTTTGGCAAAGAACTTTACTCCACAGGTCTGCGTTATGCTGAGAACATGGACAATGCAGCTTCTTAGCACTTCTAAACTTGTAGTTTGATTTTTGCACAATATTTAATGAATTATATATATACCTAGAGGTCAGGGTCAATTTTTTTAAGTATTAAATCTGATCACTTCCATGTGGTTTTAAGCTTAGAGTGAAAAGCAGTAACTTGATAATTACTCAGTATATCCTTTGTAATGTCTTTACAGCACAGTCTGGTTTGAACATTGCTTTTCCTCCTCACACCAGCAAGATAAATCAGTTGCATTTTTTGTTGTCCTGGCATCTGCAGCCAGACAGGGATGGAGATAAGGCTTCATCGTGAAGCAGTGAACCATCACAGGTTCGTCACATCCCAAGTGCTGTCTCGCTGGCAGGGGAGGCTCCTGAGCTGCAGTGTGAATGTTCAGTGGTGAAACCTGCCACCTTCTGTAAGAGCATGGCCTTGGCTTCCAGAGAGCAGCAGATCCAGAGCATCTCTGCTACTGGTGGGCTCATTTTCCATGATCTGGTTCATGAATATTCAACTCATGACTATGGGCTTTAACAGTCAAAGCTTTTCGTTTGTCCTTGTCCAATAGAGATTGATTTGGAAGCTGAAATAATGTTGGCGTGCTTCCCACATTTTGCCCCAGATATTTTGCTATGGATATTCCTGTTTCATCACATTTTTATGACTTGAAAATAGGCCACTTCAGACATCTTCCTGTGTAAAAATTGAGCTAGACCTTTTTCAAGATGAACCTTTAAAATTAGAAACTTCACACTTGAATGTCAGAGTTGTGTATAATTTCCTGTGCTGACAGCTACATTGCCTCTGTCAAGGATGAGTGAAATGTCTTGAGCTATTGCTAAGTAAGTTTGTGCCTGTTTCAAGAGCTGCTGTGCCTCTGTGGCACAGATAAAGAAGTTATCTCTAGGTTGTGTTGTGGCTGAGCTTTTCTGGTGTGTTACAGTCACTCTGCAGGGATTTTCAGCCTTTCAAATAATTGTGCCATGCCAGGGTTATGCTAGTTATATTTTAGTTTCTGTTTTGCTGTTAATGGTGTCATGTAAGTGCTGAGTTTTTGTGTTTAAAATTGTTAGAGCAAAAGGAAGATAATTTTTCTGTGGGCTGCACATAGAAAACTCTGGAATAACATGTTTGATTTTCTATCAGAATAGCTTGCCATAGCCTCTGTCACTCCAGTGGGTAATGTTTTCCCTTCTGGTTCCCATTACTATAATTAAATGCATTCAGAGCATTCTGTTTCTGTCTATTAACATGTAATCATGTGATTGATTCTTGTATGCCAAGTAGATATTTTTTCCAAAGGAAATATTTATTTACATCAGTTTTCAGATCAGCTATGTAGTCAAGTGCTTATGAGTGGCATTTTCATGTGCAGCTTGAACACTGGTATTTCCAACTTCTGTCCTCTGCACTTCTCCCTCATGTGCCTCCGCAGCTTTCTGCTGCTTTAATTGTTAGTTCCCTCACTACCATGCTTAGTCAGATGTTCAAAGCACTGGTTATTTAACTTGCCAAGAGAAGATATTACTGTATCCTGTGGATTTTTTTATTGATCAGGATTTAGTGGGAGGCTGACTTGCCTCTCTGAGCAGATCGCTTGTGTCAAGGAAAGCTGCTGACCAAGGATGTTTTTAGACATTGTTAATGATCCAGAGAATGTACTGTCAAATATTTTCTTTTCAGTCTGTTTTATTTTTTTTGGCATCACATCAGGTTAACATTAAGCTTTTTGTGTTTGCATCCTTTCATACTATAAATTATTTGCCTTCTTTGTTATAACTGTCTATGCCAACCTTGTGACTCTGTTTCTCTGCTCTCAATTACTTTTGTTCCCTGATCCATGGGAATAATACTGCCTCTGAACTATAGTAGAATTTCTAAAAGTGGCCAGTAACTGTAAAAATGAACAAATCTAAAGCATTCATACAAACACCCTATTTTTCTACCCCAAAGAATTAAAATGTATGCCCATGGATAAGGCATTGATGATCAATACTGTTTTCCTTCAATCTGCCTTGTGTCAGAGGATAGGATCGGTACGAGACCATGGTTCCAGAATTGTTAATCCTGGGAATGTTTGCTGTTCTGTCAGTCAGAGGTACAGATTTGGCCATGTTTTTGTTGTTAACTGCAGCATTGAGTTTAGGTCAGTTGAAGAAAGACTGGTGATGTCTATCCAGCACAATGTTTTCAGATGCAGGCATTTGTTTTTAAATTTCTTAACCCAAAGTAACACTTTGCATCATGGCCCAGGCATTTTTGGTTTCAGACTGCAGACTTGTGCTGGGGATGCAGTGGCTCAGCAGAATGTCACTTATCTAGGAAAGGTATTGAAGCCCCATCTGTGAGTAGATACTCATTGCATGCTTCATTTACTGCCATCCTATGCTGACTAGATTTCACCTAAAAGCAGGAGCTGTCTTAATCTTCAGAGATGTAAAGAAGTAATTTCTTTATGCTGAATTTTCCAGTCCACTGTGGCTCCAGAATTTATTGTTGTTTGTACTTCGGACCAATTGCAGAGTAAATGGGAGCATCCCAGCTGTTTGTGCTGGTGTAGCCATGGCTGCATTGACAGACTCGGGAGCACAGTATTGCTGATAAGTCTTGTGGTCCTAATCTGCTGTTTTATTGATATTGTAATGATTCTAATGATTCCTCTATACAGAGCATCTTCCTAGGGAAGAAGGATTTTCTAGGTATATTTGTGGAGCTTAGCTTTTTGAATGCATCCTCCAGAGAAGGAAGAGAGCTGCTGGAGGGAGTCTGGCATTTAGTCATGCATTTGACAGTGCAACTGAGTGCTTACTTGCTGAATATGTGAAGGTATTCCCTGCTCTTGATCCCTCTCAGTGTTACTAAAGGGATCTGCATTGTTGGCAACCGGTTTTGCAAATCAAAAAACATTGTTTTTATTTTTAAAAATACTTTCTATTCCTACTCTGCTTTTAGCTAGAGGAGAAATACAGGAATGATCTGTCAGAAGGCTTCCTGGCACACTGGAATCATCACCAGAGATCATAAAGATTAAACAAGGCATCCTTGACATTTGGGCCATCTAATCAAAGGATTGAGAGAATAAATTTAATTCCTTGATCATCTGTGATCCTACTATGTGACTTACAGCAAGTTTCTGTTGAGATAATTTTTCCCCCAACTTTTTAAGTTAGCAGTTGCACTTCCTTTATCTTCAAAAGGTATAGTTAGAGATTTATGTAAACTATTTGTTGATTGCTTACTTAATCATGGAATCATTAACACCAGTTTGGGTTGGGATGTCAAAGATCATCTAGTTCCAAGCTCTCTGCCAGGGGCAGGGACACTTCCTGCTGGATCAGTTTGCTCAGAGCCTCACCCAGCCTAGCCTTGAACAGGGTGGTACATCCATGACTTCTCTGGACAGCTTCTTCCAGTACCTCACCTCCCTCACTGTAAAGAATTTCTACCTAATACATAATCTGAATCTGCTCTCAGTTGAGAGCCACCCCCTTTGTCCTGTCACTATATGCCCTTGTAAAAAGACATTAAAAAGACAGTAAGCATTAGTATCTTGTCTCTTGTATCCAGCAGGACAGAAACATACTGTCACAAGTTCACTTGATGACATTGCTCAGGAAGAAGTTGTGAGTCCGATTCTCCTTTGGACATGCCCTTGGAAAGGTTAGGAGTAGATGCAGTTTCCCCAGGCATCTCTGACAAGGTGTTTGGAAGTAGGGTGATCTTGACTGGATCCTGCTGTATGTTTGCAGTTCAGTTCAAATCATGTTTTTCCCAGTAGATTATTTCACTTCTAGCAATGAGGTGCTCCTGTATGTGGAGTTTCCCAAAAAAGCTTTTAATACTTCATTATGCTGACACACAGAACTGTTGTGTGGCTTCTGCATGGGTGAAATGGGCATTTTTCAGCTTGTGGAACATACTTGTATCAATCAGCAATTTGAAGGGCAATAGGGAAAATATTGTTCCCCTTCTGATCAATAGAGTCTGATTGTAGACATTAGTCTTTGTTTTCTAGCGTGACTAATACTGAAGATCCATTTCACCTAGGAATTCTTATAAGAACGCTTTAGAGTTGTATAAAAAATAATGTCACAAGAGGAGATTTGCAAAATAAGTATTTACATTATGATCTCAAAATACTTACTCTGGCCTCTAAATCTATCAAATCTTTTTATCTATTTTCATGTATTTACATTTCCATTTGAAATTAGTCCAGTGATTAAATGGAAGTATCAGAACACCAGAATACAATTAAGTCACTCTTTTGCTTTGTCTGTGTAAGTAAATAATGATGAATCAAAGTTTATAATTTGTCTCTTACTATCTGTTTTGTTTTGGGACGTTTTATTGGGTGGGGGTTTTTTTGCTTACACAGGTAATTTTTGTCTCCTGGATAGCCTTTTTCCTTTTTGTCGTCTTGACATATAATTTTAATGACTATAGGTGTATTATCCCTGCTTCTGGTTTTTTGTAGGTTTTCTTTTCATTAAGCTTGGTGTGCATTAGAAAGTCAGATTTTAGTTCTTTTGAAAGACTGTCCTTATTAATTAAATCCACTAATTATCAGGAAGAGGTTAATATTTTCTCACTAAAACAATGCAATTAAAAGTGTTTGCAGGGTATGCTTCCTCAAAAGATAAGTTTATGCTCATTCAGATCTGCTCTTCTTGGAAATAGAGAAGGAGGAATTTTTGTTGCAAATCAGTGATAAAGGCCAAAAGATGAAATAAACATGAGAACAGGGAAGGCAGTGAGGCCTTTTTTTCTATTACAGAGGTGGGGGAGAATTTTTGCTAATTAACCACAGGAAGAAACATCTGGTGTTCTATTGAGACTTTTTACTTGGAAAGTAATTTCTTTGTTGGCATCTTCATAATGATCATGCTCACACAGTGTATGTGGTAGCCTCTGTTCCCCTGAAGTTACAACGTACAAGCCCCATGGAGTCTGGGGGATGACACAAGTGCTGTGGAGGTCCTAGGGAAATGAAACTCATTGCTTCTTGATTTATTGGCAGTCCAAACCTGGCACACTCCCGTGCCCCCTCAACTCAGCAAAGAACAGCTCTTGTTTGTTAATTGCTTATAATCAATATCTGAGAAGACACTGTTTTGTTTTGGCATCTTCGGAAGTGGAGTCTGAAAGGAAACTGCTAACCCATTAAAATTAAACCCATTTACCATTCTGAAGACAATTCTGAATTTTATATGATTCTGTACATACTGAAAAGAATTAATATAAACTCTACATCATGTAAAATATTATGTATGTTATGCAGTTCATTGATGTGAATTCTGTGTTCAGTGCTGCTCATTCAGCTGCTTCTGTTCAGTTTCTCTGCATAGCTAAGTGCAACAGTCCTCAGGTTACCCAAATTTAAAAGATAATATTAATTCTGTCACAAATAAATGTGATAGAAATACAGTGTCTACGACTTTAAATCACCAGTTCAAAGAAATGACCAGTCAAGCTGAAAATCCAGCGAATGGGGTCAGTATGTTGTGTGAGGCAAAAACATTGTTCCCTTAAAGAGTATGAAAGCAGCAAGAAGAATAGAGGCTGTGGAACAGTTATTAACATTTATAGTAGTCAATGAGCAATAAAACAGTTTTCTATTTTCCTAACAAGTATGATGCATGTATTGTATGCACAGCTGTATAATACTGAGCTAAGCAAAAATTAGAGCAATGCAATAATCAGCTCTGAGGAGGAGATTGGATGCTGGTGGTGACAGTGGTTTTTCACTTTCCTATTTGGGTGCTCAGGGATGCCATCCTGAGTTCCTCTGGGTTGTGTGATTTCAGAATTGTCCCTTTTGCTTGAAAAAGAGTATATTATTACAACTTTTGTACCAAGATAAATATTGGGACTTGTATAAATGAGATTTTGATTTTTTTTTCACATCTGTAGAGGTGTGGGAGAAGGGAAGGAGAAAAAGAAGTGCAAGAAAAAATTAATTTATTTCAAGCTTCCTGAATGCCAAATTTTGAGTAATTTTCTTTCTAAGGAGATCTGCAGTGTATGTCATCCACCCATTTCCTTTTAACACAAATCAAAGAAATGCATGCCTTGTGCTTTAAGGGGAAATGTGCTAAGAGGAAGATTGGTGTTACTCCTCTCACAGGCCAGGTGAATTTTATAATAGTGTAGAGAAGACCTGGCTGACTGTTTTCCTTATCTTATAAAATGAAGTATTGATAATTTAAAGATAGAGACAGCTGTTGGCCGTAAATGAAGCCAAGCGATGAAGGAAAATGAAGCTGTACAGGTTTATGTGTGTGAAGACATGCCCAGCAATACATTGGTACTGACATGGTAACTTTAAACTCAGCCATACATGTATGTGCGCCTCAATTTCATATTCAGCTGGCAGCTCTGGGATCACTTGGGCTCAGCAGGAGGGGAGGAGGCTGTGCCATTGTCTAGGTAGATTTCTACCAAGGGTACCTGTGCACATGTCCTATCTGGAAGCTGTTGGCTAACCTGCAGTCCACAGGACTGGTTTCTCACTGAGATGAAGGCTGTCTAACGTCAGCAGCACAGCACATTAAAAAAATTTACATTTGCATCAGTGCGAAAACTAAAATGTGTCTGTTGTTTCAAGCCTCAGCAAGTGCTTGGAAGTACCATACTAATATTGGAGCATGAAAATGTTAGCAAGTACTGATCAAATTTGTTGTGAATGCTTGACAGCCAGTCTTTAAATTTTGTGGGTGGTGTTGTTTAAAAAAAAAAAATTGAAATAATGGCTTTGTAGATGTCCTTAGAGGAATTCTGCAAGACTAGATGCCGTGAGGGAATCAATATTAAGATTGTCAAAATGTTAAGGACCTAATCTGAGTATAACATACTCCATTTTAAATGAATAGTAAGTCATCTGGTATTGTAGCAATTAATCTGGTGTAAATGAGATTAAAATCAATATCAGATTAGGGGCTAATGGGACCCACTGATTGGTGTGGGTGTGATTTCAGGGACTGGGGAGAAATTCCTATGGCCTATTCTGCTGTGCAAACTTTCCTTTGTTCTTTCCCCTGTTTTCTACTGTACTTTTTCTCTGTGCCTGAATTTGCAAATTCTCATAATTTATAATTACAATTTAAGAGCTCTCCTTAGGAGGGAGCATTTCAAAATTGCCTTGTAATCTCTGCTAGGAAAGATAAACCTGAAATCAGAACAGATGGGGAAATTTTATATTTATTAAATAGGTGTTACAAACTCAAAATCTTTCTGCCTGATATTGATGCAGTTGGCTTATATTCTTACTGCTTTTGTTGAGCCCCAATTCTGTCTGATTTTCTCACACTCTTGCTTTATTGTTCCATGTTCCTTGCATTCAGGTTGCAGTGCAGCTGGCTGACAGATGAGGGGGAATTGCATTTGTTTTTCTTTGAACAAACTGTATTAATTATAATGCCTCCCACTGGGCTTGCAGTTTGCTTTAAGTAGCACATATCATTAGCTTTTAAAAACTGACAGGATCATAAACTTCATATTATTTTATCTTAAATGGTGTATGATTTAAATGCACAGTATAACCACGAGGCAGAACAGCAAACCTGCGCTCACAATTCTGTGTGTTACAGAAAAAAAGTGTTTTTTTTCCTGAGGAGAAAGCATCTGTATTAACTAGAAGGGATAGAAAGTTTGGGGTTTTTTATTAGTCCACAGTGCAGGTTAATTTTTAACTGTCTGTCCAGAGCAATCAAAACTGAACATTAATACAGTCTTAACAGATGTGTTCTTTTTCATATACATGTACATATATTACTGTAGAACAGGTTCCTGGCATGTTTTCTTCCTGCCAAAAAGCTTTTGGTAATGAACAACAGACTTCATCCATGGACATGTTGTGGCTTGAATAGTGGAGGTCTGTATCTTCTGTTTCTGGATTTTCAGCCTAGCTCAAAATATTCTTCTAGACAGGTGAAAGCACTTGCTTGCATCTTTTTCTGATATTTTAATGATCAGGAGTTTGTCAGAGCAGAGGGGTGAAAGGAAAATTCCAGAATACCTGGTTTACTATAGGGTATCAAGAAAAATAGTTAGGAGCATGTACTATGTGCTTTATAAGGGTGTCATTAGTTACAGGAGAAAGTCAGAACCTTGGGCTACGTTCATACAATTCAGTCTGAGTTGGGGTTTATTTAAGTCACCCCTTGAAGTGTTAAAAATTCAGGTGTAGGATGGAGAGGAGCTGGAAAAGAAGGAATTTCCATAAAGTATTTAAGATGTTTATCACACACCATGTGTTGCCATGCAAATACTTATGCTTTGTGGCATGCATTCAGCAAGTATAAGTAAGTAGAACCAATGAAGTTGGTCTGTGGGCTTCATATGAAAGCAAATTCTCCTTGTTTAAGAAAGTGTTTGCCTTGTATGATGTAATGCAGCAGATTTTTCACTTGGTCCCTTATTTAAAAATAGTGCAGTATAAAGGATTGTTAAATAAGGATGTACAGTTCATTGAGTGAAATGCTGTATATCCTGTTAGCAGTGGAACAACAAACAACTAGTGAGCAAATGAATTAGTTTCATTAGAGTTTCAATAAAGAAACTATGCCAAAGACATAGTCAGAAAGAAAGTTTGTTGCTAATCTTTCTACAATACGCTGATGATAATGGTGGAGATAACTGAATGAGAAGGATGTGGTTTTGAAAGGTCTGTGCCACTGTATAGCAAGCAGTTAGTCCAAAGAGGGACCTGGATTAATGCAGCTGAAGTGTTCTGTATCTGCTTCCATTTGGATGGAGCAAAGCAGTTTGGCTTTGGTTTCACACATGTCTCTGACTGAGATGCTCTCAGCTGGAGTTCATTTATCAGACTCCCAAGGTGAAGGGCTCACGTGCACAAACAGGATTAATTTCCACCAGAAATGTAACATTTGCATTCACTTACCTCAGAAATACTCAGGATAAGCTGAATTTCCCTTTCATTCTCTATCAGGGTTAGTTAAATCTTTGTTGGAGAATGGAACACCTTGCTGCCCTCATCCTAAAATGTTTATGAGCAAAAGACCTTAAGAGAGAACCTTGAACTCTACAGCTTCAGGGTATATGGGTGGAAACACTCTTTTTATATCATTTTATTGCTTTGTAGGAGGGAATTGGAGAGTCCTTGGGTTGGTAAGGGAGAGAAAGAGGGAGGATGATCCAAAAGAGGTGTGGGAGGAGGCAGCTCTGTGTTCCAATCTCCATAAGTAGGGTTCATGTATTTATATGTATAGGAAAGCATAAGCAGTCCTTGCAGAAGAGATGAGACTTGGCATCTCCTGTTTCCTGGGTGAACTCTGTAATTGTTTGGTCTCAACCTAGACGGTAGGTTCAGTAACTTGGGGAGATGAAAGAATCACAGCCCCAATTGCCTTTGTTATCAGATGCTAGTGAAGAAAGAGAATGGAAGAATACTGATTTTGTGTTGAATGTCATAATGCTGCAGTTCTGTTACAGAATTAGCATGCAATGAGGAACATGCATAATATTTGTTCTGTACAATGAGTGTCAAGTTTGGAGTGTTTGTGTAAGATGCAGCATTAAAAAGAGGGTGTGCAGCATAGAATGTCATTGTTTTCTCCTTGATCTCTACAGGTCCTATTACTTCAAAACTGGTTCAGTTATTTTCCTGGATATGATCTCTTGGTACTCATCCTTAAAGCATCATGGGTTTGTTCCCAAGGGCAGAAAACCTTTCCTTTACTGAAATTTGGCAAGTCACTTTCAAAAGAATGCAATTTTTCTGAGTCTGAAAACCTGATTTATTGCTGAATCCCCACAGAGGATATAGAAAGTGTCATATGTTATACATTCTATGGTGTTTTTGTCTAGACAGAGTATTAGAGTAGGGTTGCAAAGATACTCAGGAACATCTGCAATTTTTAAATGCAAGAGGACTCTGTTACTAAGTACCTTCTCGGCTGCCAGTTGCTTTTCACTGCATACTTAGGTTTTTAATAAATACAAACGTCTGTAGTTGCCTCCTACTAAACAGCTTTGCCCTGTTTTCAACTACTCAGATCTGTCACTAAGCGGGTAATTGCCCTCATTGCTTGAGGTTTGCCCAGAACCAGAATCACTGTCTGCATCTGACATAGAGCCTTTGGGATTCTTGGTCAAAAATCTTAGTGCAGAAAAAGGATGAAGGTATACACAAATCATCCTTCAAAGAGGTCTGGAAATCAGTGGGTGGGTTTCAGATTGCTGGCAGCTATCCCAGAAGTCCCTGCAGGACGTAACTCAGGAGACAACAGAACTTCTTACCGTCATTGTGGTGGGTGTGTTCTTGGTCTCTTTCAATCCCCTGGTGTGAACAGGACAAGACTCTGTTTAAGGTGACAAGCCTCACTCTCATGTCTGATGGGAGCTGCTTTGAACTGATATCATGTGGCCTGAAAGACTCCTCTTTTCTTTCCCCTTTCCTGTACCACCCATTGTCCCCAAGAGAGCTCTGACCATTCCACTTGAAGTAACCTGACCCTGACTCCCACACTGAGATGGCTGAAATGGTCACAGTGATGAGTCAGAGGAGAAAAGTATCAATCAGACATGAAGAAGTCTGGGGACTTCTGCATCAGGTCCACTCTTATTGGGCTGACAAAGTTAATGCTGAATAGGCTGTTTCCCTAAAAGAGATTGATTTATTTCCTTCAAATATTCAGTTGCCATAGACCTCAGGTATGTTTGGATTAAACTTGTAAAGCCTGTACTTCTTTGTGAGCATTGTATTACTGAGAATGATATTTAAACTGTGCCATAAGGGACAAATTTGTGTCCAGCATCCTGCCAGACTGAGGATTTTCCATTATACTGAGGTCATCCTGCTAACCTTCACTGGCTTCAAGGGAAAATAAGCTCATTTTAAACCACAGCAGTAATTAAATCTGCATGCCTACTTGACTGATTTAATGTTTAATTAAAGCAGAAGTATTGTGGTGGGGTAGTTGAAATAAATGACTGTCAACATGTGTAACACTGACAGATTTTTTTTTTCCTTGTTCTTTTTAAGTTTTAAAAATGCTTTTTAGTGTAGTATGTAGGTATGCACTGAGAAATCCTTAGAACATCTGAACTAGCATGAAATTTTTGAACCGTGTTTTCTGAGGCTCAAATAAGAGCATAGACGACTTTCATCAGATAAAGATGCAGAGTACAAAATATCATGAATTTCACACCAAATCATTCATTGTATTTTTGTGTATACATCTGTGTAACACTTGCTACCAGAATGAAGTTTCTTTGGTTAAGAAAATGTGAGACTGATTTACAAAAAGCTTTGCAATTTTATGTGGGTAGAAGTATTGAACTATAGTCAGTCTATGAAAATGGGTGAGTGAATTTGTGTTTTGCTTCAACTTTTAAACTGGACATAATAAACAAGTAGGGTTTTTCCTCATTGAAATGCAAATTATCTGTAAAACTGAAATCATTGCTTTCTGACACTGTACCAGTCTAGTTTGTTCAGAACCTCATAGCTAATAACACACATGTGGCTCACAGGTTCACAGCTACTCACTGGCAGCTCTTAGTCTACTGGGACAGAACAAATATTGTATTCATTTACTGGTAAGGGATCACTTGTCATAGGTCTTTGACACTTGCTGAAAGAACTTTCTTGGCATTCTTGGACTCTTGACTTTCAGTGATTTTTCTTATTCATTACCTTTTTAATTACTCCCCAACCACCCTGATTTTTGTTGCAACAAGATATTGAACTAATCTACAGAAATTTAAATATTTCTACAGAATTGAAAGATTCTAGAGAAATTGAAAACAAAAGATTGTAAGGGAAAAATTACCCATGGAGTCATTGGCTTATGGAGATTTATAGTGAAGGAGTAAGGAACAATTGCTCTCCTAGCAAAGTTCCCTTATGCTTTTGAAAGTCTTCTATCTGATTAGAAATTTGCAAGATTTCTTGACAGACGGAAAAAAATAAACACAGCAAGATTGAAGCTTTGAAGTTACGATTGAAAAGGTGTTTAAAATAAAGACGTTGTTTTGTTTAAAACAATAATGAATTATTTGAGTGGGCAAAACCCACTAATATTGCCACTATTATAAGATCCTAAGGACATGGGTTTAAATGAAAATAATACTGAAATAATAAAAATAGTGGGCTGAGTTACATGGGACTATATGGTGTTGGCCCCTGAAATATCCCCTGGTTTGCTGAGATGTGTCACTGGTCCTCTTTGCGTGCCAGTTGTGTTTTGGAAATTGCTGGGATCCCCATCCAGGGGCTCTGCATCTTCTGTCTGTTGTCACAGCATGGCATCAAGATACTTCCTTAGTTGACAGGAAGATTTTGTGTTGTTCTTCATTAAAGGCACTCCCAAATCAGTAAATCACAATTGACTGCAGAGACTACCCTAGAAAACGAGGACACTGTGTGCTTCCTGGGCTAAGTCAAAACTTTTTGGGCAATTATTTTTCTGGATCAAGTCAAATCTTGGCTCTTGCCCTCTTCCCTACCTCTTAAGGGAGGAAATGTTCATTACTTTTTCAAAATCAGTTGTAGAACTAGACATCCAAAATCAATAGTCACCCTTAAAATATTAGCACAATGCTTAAACCATAGTCAAATGAAATTCCATTTGAACTTTATCTAAGCTAAGTGTGGCTGATAGCAGTCTCTGCCTCAAGGGATGACATGCTAATGCACTGCACCAGAGGCCAAGGGCCACTGGGCAGGCTGAAAATTCTATGGAAAGTGTAGCACTACCAAGCATATGGTACATATGCATTAGAGCAACGCTCTCTTATTTTAAATGATAACATTTACACTACTCCCCTCTGCTGTATTACTAAAAGCCATTAAAATAGCATTTTGGTTATGGCACCATCTGAGGTAAAAGAACCATGCTTTCAAGAATGACTGGTTTGAAAAATTTTAATTTTCAATTAAGCTTGAAAGGACAAAGTGCAAAATTAACTAACTTGCAATTAATTTCAGTAGTAATTATGTAAAAAATTCCAGGCATACAGAAGATGAGAAGCATGGCATAATTAGTTGTGGAGGTTTTTACTGCTGTAATTACAGTGATAAATATGTATGAGGCTGTTTGGGGAAGGGAAGCACAGCAAGCAATTGTATTTAATTAAACTTTTAGCTGGCTTAGTTATGGAGACTACTCTTTGTTTTAATCCCTTCAAAACTGCAGTGACACTCCCAAGGCAGGATAGTTACACCCCAGTGTGTGAAAATGGCATTTTAGGTTTTATTTTTCCTAGGTAGAGGTCTCCCAGGTCATCTGTCACTTTATGAATTACAGGTAACCAGTATGTTCCAGTTTTACAGCTCTTGAAACTTTTGTGAAAAGCCTGATGAAAGCAAATTGCACAATTTGTTGTATGTGTGTATTTAAAATATTCAAAAATAAGGATGTAGAATTGCGCGGGTGAGCATGATGCAGAGGAACCATCAAGCACAAGGTAAGAGTGACTGCTAAATAGTTATGTTAGAATCAGTCAGGCCTTCAGCATCCAGAGGTCTTTGTTTATGGGGTGTTTATCTGCAGCTATAAAATCTGCTGAAAAATTAACACTGTTTGTAAAGGGAGCAAGGAGTCATGCAGACCAGTGTGTGTCTGTGGTTTGTTATGCATTTTTATTCAGTATTTTTTAGATACTTAATTTGTTCCACTTAGACTAGAATCCAGTGTGATTTGGTGGTTTTTTTTCTTTTAATTTTCTTTCCTAATTTGAGTTTAAACAAGTTTTTAAGCTGAGACATAGGCATATTAAATCAGCCTCCATCTTTAATGTGTGAACACTGTATATAGACAGCTTGTTAAAATACCATAGAGTGCTGGGGAGGACAGGACTGGGTTGCTCAAGGATAATTAAATGCACCTTAAGAGTAAAGTAATAAAGCTGCCTCCTCTTTGATAGTAAAGAAAAAGTAAATAATTCATTAAAGTCTTTGTGTGTGTGGAGAGCAGGGTATGGCTGATGGAAGCTGAGAATTCCCAGTTTCTGATCCTGGCTGACAATCTTTAGCTCTGCAACTTGAAGTGAATTGTTTTATTAATTTAAGTCTTGCTTTTTAGGTATGGAATAGGTTTACCTATCTTGTTGGATTACTGTAACATTTATGTGATTTGTCTTTAAATACTTAAAGGAATAGTGCTAAAAAATACTGTAGTTGGTCATTTGTATCTGTACTATAAAGGAGTAGTAGTAAATGATTTTGTTTCTTCCTCTTTCAAATTAGATAAACTCTTAACCTTTGTTAAGAGTGATTTTTAAAATTGCAGCAGATGCTTGTGTGTGTGTAAGTGGAAACATGTCTCAGCTATTACAAATTAGCTCCCTAGAAGCTTTTACCCAGCCCACACAGTCCCCCAGCTTTTGTTTAAATTTAGTCATGAAGCATCATTTTACCTATTTTCTCTTCTTCCAGAGAAGTGTTTCATTAAATTTGTATTGCATCTTTTCCCTTTTACCCTTGTTCACCTTTAGTTCTGATCTGTCCAATAATCTAAGAATTAGTCACTGAGCTTATTTTTTATAACCAGAGGCTATTATAAATACCTCAGTCATATCTCCTCTTAGTAATATTTTCTCAATACTAAATAAAGCATGCTTTTTTCTCTCTTGATATTTAAGCCCTGTTTCCCCCATTCATCATCTTTGTTTCTCAGGCTGCACTCTCCATCAACCTAATTCTGTCTTCAAGTAAGCTGGCCAAAGTAGGCTGCCAGTGTTCAAACATGGTTTCATTGGGGTTTTGCAGAATCATGCCATAATGCAGTTAATATCCTTTCCTTGTGATAAGCCAGTTTTCTATTAACCTTCTTTACCACTGCTATGCATTAGCTGAAGTTTCTGTCAATAAAGGTTCATTCTCATGTGACACATTAGCTAATTCAGTGCCTTTTAAACTATGCTAAGCTGTACTAATCATTATTATTTGCCTCCAGTCTTTTCAGGCAGAACGAGAACTATAAGTATGCCACCAAAAATCTCTTCATTTGCCCTTGCATACAGTAATTATCTTGACATAGTGATTAATAATTATGATTCTTGCCTCTTAATACAAATTTTAAAATACATTTTTCTTTCTTGCATTGTACACATGCTTTTCATATCAAGAATTGCACAATTCAGTATGACTAGTTTAGTCAGTCAGCCAGGGTCAAAGGGAAAATAAATGTTTCCACAATCTCTCTGGAAACAAAAAGCAAGACTACATCTTCAGCAATAATAAAATCTGGCACTCTCACATTCATTAGGCTGCATTTGTCAGTGCTGAATAAACAGCCTTTCATCAAGTGCAGCAATTTTCTCTGTTCTGTAATTAAAGATATTTTTTTGCTTAATTTATTTGTATGAAAACTTGCTGAAGTGAGACCAAAATTTTTATAATGCATATTTCAAAAAAAAAGGTTCTGGATCAAGTCCCAGGTACTATAATATCTTGATTTACTGTCTGAAATATTATACTAAGTCCATTCACAGGGTAAAGGTGTCCAAGTATCCTCTGCACTCTAAAGGAGGGGCTGAGCTCCTCCTTCCGTTCCGGACGCATGGTTAGCTTCTAAGGCTTACAGAATTTATTGATTTGTCAATGAAGTATGAACTCCTACTGAACTTGGGAGAATAATGGGATCATGTAACAAGTGATATAAAGCTCTTTACAAGAGGGCCACCATCCTCATTGTTAGAAGGTGTTTTTCGTATTTTTTCTGTGCATCTGAAGACAGGTTTGGTGAAACAAACACAGGTGTGTCAGCTCACCAGGAGAAATAACCCAAATTTAGGTTCTTTGAGGTGTTTTGGGTTATTTGATTGGCAGGGTGAAAGTGTTGTTATTTCTGACTGCAGGCCAGTGTAAGCATTCAGGACTGTCAGAGGTGTCAGGGTATTTCCAAAGCACAGCTAGACCATTGCTAGCTCAAGGGGATCTGTTCCAGTGCTGCATTCTCCTTGCCACTTTCCAAGTTGCACCTCACACCAGAGCTACCCATGTAGGTAGTAAGTTACTGTGGTGCCTTCCCTTTGGAGGTCAGTGGTTCAAATTCAGCCTGGATTGTACATACTTTAAATTTATAGGAATTTTTTTTTATATTCATCAGAAAAACTTTAAGAAACTCTCCTGAGGACTTACAGGAATGATAGTCCCTATGGAGTGATCAGTGTAACTGGAAATCTAGGCATGGAGGCACATGGTGCTACTAGTGTTTATTCACTGACAGAGGTGACAGCTCTAATCAATTAGATGTGTGAAATAAAGCTATGATTTCTCACATTAGTAATTTGGGACACTTCAGTGTTTGTTCAAACACTGCAGTGTTTGAAAGCCATGCGCTTACATTGTTATAGCAGGCATGGTTTTGATTCTCATTAATTTCAAACTTCTGTATTGTAACATATTATAGGCTTCCCTGCAATGTTTTCTTCAGCCTAAACAATCCCTTCTTGGTAGTTAGTGTCTATGTGGGCATCTTCATGTTGTTCTCCATCAAGCTATGATTCACCTTTGCTCTTTTTTTTAAAGTGTGATGTCCTGAGCTGGATATATGCTTGAGCACACACCTTGCTAGAGCTAGATTCTGTTGGGTTTGTATTTTTCACTGCCAGTGAACATACCGTTCCCTGCTGACACCTGACTGCACGTGATCCTGACCATTTCTGCTATTTTAAAATAAGTTTTAAATTTTATCTCGTCTAGCTGGGTTGATGTGCCTAACAGCAAGCTGAATAATCATTCTCTGTCATTCAGGTAATTACTGAATAGTTTCAGGTTCAGAGCAGAGCCTTTTGGACCCCCCTGAAAAGCTTTCAGTTTTCTAATGAGCCACAGCAGCCACAGCCTTTGAATGTTTCCCTCCCACTCCCTATTTTCAGTGTCATCTCTTCTGATCAAGTGAGATTTTTATCAGAGGGTGAAAAGCACATGTTTATCTTCTTCCTGGTGTTAATGCCTTCCAGATGCTTGTTAGCGTCCCATTTGTGTACACTAGCTTTCAGATGCAGCTTTTTTCTTTTTCTTCTCTTTGCCTCATTTGCTTCTCTGTTCTTTCTTCCTCCCTCTCTCTTTCTCTGGCATTTGACAGTCTGGGTCTTGTGATCAGGAAGGCCAAAAAGGGTGGTGCAAGAGCTGCTTTCACAGCCAATTGCTGTCCTCTCTGCTGTTGTGTTTTGCTCTTTTTTTTCCCCTGTTGTATGTATGTGCATATAATATGTAAGGAAATATTTAGAATTTGGTTTGCAGCCAGGTGCAATGTTTCTTAAGACCTTCCTGGAACCTGAACAGTGAAGCTACTGAGGCCACTGTTTGGCAGGAGTTTCTTGAGTTTACAAAACTTGTGCCTAAGGGAAACATTAGTTTGTATGTCAAACAAATGTAATGCAAAGTCAAGATAATTTTAAGAGGGAAATCATCTCAGAATGTAACTTCACACAGGTGCACTGTCTGTTGGAGCCAAGCACTGAGCTAATCTTGCTTTGGACTCAGTGTCTACCCACATTGCTCAGTTGTTGTAGTCTTTCCTTTCCTCTCCAGTCTCCTTTTGATTCGTCGGGCCAGAGGGTGGCCTGCAGGCTCTTGCTGGAGTGCATTTGCTGCTGGTTTCTTCTGTGGCATCCTGGAGCCAGTCATTGAAGGGGCATTGAGTAGGTATGAATGAATGGCTGATGGAAAGGGATTAGGTGACCTGGAAGGTATTCTCTGTCTCTGCAGATTTGTTTCTTTTTAATTTGGGATCACTACCTGCTCATGGTTTCTAGATTGTTAGTAGCTTCTTGAACAAGTGAAACTATGTGTACTGTGTATCTGGCAACATCTCCACAATTCTGGAAAATAAGTAGGATTGACAATATTAATATGTAAAATAGGACATGGATGTTGTACCAATACTTTTTCAAAAATCAGAGCCATTAAAATACAGTTCTTGAACAATTAGACTAAATTTATAAACTGATTATAAACTTACTCTAAAATAGATTTAAATCACATTTAAGCAGTATTTCTTGCCATGTATACCTGACTGCAGGCTCCATAAATCCTGCGCTGTATTTCTTCAAGCCTTATTATCCTTCTTATGCTCCAGCTGTTCATAGCACTAATCAGCACCCAGGAAAAAGTTAATGTGCACATTCTAGCTGAGCACTGTGTGTCTCTTCTTGCCAGCCTCCAGAATAAACACTATAAAAATGCAATTCAGCTGTCCTGCACAGCACCCCACATTCAGCTTTTCCCAGACATTCTGCTGAAATAACATGCATTTTTTCCAGGCATATAGATCACTCAAGATGAATTGGTAACAGTTTTGCAATGGGTGTAATTTCTTTTCACAGTTGATAGATGATAAAAACACAAGCATTTCATCCACAAATTTTCATTTTAATTAGTTTAATTTCTGTTTTTATTTGTTGGGTTTTTCTGCCTCCTAGATATTCACATGATTCCAAGGAATATTAGTGGAGTATGTCACGGAAACTTGGATTCTAAATACTTAGAGAATAGGAAAGGCACAGCCACCCACGGCCTTTGCCAAACCTGTTTTCCATAATACTTTTGGCTTAGAATTGTACTGATGACCTTTCAAAATTAATCAAGGTAGGGCATGCCTTTGCACTGGCAGGGAGCTGATACAATGTCCAGGTTCTTTCCTGGCTCAGAGCTCCAATTAACCTTTGCAGAAGACAGCACAGTGCACTTGCACATACATTTGCCAGTGATGCCAAGGGGTTTTGGTAGAAAATAGTATGCTTTAGTTAAAGTGAAGATGAAGCTGATGTTACAGAATCAAAGAATCACTAGGGCTAGAAGTGACCTCTTGAATGTCTCCAGAGAGAGATGACATAATTTCCTTGGACAACCTATTCCAGTGTTCTGCCACCCTCAATGTAAAGAAATTCTTTTTCATGATGAGGTGGAACTTGTATTCTAGTGTATGTCCATTACTCCTTAAGTATTGGAGACTGAGTATGCTTGGGTCTTGCTGGTTGGGTTTTATAGCTCTGTTAACATCCCCATTAAAATATTATATTGTTTTAACTTTCAAGACTGTCCTATACTACTCACTAATGGTACACAAGAGATTACACAGCAGCCAAAGACCCCAAACCTGGACTTTTTATGCACTTGAAGAATACTGTGTGAGACTGGAATATCTCTTGGGAGATTGGAGGAAGGAGCAGGCTATGCTTCAGGATCAGTGGCTGTTATCTTCAGCTTAGGCACCTTGTTTGAAATGGCGCTAGAGCCTGGGAGATGTGTAGTTGTCATGTCATGCTCAGCAAGAGCACCAGAGCATGTTTATGCTATGAAGATAATACTGTTTTTCTGTCTTTGAAGCAGATTCTTGATTTATTTTATAACTTGGTCTACTAAAGAGCCTTCTGGTGGGTGCAGTTAGAGATTTTCTTTCTGCAGAGCAGGTTTAATTTAGTGCTTGGAGGGGCCAATAGTAGCACAAGCCCTTAAAGCTTTCAGTGCCCCATACTCTTCCTGAGTGGCATCTTCCTGTCCTAAAATGTTACCAGAACTCTATAGTAACTAATTTCATGGTAGCCTTGTTAATGGTGACCCTACATTTACTAACCAGATATTTTACCCCTCTTTTGGGCTGGGTTTTTTTAGTGGCTATGATTTAATCAAAGTACACCACTATCCTATCATGTGTCCAGGAACTGCTGCATAGATCAGTGCTGGAGTAATTCTAAATTACTTCTGAGTAACACTTTAATTTCCTCCTTGGGCTCCCTCCAGCTGCCAAGCCTGGACCTTTTGTTTCTGTGCTTTATGGCAGGTTTTGGCTTTGCAGGTTTTTACATTGCTGCCAAGTTAATTTTAGAACTTTGGTTGCTATGACTACTGCTAAGTATTTCTTAGTTCTCCACTTATTTGCTCAGTTTGCTGCTTTTCTTTGTGTGTGTGAAGTGCATGGAGTAATTATCCTGCCCTGCAGAAGATAAAGGATGGCATGTGAGAGGTGAGGCTCTTGATCTTCAGGCTGACTCAGCTGCTCATTTAGAGCAGCTGCAAAGACTTGAAAGCACAGCTCTTGCAGCGTGTGGTCAGGAGGAGGATTTAAGTCTGGGGAGGAAGGCACTGGTAATGCACCCATTCTGGTGCACTGAATGAGACATGCTGGCACTGTTTCTAATTCTGCTGACTGCTACTGTCCTTAAGTTTATCTGTGTCTTGCTAGCTACTTTTATAACTATATATAGTTCCAAGTCTTACACTTAGCTTTACATTCTTGGGAGCAGTAACCATTATTTTGCTCAGAGCCTCTAAAGTGCATTATGCAGAGAATTTATGTTTCATTGCTCTGAGCTGAAGTTGCTATACTAATAGCAATAGTGATGTAAATATATAAATATATATGTACAGCTAACTAGTTCTTCATATCAAGAGGTCCTGCTGTGTTTGTGCAGGCTTTCAGATGTCTTTCCAGTCATCTGAAAGAATAGGTAAAGACAGAGCATCCAATGGTATTTAAGACTTTTGACTGATATTTGAAACACTTTTCAGGAAAATGTAGTTCTTGTCAGTATGAAACAGCTTTGGAGAATGTCCTGGGAACGTCACTATCTAGTTTTCAGGTGAGGCTAGCCAGGCAGAGGTGAAGAAAATTACCTGATGGGCAACTTCAAGAGCTGGGAATAGATCCACCCTTTGCTCCAACTTCTTGGATGAAGGGCTGTTCTGTTTGCTGTGGTTCTGGGCTGTGGGCATTTGGGACACTTGTGATTAGCAGGGAGTTAAGCACAGGATAACCTTGGTGCTATTTGAAGCCACGACATCTGTGCAGGTGCCTGTTGTCTGTCTGTGCAGCCATAACTTACAGACATACCTGAAAGGAGATTCATCCTGATGCCTTCCCAGAAATCTTACCCATTTACCAAGTACCTGTCAAGCAAAAATGTAATCATATTGTATTCCTTTGGCCAATTCCCATAGATAAGATCTGTTTAGTATGTGTAACACTTCCATTAGTGAATCTCTATTCTGTGCCTGAAGCAGAGAAAGCCATAGCAGGGCAAAAACACGCTCTGAATGCAGTTGAAAACAAATGCTTGTCTCTGGTGTCTATGGGAACTGAGAAGCTGTTCAGGAGGGGAACAGTGGTAACCTAGCAGGAGGCTTCATGAGGTCAAGGTGCTGTGTTGTCTGAGAGAAATCTTGTTTGTAACACTGAGAAGGGTAATAGGGAAAAAAGGTAAGTCAGTTAGAAAAACATAACTAGAATAAAGAACATTCTGAGAGTTCAGTGCACAAAAATCTATGAAAGGCTCATTTAATGGTACATAAAATCATCAAGGATGAAAAATTTAATAAGAGTTTTGAGAGACTTAGCTGGATGCCCTAAGAACTCCAAACACAAAAAGTAAATAATGTGCAGAGGCTCTGCCTGTCTGCATATGATTTTTGTTCTTTAACCTTCCAAGCTGCAGCTCTGCACTTTAACCAGTTGGAATTTAAATGTGTTGTTACAGTAGCATCTTTGTTGGAGATGGACCGTGACTCGTGCTCATTAAGGCTACAGATGTCTGCTCAGATTATGTATTCAAAAGCTTTTTCTCCAATGAACTGTGAAAAGCCAGGCTTGAGCAGAGGATTGTGAAAGATAAAATAATGGCCTCTCATCCCTGTGTCTGGCAGACTTAATGCAGTTACTCTCAGATCTTTTTTAAACTTTGAGACAGCAAATTTGTTCACGGTCAATAAAATAGACTTTTAAGCACAACCTGCTATGTTTCCTTTATCAGTATTTTCCTAAATTGTTCACAAGGCTTTTTACACTCCAAAAATCTTTAATCTGTGAATTTGGCATTTCCCAGATACTGGGGTTTAATAGGCATAAGTGGCATTGATAAACTGTTTATATGTGGCATGATAGAAAATGGATCTTCTTAAGGGGAAAAAAAAGGCACAAAATAGTAAATACTCCATGAATTTAAATGAAATTTGTTTGCCCACTCACTGTTTTTCATACGTTTGCGCTTAGTAGCAGAATAGACAGAGCTTTTTAAACCTACCTGGATAATGCCTGCTTCTCCTGGGAGACGATAACTGAATTACCAAGAAATTCAGTTAAATTACTTCTGTGATGTGTAAACATTTGCTGAAAGTTATTAGAGCAGAGCTAAAGAGTCATGGATTTTGTTTCCTTAAGTAGTCATGCATGTCCTACAGACCGTTTTCAGGTGCTCTCTTTATCTCACCTTCTCCCTTTTACATCGAGTGCCAGATGGATAGAGGTTCATCAGGCAGTCTCAGCTCAGTACCCCTCATTCCCTTCCAAACCTCTGAATATTCACCAGGCTCTACAAAAAAAACAGAATGTTATCAAGGAATTCTAAAAAGTTACTTATTTAACATGATCAGGTACATAGGAAGACAAAGCAAAAACTTGATGCAAAAGTCTCCTGTATGCAAAACTGTCTCTTAGTTCTCTACTATGTTTTGTTTTAGCTATGCCATAGAGCAATGTTCTTGTCAAACATTAATTTGGAAGACCATTAAGGGCAGTTCACCTCTCTAGGACTGTAAGCCAAGCAGTGCTGATAGGCTCGGGTAATGTTACTTTCATCTTTTGCAGGCTTGGATTTACTGGCCTTGCTAGAAAAGAGAGATTAGGTACAGGTTGGTCTTTGTGGAATAAATTATATCACAGCAAAAGTGAAGTGCTGCTGGACTTCACTTGTGAGTGTGGATTGCTAAGGGACCTTAAGGTTATGTCTTCCTGGCCCAGAAAATCCACCAATAAGGTAAGAGTAATGTTGTTTTTGTGGTGAAAAAATATTTAGTTTCAGTGGTAGCTAAAGCTTCCTGGTTAGAACTCCATCTCAGGTACAGTGTGTTCCTGGACAAGTATAAAGACTATGCATGTCTAGGGAGCTGGATTCTTTGTGTGGGGAGGGTGTCTCTGTGCAAATCCTCAGCTCTGCCTGGGGTGCAAGAAAGAGCACTTGACAAATGAACCACATTCCTTCCTCTTCACAGAATATATCTGTACTCCTCTGTGCTGCTTCATGTTGGACACACATGGGCTAGAATTAGCTGAACTGATGCTAATTCCAGTCCCAAATGCAATATTGCTGCTTTGGCTGGTTCAAAGGTTGCACCAGCCAGCACTTTCAAAGCAGCACCCTAATACCTCTGCTTCTGGTTCAGAGACCTCTACAAAGATCTGTAGGCATGCCCTTAGATTGCTCTGGGTTTCAGAAAGACAATTAATTAAATGGGAATATGAGAAACAGATCTGAACACCCAAAAAGGAATAGAGTTACTGGTAAATAAATGTTGCATTAGCCACAGTAATCCCAAATCTCCAAAACAGCGTGTTCGCTGCAAAGTTATCCCAAATCTCTGCAAAATGTCTATGGTTGTTGTATGAAAAGGACTGTAAAATCAGATAAGAGATGTTTTGTTTCACACTGTTCTGAAGCTGGTCATCAGATCCCATCTGACTTTTGACAAAGCAGTTTTTCTTCAGCAGTCTAGTTAACTTGTTTGGATTTATAGAACTGGTTCTTGTAGGACCTAGAAGATGTTATCCTAAACAAGTGGATAACTTTAAAAGTTTGGGGAAAAAAGTTGATGGATAATTCCCTTCTCATTTTTCTCCCCTTCTTAGTAAGATGGAGATTATACAGAGAAGAGTCTGTGCTGCTGCAGAATGACCCCATGGTAACTAGCAAGGTCTCATCAGGTCTGCAAAGGCATCCTGTTTTCAGCCTTATGCCAATGTACTGTAACCAGTGAGCCAAGTTGAGTGAGAGTCTTATGGTGTTTTACTGGGATGTCATAATAGATTTACCTTCCTTGCACTTGCTGCAGGTATTAGTATTCATCCATGGGTCAGTCCTTGCAAATAAACTTCTTGATACTTGCATAAAAATGATCTGCTTGTCATTATATTCCCTGCACTGGCCCTTGTCTGCAATGTGTGACATGAATTCATTTCTCAGCTGTTGAATTTAGGGAGTATATTAAAGGAGCCAGAGTAATATGTGATGAGCTGTAATTAAAATTACTAATGCATGTCAATTCCTTTCCTTCCTTCTGTTCTCATTTACATTCCTCATGCAGACTTGGTTCACTTTGCCGAGTGAGCCAGAGACCAACTGTTGACTGGAAACAGTGATTTCTGCTTTCTCTAGCACGGCTGCACAGGGAAATAAAGTTAGCAAAGATCCTCCCTGAGGTGTTACACTAAGTATCAGGAAAAGTCTGGCTTGCATCTGGTCTGTGGTTGCAGTGGCATCGTCGGTGGAACAGCTCTATCTGAGTGGTAGTTTTCGTAGTTGGTAGCACGATCAGTAATCACAGAATGGCTTGGGTTGGAATGAAACATAAAGACCTTCTTGTTCCAACCCCCCTGCTGGGAGCAGGGAAGCCTTTCACTAGGCCAGGTTGCTCAGAGCCCCATCCAGCCTGGCCTTGAGCACTTCTTGGGATGGGGCATCCATAGCTTCTCTGAGCAACCTGTTCCAGTGCCTCGCTACTCTCATAATGAAGCGATCATGGTTTCTTCGTTCTGTTATAGTCTTTTTTTTCCATCTCATCTCTTCTTATGAAAGTATGCTTTAAAATGGAGATGTTTAAAGGATTAGCCATTTTAGGTTGTATTGTTTTACTGACAAATGCACAAGCTGTTTTGACTGATGCTGGAAATTGTGGTTTGATGTTTAACCATGGAAGTGAACAACCAAAATGAAATAGAGAGAGATACCTAAAGCATCTTGGATGAAAACAATGGGCACTTGAGTAAATATCTTCCATTATGCTGGGCACAGTGTATATTTCATTATCTGTTGTTAGAGAAATATGTTAGTGGTTCTGTTGCAATTCTGAATGACTGAAAAGCAGTTTTGCTTGATAAGGAAGAGAGAGGAAAATCACATGCCAAGACTTAACTGTGCCAGCCTTCTGCAGTAGGAAATTAAGAATTTGGATGGATCATCCACAATTGTGTGGATTTTGAGGTTCTGTTTGGTTTGGTTTTTACTCAGCCTCATATTTTTCTTGAGGTAGATGAATGTCAGAATAGCCTGTTTGAGGCTATAAGGAATTACAGGCTGCACAGAAAGAGAAATTCCTGCCCAAAAAAATATATTGCTCAATGGCTGCATGACTTTGTGGATGTGGGGCTTAAATAGTGTCAGGGGAATGTAAAGTAAAAAAAAAAAAGACAGCCAAAACATGTTGCGCCTTCTATATATCTGGTTCTAGTGAGCTTTGCTGAGTGCAGCTGAAGTATTGTGCTTATGGCTTGGAACTGGGTATCTCACCTCTGGAAACCAAGGCTGTGACTGTTAGGTATGGGTGGGGGAGATAATCCCATGATAATGCTCATGCTTCCTACTACAATGTGTATTTTCTTCTTTCTCAGCTTGTCTCTCCCTAGTAATTTACATGCTGGCACTACTGTGGATGAGGATGGACTGAGGGATACTTTACCATCTCCAATTTGCATGCACATGCTTTTAATGAGCTCATTTTTCACAATCTGAAAGAAAAGGGAAAAACTTTCTTTGTCACGCAGCGTGTTAGCAGAAAACACAGCGTAGGACAAAATCAATTTTATATTGAAACCAATCTCAGGCTTCCTTTTCCTTTTGTCTTGCAGAGGCAGGGAGCGGCCAGGATTACGTGACCTCTGAAAATCAGCTGCTTTACTACCCGAGCATTACCTACGCCATCATTGGCAGCTCTGTCATTTTCGTGCTCGTGGTGGCCTTCCTGGCCTTGGTGCTGCACCACCAGCGCAAGCGCAACAATCTGATGACGCTGCCGGTGCATCGCCTGCAGCACCCGGTGCTGCTGTCCCGCCTCGTGGTCCTCGACCACCCGCACCACTGCAGCGTCACCTACAACGTCAACAACGGCATCCAGTACGTGGCCAGCCAGCCCTACCCCAGGCCAGTGGAGCTGGACTCCCCACCGTCTTACTCAGAGGCTGTGCTCGACCAAAGGTATGTACAGGAGCTGAGTGTGGCCTCCCCAAAGCATCCCTCTGCTGGTGGTCACCTGTGCTGCTGCTCCCCACTTACTGCTGCTGTTGACAGAAGTCCAGTGCTGTGCTTCTCTCACCTGCACAGAGTCAAGCTTCAGTAAATCTGAGCTCATTCTGTGTGTGAAAAATTCTTGGTCCTCAGGTCGGTTTACTGTTACTGATATTAAAAGGGATTTGAGGTCAAGTCTCTTAGCACATATTGGTAGTAAGATTTTAAGAATGGCAGGAGAATGTATAATTTGTCTAGTAGTGATAACCTGTGCCAGTCTGAAATCAAAATGTGAAAACTGAATTTGGAGTTTCACCAAAAAAACCCCAGATAAGTTGTAGGTCATAGCACTGAAAAAAATACAGCCTTGTTCATTTATGATAAGTATATAAAGGTGACAGCATTCGTCAGTTCTTTTATAAAGAGCTGTATTATTCTTCTGCTTTGCACTGTTTTACCTTTTACCAAGAGAAGAAAAGAACAGAACTCTGGAAAGGACTCTTCCTAATTTAAATAGCTGAAAGTGCTTTGAAGTTTGGTGTGGGTGTGGCTTGTATGTGATGCTTTTGGAGTTATGTAGTTATGACACTGGTTTAATTTGTAGATAATTAACCTTCATTTTATCCTCTGTCTGTAAAGTCTTTCCAAACAAAACTTGTAAGCAGACATCCCCTGTACCTAAAAAGGATATGGTACAAACTTTAACAATTCAGATTGTTCACTATCACCCTGTTGGTATTTACATGCAAACTATGGGATTGAAGAATAATTGTAAATTCCTATTCTCTGCTGCTTTTGGCTGCAGGTCCCTTGTCTTAATGTTGACTTTCATAATTATGATATATTTTCATTATTAAGGACAACTAAATGAGCAGGTGTCCAGATTGTAATCACTTTTCACCTGAGCTGATAAAACCATCAGCAGTTTTGGAGCTAATTGCTCCCAGTGCCTGTTTCCAATCTGCTCAACCCTTACTTGCTTGCTATCAGAACAATGCAGTGCTGAATGCAGTGCTCATCTTTCCTGTGCCTGCTTAACAGTTGTTCTGCGTGTGATCTCATGACAGCCAAAGTGATTTGTCAGTGTGGAGAATTCAGTTTGTTATTTATTTGTAGACTGTAAGCCATTAATCTCTGTCACTTAGTGGAAGTTTCCTTGGAGCTTTCTTCTGCTGGCATCATCATCTATAGGTGTAAATTCACCACTTAATGTGACTTCTTTTAGTGTTTTCTCTGGAGTAAATGTTAAACAGAAAAGTTTTTTGCCTCTTGCACAGCTGTCTTTGAGCCAGCTTTGTTGGCAGTTCACAGCCATCTAACTCAGCGTGTGGATTGTTAAATTGGTTGGCTGTAATTACTATATTGCACCTTGACCAGAAACCTTGCTTCCTAGTGGTGGTGTGGATATTTTGAAATTACCTGAATAATGTGAGCAGGTCTGAGATCTCTTGATCTATGTCATAACTGAAAAGCTGAGAAATACTGTTTGTCTTTTTCATCATTGGAGTACTGTGTACAATCTCCTGTCCCACTGTTTTCAGTAACTTCTTACTCTGTTGTGTGTCTTACAGCAGACCACCTTGGTTTGACCTTCCTCCACCACCTTACTGTTCTGAATCTGAACCCCCTAATCAGGCAGACCTTCCTCCTTACTGCTCTCGGTCGGGGAGCTTGGCCAGCACTGACAGCCCCGTGGCAGAAAGCCCTGTGGGCACATCTGACAGCTGGACAAGAGATGCCCATGGCAGCGTGGATGGGCACAGAACTCTGCTGGAGAGGACAGTAGATCAGAGTGATCCTCTGATCAGCCACACTGCTGAAAGAGAAGTGTAACTGCTCCAGTAGTTGAGGCGGCCAGAAGGCATTTACTGTCTGGGTATATCTGCTGTGGCTAATGGGTTTCAGGGGGACGTGTGCCTGCCTGAATGATGACTTGTTTTGAGTTCACACTGAGTTAATATTTGAATTCAGCATTTTGGGCTCATCAAAGGCAGAGCAAGGAGACCTAAATGTAGAGTTGCATCATCTCTCCAGAGTATTTCTGTGAGCAAGTTCTGGTTCAGAAGAGAAACATCAGTGCTTTGTCAAAAGAACTGATGTGGTGTATTTATTTGACTGCTTACTGTATATGAATGTATATATGTGTGTGTATAATATTTACAGAAGTTGCACAGGACAACTGTGCCAGAAGGACTTGTTTTCAGACTGCCTTCCATCCTCTCAATGTGGGAGCTGTTTCTTGTTACTGTCTGGTGCCAACTGGTGGTTACTGAAGCACATGAGAGGCACTCATGCTGCTTGGAGATCTGGAGCCCAATGCCAGTCTCCTGGCAGTGCCCAAACTGCAGAAAATCTCCTATTGACCCATCTCTGCGTGGCCTGGAATGTTCTCACTGTGAAGGAGGTTTAAGCTTGTGAGGATGCAGCAACTCTAAGTCAGGTTTTTTTTCCCTCAGATGCCAGTATCTAGGCCAAATTTGCATGGATTGTCTCAGCAGCACCACAAAGGTTGGCTTATCTGTCAAATGTCAAGGCTGAGTACAGAGGCACTGAAGCGTCTCAAAACAACAGGGCAGGGCTTCTTTTCCTGTGTGGCATAACATTACTCCATGTATTCCCTTTTAAAAAAACCCACAACTGAACAACAAAACAAGCCCCCAAATTGTTCCAGCAAAAGCTTCAACACCAAAACTGCTTTGAGGCAAACACCCAGCACAGAAAGCTTTAATGTAGCTTGCTACATTAGTAGTTTGCTATATTTGTAAAATACCTGAAAGCAGGTCATGCAGTGAAAGGTGTGGGCTTGGCATCCCATCTACAGCGTGTGTGTGAGCAGACATGGATACCTGCCTGTGTGTAGGTATGTACAGAGTGTATCACTTGGGTTTAGTTCTTCTACACCACAAGAACTCTGATGTCAAAGTGTTGGTTTTGATAAGCTAATTGCTTTTCACAGGGTTTGCGTTATTCACGTTCATTTGGTTGAAATTGTAGCTTCTGCAGCAGAACTGTTTATGTCTGTTCTGTCATAAGTCTTGTAATGGTCTCCTGTCAAAAGTGTTTCAGTGCACCTTGGTGAATCACCATGTGAAAGCACCTCTGAGGTTAAAGGTAATTAGAGAGGCAAGAGGGAAGAAGCTGTGAAATTAAACGCCGCTGCAGTGCTGTACTTATGCTCAGTATACAGAACACAGTGCAGTGTCTTCCTCTTCTCTGGAGGGAAATTTGCCTTGAAAAATTATTTGTGTTTGTTTATCCCACATTTCCCGCTCTTTCTATGTAAAAAAGAATAGTGTCATTAAACAGACTCTGCTTTATAAAGGAAGCTGACTGCCAACACCTTCTGCTTTCTTCCTCCCCATCTTTGCAAGGTAGATTCTTTTGCCCAAAGGTTACATGCTCAGAACCCAAGAATTTGGAGTGTAGGTGAGGCAACAGCTCAAGTTCAGTCTCTGTTCTTACAAATACACCTGATTTTTCAGGGAGGGAGTTAGGGTGTTGTTTATTGGGTTGGTGTTTTTTGGGTTTTTTTTTTCATTTCCAGCTTTGGAGTCTGTTGCCACAATATGCAAGAGGCAGGGACCAGATAGGTTTACAAGCACAGGTCATTCCAGGACTGAGGACATGGTGGGGAGTCCTGGAGAATTCTAATGCTGATGGGCTAGGCTGACTTTGGAAGCAGATTAAGGGCAGCTTTCATTACAGGCTTAGGCAGCCTGTGGTGAAGTGCATTGGTGGAGATGCTCCTAGGTCCTTGCAAAGTAATGTATAAGAGTGGCTCAGATTTCATCCTTGCTGAGAACTCAAGCAATGTAATTATGCTGTCCTGCACAAAGCAGGATTTAGCTTTATTACTGACTGACCAAGGTCATAGGCAGGCTGTTGTCATTGCACAGAGCAGACAGCTATTCTTTATTTTACAGGTAGATCAGACTCAAGTATGTGAATGAGTTAATGGTACAGATGGGTGCAGGGACATCTCCTGTGATCACTGGACCCTGTCGTCCCTCTTGCCTTTCAATGAGGTTCTGCTTGGCCTCTGTAAGACAGCTGTGTTATGCTGTATTAACCTTAATGGTTTTCTGTTTCAGTTTTATAAACTTTGTATTTGCCTTGAAAAGACACCATTGAAGAGTTTGCAGTAGTTTCATTGTAATTAGGTATCTTTTTTATCTTAAAGTTGCCTAAAGCTGTATTAGTGAAACAAAAGCTTTGTGTCTACTACCCCTCAAACAAGCCTTCCACAGCGGATTGCATTTCACCATGTGTGTTCTAAGACCCCAGAGGGTGTGCAGCCCAAATACTGTGTGCCTATGGCATTTGAAAAGTGTTGCCTCGCATTGCTAAGAAGTAGGAAAAGAATGAATATAGCCTGTTTCTTCTGTCTTGTATCAGTCACTGTCATATATGTACATATATATATTAAAAAATAAAAGATACTCTTTCAGGATGTATATATTCATGTAACTTTTGCATTAAGATAATCCATTTGGACTTTACCAAAAAATAAGAAAAAATGTTCTTAATGGTGTGATGTTTTCCCTTCCAGCTAAGGGTGTATTTATCTTTGTATAGGAATTGTCTAGTTTTTGACAACACAACTTAAAAGGAGATTGTGCCTTTCTGTTTGAATGTTGTTTGGAAAAGCTGTTACCTGCATTTCTGGGTGTTACGTGTCATTGTGTAGAGATCCAGAAAGAGCAACAAGTCTTGTCTTCCTCTTCCTTGTTACTTGTGGGGACCGCTGAACTTTAAGGACTACAGCAATTCAGTGTTTGTTCAAAAAAGGTGTGCTAAAACTTGGGCTGGCTCATCTTACTCCAGTTTTCTGGTTTGTAGAACAGGTTTGCTAGGCTATTTTCTTTAAAATTGCTGAAATTACACAGAAATTGTTTATGGTGTATCACTTCTAGTATGTTAATACAGCATTATGCTGCATTATTCAGTGGGATCCTTGGGAAAAGTGCTGATGAAATTAAATATTTCATTGAAAATCCCGCAGCTTGTAGGGCTGAAGTTAAATGTTCATCCAATACCATGTGGTAGGGGGTTTTTCACTAGCAGATAAAACTGGAATTGATCATCCTGTTTGCAATTGTTCTTAACCTTTTAGTTTGATGTTAGTCATCCAAGAGCTTTCCTTTCTACTTAATATTTAAACAAATGGATGTTATTTCACAGACTTATTCATACAAAAGTAAATTTAATTAAAGTTCTCTTCAAGAGCCAAATTCTGTTTCCACATCTGTACTGAATGGTGACCACTGTATTGAGTAGTTCTCAGTGCAGCTATTAATGTATTTGAACAAAAGAGTTTGAAAAAATGATTACTTGAAGTAAATAAAGGCATTTAAATGAAAGGTCATTTAAATATAAAAAAAAAAAAATAAAATTCAGGAGCTTCAACTGTAACCTCTGCTGAAATCAGCATGCTGTGTATTTAAAATGAAGCCATTAGTGATTCTGCTTGATAGTAATCTGAAGTTCCTTGTAAGGTAAATTGCCATTTACCTCTCTGGTATTGGAAATGGAAAACTGGCACTGATGCTTTTAAAAGAGAGCCTGTAAATAATTTTCTTGGCTCTTGTCTGCAGTGACATATACAAAAACACTGACTGCATTGCAAGTTTTAAATAACTGCATTCCTTCTTCCTCTACTTTTAAGCCAAATCAGTTTTATTTACACCACTTCACTTTGATACAGCTAATAGGGCCCTTGTGATAGATTTAGGAACTGAGTGGAAGAAAGAGATGACTCTCACTTTAATTAATACTGCAGCTTGTTAATCTTGTGCTCTTTCCTTTTAGAAATTGTAGCAAAGACAAATGGTTTTAGTAGATAAGGAAAACTATTAACGATGAGAAAGATGGAGGGACACTGATTCTGATTTTTAATGAATCTTTAAAATTGTATAAATGAAGAAAAAATTGAATGCTGTGTTTTTTCATGTGGTGATCAAATGACAAGTACTGTTTTTAACTGTTGCTTATTGGAAGCTACCTTGCATATAATGCCTGGAAATAAAATTGTAAGACAAGGGCTTTTCTTGCAGTTCTTAGTAGATCTGCAGTATTTTTTTTATTAACACAAGGTTATATTACACCCATGGACTAAAATATGGACTGCAGGAAGAATTTCAATACTGTGCTGGATTTTGTCTGAATGTATCCCAGTACAGGACTGTGGCCTTCATTTGTCTTTTTTTTCTTTCTTTGAGGGGTTTTGTCAACTTGAAATGGAGACGTTACTTAAATGGTTTAAAAGAGGTTGTATGTCGAAAGCCAGCCTTGTCTTAAACTTTTGTAAACTGGAAATCTTCAGAAATGTATTCTGTATTTCTGAATAAAATTGATGTTTTAATACTGTTCACAAGTGGGCATGTCCCCTGTCTCATAAAGTCTCAGTTGTTCTGGTTTTATAACCTCCTGCATGAGGCTTCTTACAATTTCTTTTACATTCCATGTTAAGTTTTGTTAATTCTTTTGGGTTTTAAATATATTTTTAAAATGAAGTTATATTGGAAATCACATGTACCTGTATGTATAAAAATCTACTGATCCATATTTATACAAATGAAAATTTCTTAATATTATAATTTCTCATTTTGCTATCAAAGACAAGGTGTCAGAACCAGTTTTGTCTGCTTTGTTGCAAAGCTCTAGAGGCTGCAGCAGAGGTTGTGCTCTGTGCTGGCTGCTGTGTATGGATTGACCAGCAGAGCTCAGGGCTGTCAGCACTGGCCTCATGCTCCCCCTTTCTGCCTGCCACTTCCCACCCCTCGTGTTCCCAGCACAGTGTCCCTGTTTATCTCTGGTCTGGCATCCACGTGCCGGGTGTGTGAGCCAGGTTTGAGTGCAGATGCTCCACGGAGGCCGCGTGTCTGCCTGTGCTCCTGAGTCAGGGCTCTGCCCCTGGCAGATGCCCCGTGCAGGCACCACCACTGTCAGGGGAACCATCCAGACCCACCAAGTCCTGTCACTCAAAGGATTGCTGTAAGAAGTACCCCAACGTTATAAAGTTCTTTTCCCAGACTAAGGAGAACTAATTCAAATGTTGTGTCTAAATTGTTGAATCTCTGTAAGTATCCAGAAGTTGACATATTCCACTTCTGTGATTCTTTTCCTCTTGCTAACTTCACAAAGGCGTGCCAGTTTTATTGTTATCCTCATTAATTAAATCACATGCCCTGACTCAGATTCTCAGATGGAAGTCTTTGTTTGGTGCTGGCAAACTGCCCCAAAATAGCGGGATCCAGAATTCTCCCCAGCAGCACAAGGGAGATGGAGCTGTTGAGGCTGCCACAGCGGGCTCTCTGCAGGAGAGGGAATACTGGGCTCTCAGGGCTGACTCATTCAGTCACACCCAGCAAAAGCTGTGCTTGAAAAATGTTGATAATAAATACTATAGTCTCCAGCTAAGCTCCTAATTAGTCTTTTTTATTCTCTCTGCTTTGATTTGTTTAAAGATCCTAATTTTTACACCTTAAAAATTAAATGGGCAGCAGTGATTTCTGAGTGCAACATCTTTTCTTGCTGGTTTGCAAGCAGTCTCTTAATCAGTCGGCCTCAGTTATCTGTTGGAGAGAGAACTAAGCAGCTTTTCACTGTTTGGGGAGCTGTAGTCCAAAATGATATGCTGTTATTAATTGAAGCAAAGACATCTTCATGTGGAAATTCACAGCTCTTCTTTGCTTTTCAAAGCAAAGTTGAGTGTATGCATATTGCATAAAGCACTTTGGAAGAGTACTGGATGGATCTCTGTAGGGAATTATTTTTTCTGTTTATCTGCCAAACATACTATGAATAGATAAACTGAAACATGATTCTCTGCTCCCCAAAATCCCAGTAGTATTCCTTACAGCCTTATTGCAGGGACCACTGGAGAAGAAGCGGTAGAGCAGTTTTGGGGCTGATCTGACCCTTAGCATTTCTGTGGGAATGGGGACAAAGTGTTTCAGTAGGTGTAGTTGCTTTGATGCTGGATACTGTGCAGAAGACCCCCATTCACTGAGAATTGATTTGGGACCGTCACTTCCTATATTCTTCTCAACAGCCACTGTACAAGTGCCTTTTTTTTCCCCCCTGGTCTCTTACCCAAGGTTAATTCCTATCAGTTACCCTAAGGTAAAACCTTTCATCTGTCGTTATTTGATACCACAGCCTGTAACCCCTTCAGATTTAAACCACTGTCATTTTTCAGCACACAAAAGTACAATAACCTTCCCCTGTGCAGGAGCAACAGGAGTAACAGCCCAGCTTCACCCAAACCTCTCACTTCTCCAGGAGCACTCTGGCAGCATCATTTTGACTGAATGAGTCCAAGTCTCTTACATTTATTTGCAACACCTGCTATTTCCTTGACAGATGTGGGTCCTGTAGTGGCACAGTGATGAAGAAGTATGATCTTGTGTTTGACAGAGTAGATTTTTCTTCTCATTTGTTGGTGAGAGAGTTATTTCAGAAAATGCTCTAAATGCTTCTTGCCCAATGCTGCATCCAAAGCAGCACTATCTCACAGAGGTGTGGGGCAAGGGGAGGACAGTAAGGTTGGCTGTTTAATGTGTATGTATATATATATATATATAACTGCTTTGGAGATTTCTTACGTGTTCCAGCTCTTTTACCTAAATAAGAAATATTTAAGTGCTGCACAGTAAGTGAATTTGCAGACTAAGGAAGTATGGTTGATACTTGGCTGCTCTTTTGCTAATTTCTGTTTACTCAAATATGATGCATAGTCAAGAGCAAAAATTCTCCATGCCTCTGTTGCTGTGTTTATTGTTCTCCCTTGGCAATCTGTGCAGAGCAGAGGAGTTAGCAGAACCAATGAATTACCTGAAGTGGATTTGGAGAGTGCTTTGCTTCAGAAATAAAGGAGCTGGCTTACATATCCACTTGCAAGGTGTCATGTTAGATATGCTGGTTGAGACACAAATTACATAAAATAAAATCGTACCTGAGCTTCTACAGGAAAAAAAAAGGCAGCAAACTTGTGAATCTGAGAGATGCAGCAGCTCTTCATCAGCAAGGCCAGTCTGGGAGCTGGCTGCAGGTCAGGGTTAGAAATTCCTGCACTGTAACTCTTTGTGAAGCTGCAAGTGCAGCACTCAGAGGAAAAACCAATGGTTGTTTCAGGTTTGGCAGCATGAGTTAGTCTCTCTAGTATCTGATACCTGAAATATGTGAAAATCATTCCAGACCAATTGTCAGCTTCCTTCAGGAAGCTACATGGGAATCGTTTGGTTGCTTTGTTTGCATCATGTTTTTCAAGCAACTAACCACACTCTCTTCCTTTTTATCCATTGCAGGGATGGCAGGAAGATTTGCACTGTTTAAGTAGGGACAGCTGAGGCAGGGAGAGACATCAAAATGAGTTTCAAGAATAACAGAATTTGCATCTTCCAAGATCCAGCTTCCTGACCACTGTATAGTGTTGTCTAATCTATGTATTTGAAATCTTTTAAATCCATTCCATTTAAAAGAAGATTTTTTGCAGATTTATGGACGGAAAATAAAAAAAAAGAGGTAAGTCTGGAGATGCAGGTAACTGTTTTAAGTTCTTTTACTTTTTGTGAAAATTCTTGTAGTAATCAAAAAAATATGAACAAATGTTTGAATTCCTTATTTTCTTCTATCTTTTAGGTATCTGTTAGCCCTGTTATTTCTGCAGACTCATTGAAACAGTTACTCTGTATAGCTCTTCACATGGAGGGAAGATCTTGCTCTAGAATAAGATTCCAGGCTGGGTCTTACCCTAGAGTAGGTATTTCTGTAGGTTTCCACAAAGGAATAACAAATAACAAATATGTGGACTCCAGCAGGGAGCTGGGGGAGTGTACTGGAAATGGTTTGCTGTAAATAATGCTGGTTTAAAGATGCACACTGGAATTACAGTGTGTGGGGGGAGGGCCACAGGTACTACAGGCCCTGAAGGAACACGTTGTCAGGTGGCTGGCACCAACATTTTCTGCTTTATGGAACAGGGGAAAGGAGGGGGAGCAGGTGGGAGGGAGAAATGTCATTTTGACCCTGAGTTTATAGGTAGCCCAAAGAGATACAAGGAACTACAGAGAGAAGAGTGTGACCTGGCTGCCTTTCATGCTGACATTTGAAAAATTAGCTCAAGATAGTGCTTTGAAGGGTAATATTATTTAAAAAATAAAAGAAGTCCCCACTTTCTTTTCTTGATACTGATATCAAGAATGAGATGGCTAACGTAGGCGAGAGTGATTCAAAATGATTTTTGGATGGCTTTTTTTCCCTTCCTTTGAAAATTTAGGTGAAGTTAATTATGGAATGGCAGCAGCATCCTAACTAAAGTGAGTGCTTTCATCTCACCTCCTGCTTTTAAAATAGCTGTGCTCTTATCTCTGCTTTGAGAAAGGGGGTGTGGGGGGAGAGCACCCTGGTGCTCTTGTAGCCTGACAGTCACCAGATGAATGAAAGGCCTTAGAAGACCTGAGGCCATTAAAACCTGCCAGCAAAGATATTAAGAGCCTGCCAATGTGCTGATAGCATGTTTTGTGTTAATCTGATGAAGTAAGCAGAGGAGCTGTTTTCAGCACAGGCCAGGTTCAGTGTAGGGAAGCATTTGCTGTGCTCAGCGGGATGGGCTTTGAGCTGCTCTGGGCTGGGAAGGGAAGGTGTGCTGTGACACCAGGACAGAGGACCAAATGCAAAAACCCTAAGAGGATGAGGCTGTGGCTGAAAAGGCAGACAGGGACTTGGAGTGCTAATAGCATTGCTGCCTGCTAATCCCATCAGGGCAGCCCCTGCTCTTGGCTTTTTCCCTGGGGGTGTATGTACATGCCACGTGCCTGGTGAAATCCCGGGTCAGGTGAGAGCTGAGGGCAATACAACCGTGTCAGGGTGAGCCTCCCTTCAGCTGCTGGGTAATGAGCCTTATAACCCCATTGTGAGCAGAGGCTAATCCTGCCTCATGGTGGGCTGGTAGCACCAGCAGCTCCAGGGGCTATTCATTACCTCTTAATGCACAGGGCATGCCTGCACAGGCACATCGAGGGTTTCACATTCCTTTGAAGAAACAAGCACTTATTTCAGTGGATGCAGTGTGATCTGGCATTCTGCAATCACCTGCAGCCGATGGTTCTGGGATCCATGTGAGGAGAGATCTTGGATTGCTAAATATACTCAATACAAGGGCTTTGGACTTCAGCCCTCCTACAGCGACTGAGGACAGTAGCTGAACCTCTGTGGCAGCCCCAGGACTAAGTCTGTCTGAAAGCCCTTAAACTACATTATGGGATCCAAGTATCTCCTAAAGAAAGCTCCACAGATCATTTTTGCCAAATGGACTATGACAGGTCTGAAGGCAAAGGGGAGGAAGGGGGTATAAGAATATGAACTGTCATCTGGAAACAGGTTTGTGCTGTACTCTTTGGCAAGTGATTTCACACCATCAGTCACCTATGAAGGATCCCTGATACTAGGGGAGGCTTCCCCTCACCACTACCAGCTGTTAGGAAAATGCCAGAGGATCTGTCTGGCATTATCTCTGTTCAGTCTGAGAGTTTATTAAGATGCCTTGAAGAATTTTGGATTTTATTTGTGTCTGTGGTTAGATCTCCTTTGTCAGCTTGGCATTACATGTCCATTTAGTGGAGGTTTGGAGCTCCTGTGCATGCTCTGTCTGAGGGTTGCCTTCTGCCCTTGCTTTCTCTTCAGCTTACATGACTGCTTTACAGTGCCCTGCTGATGAAATGTAATTCAAGGAATTAAAGTAACCTCTGAGCTTTTACTGGATATTTTCACAGCCCAACATTCACCTGATATCCAATCTAAACCTTTTCAGCACAACTTGAGGCCATTTCCTCTCATCCATGTCACTTGTTAGCTGGGAGAAAAGGCCAGCCCACAGCTCTGGCTACAATCTCCTTTCAGGCAGTCATAGAGAATGATACGGTCCCCCTTGACCCTCCTTTTCCCCAGGCTAAACAATCCCAGCTCTCTCAGCTGCTCCTCACAGGACTTGTGCTCCAGACCCTCCTGTTGTCCTTCTCTGGACGCACTCCAGCACCTCAATATCTTTGTTGCAGTGGGGGTCCAGAACTGGACACAGCACTTGAGGTTTGACCTCACCAGTGTACTCACCAGTACAGGGGGACAGTCACTGCCCTGGCCCAGCTGGCCGCACTACTGCTGAAACTATTCCTAATATTTTTGTCCCAGAGCTTGCCAGCATGGAGGTCTGGCTGCACTGTTGTGGCTTGACCAACTGCTTGAGTGTCTGCTCGCTGTCTTTAGGAGCCAGTGGGAAGAAGCAGCTAAGCATCCCTCTTCTGAAGTGGCAGTTTGGGAAAGCCTCTCCCTAGCAGCACTCTGCTGCTTGCTTGGTAACTCGAGACATGCCTGGCATCTGAGGCACCACTGATCCCAGCAGCCATATTTTCATCCAGCAGCCCATGCAAGGGGCAGTGTACTTCTCTGCAAGCAGTGCTCTGCCTTCAGAGAGATGAGCAGTGCATTGGTTATGATGTGTTTGTGGTTTTCAAGTGTCTTGTTTTTTCCAGTGGGAAATTAATAGCTTCAGCTGTAGTCTGGTGAGTCTAGGAGTCACAACTTCGGGAAGAACCTTTCAAAACCAGGTTCCAAACCAATCAAACATCTCAGATGGTTACTGCTGAGTTAATGACGCAGTGAATAAACAAATCACTGTGTGACCCTTCATGTTTCTAGTCTGCCTGATCTTCCTTTCCCCCCTGCAGCCTGCATCACCCAAAAATCAAACACAAGGCAGTATAATCAAATACAATGCAGTAGTCCCCTTTGCCTTCTCTGGCAGGGCTTGTTTTTCATCCTGTGCTACAGAACAAGGCGGGCATGAAGACAAGAAGCAGAATTTGTTGCACCCCCTCTGGTTCAGCAGGAAATTACTCAGATTTTTTTCCAAGATCAGTGAGTTGCCATCGTGTCCCAACAAGCTTGCACTCCTTGGTAGAGACATGAAAAATGATCCTTTGTCTCTCATGTGACACTGGCACTGTGGGTGACAAACGCTTCCCTCTTCATGCCTGCTTATGTTTCGGCATTGTGCATTTTTCTAGATAAGCTGTGTGGCAGCCCTCTCGTCAATCAGATGTGCTGCTGGCCCATGAACTGCAGGCCTGGAGCACTCCTGGCTGGATTTGACCCCACTGAAAGCAGGGTAGAAGGAGCTGGCGCTTCTGGGGGGACTGGGATCATGTCCAGTAGCATCACATTTCTTTGCTAAAAGCTGTGTGCTCAGATAAATAAGTGGACCTGTGGAGTATTAGCCTGATTGTTTAGCAACCTCTCCTTGAACTGTGTGAAGCATTTAGTCTTTAGTCTGCAAGTGAACCAGTGATTCTCAGTTAAGGTAAAAGAGAAGGGGAAAGTATCAAGAAATTGGCACTGGGTTGCTTTTAGACAAGCTTCTGGAAAATGCCAAAGAGAAGCACTTTATCATTTTCTGGTTGAAGAATATTAGTTCCAAGCTTTTAATTTTGTAATGTTGAATGACCTCCTCAACACACCCCACCCCCCAAATGAGACTGCTAATGAAACAAACAGATGGTGATTTGAATAGAGTAAAAGACATCATAAGGATGTGCTTTGTAACAGCCAGACAGAACAAATTACACAGGAGACAATGGAAAAGAAAGTGGTGGAAAACTGAGAGCAAACCACCACAGTATTCATGTAGTTCACCAAATGGCCTAACATGTGAATGGAAAGCTGTCTAATTATCTTCCATAATCTGATATGAAAAAACATTTTCTATGCAGAAAATGTTGAGCTGATAGTTAAAGAACTGTAGCCTGGATCAAGCACACAGAGGCCAGTCGCAGGCATCTGTCTGTGTCTGTGCATCTCACTGCTGTCTCCAGGGCTGTGCATGTCACCAATGACATTTGTTTGCTTTCTATTTTAAGCAATGCCTGGGAAAAAATGAACTTTTTTTGTTTGCCTCTCTCCCAAACTAATGCAGTTTGAAATGCTGTGCCAAGGAGTCTGGAAGGCCTGAGGCAAAAGTTGAAACTGTGACCTTCTGAATATTAAACTGTATCAGGGCAAGCTGAGCATCCCTCAGTTGGGGAAGGGGCTCGGGAAGATGGCCCTTGGGCTGGTTGCTTCATCACTCCCCTCTTTCTGCTCCCTCTGCCCTGTGTCTGAACTCCTTGGGCTTCATGACAGCACTGGCTGAGGCTGCTTGCTGCCCTTTCATTGGTACTTTCTCTCTGGGAATTGCTGACTGCTTTGCAAACACTATGACTTAGGCTTTATAAGCAGCTGTGAGGAGAGGGAATGACAGAACCACCTAATTTACTTATTTCAAGTTCAGAGTAAAAATAGGTGGTGAAATCTGCCCCAAGACTGCAGGCTGAGGAAAAACCCTAGACTGATTTTATTTCTGCTCTTCCCAAAGGCTTCTGGTCCTGAAGCAATGGATTGTCTCCCTTTTACACCTATTTTCCCTGTCCTAGTTCATTGCAGCCTGGTTTGTTGGCCCTTGCCATGGCACTGGAAGAAGTTACCTAGGTATTGAACACTTAGGGATGTTGGAAGTGATTAATTCAAACTGAGATGAAGTCCTTCAGGATGGGAAGAGGGAAGGTGGCACTTTCTTTTGGGCCCAGCTACCAAAGCTGGGAGAAAAGGAATGTGGTACACTTAACTGCAGAGTAACCCCTACCTCATCTGCACTGACTACACGTGGAGGTGGCAAGTAAATCAATATCCAAGCAGCACACATCTCCAAAGCTTTGATATCTCACTGTCTTATGTTCCAATACTTTCAGTAAAAAATTAATTGTGCTCTTCTGTTGACCCAAGTCTCCACAGCAGCCTCATTAACACACAGCCAAAAGTTTCTCTCTTCCAACTTGAAGGAAGTAGAAATCAGTTTTGTTTGCTTGGCTGGGATTTTTTTGCAGTGAACAAAATGCTTCCTTGTTTCTACTGTACCTGCAATTGCACCCTGAAAGGAGGAAGGCAAACAGCCTTCAGTCTCTTCATAACCATCAAACAACAGTATTGCAGTCTTTGAGCATCATTTTTCACCTTCCCTTGCTGTATGGCAAGTTCTCTGGTTCCCTCCAGCTTCCTTCTGTCTGATTATTAAAATTGTGATAATCATATCTCCCACAGCAGAAACAAGTAGGAGCTGTGGGTACCCTGATGGCCTGGCTTGCTGCTACTCCAACACAACTGTGGCAGCTGCTCAGTCTCAGAAACAAACTTTAGTGTCATTTTGTGCCTTTTACTAGATTTAGTGAATAATAAATATGTAACTAAAGCAAGAGCAGATTCCTCTCCTGCAGACACACATCAGTTCTGTGTGCATGCACCCACTCCTGTCTCTCTGGAGAGAAACTGAAACATCCCTTCAGTCAGTCCTGCCTCAAAATCCTTATGCAGGCTATTACACAGTCTCTTACAGAGAACTAAAGCTTTTCAGCTTCTGTGTGTAAGCTAGCAGGAACTTATGATCCTGCTTTTACCCTGGTGTACCTCATTGGCAGGGAGAGGTGAAACAGCCTGAGCACAAGGCTTGCTGTGTGAGCCAGGACAGGACCCCTGGATCCTGGCTTGCTCTTTCAACATCTGGATTGTATGCACTGGCTTCAGCTTAAAGTCATGATGATGGAGAGATCTTTGAAAGCATCTGAGGGATTTAGAAGTGCATTATGTACTCCAAAATGTAGCACTTCATGCATGGTCAGTATGCCACTGGCACGGCTCTGTGTTACTACAGAATGTGTCAAAACATACATTGCCCACAATAGTTTTGAGGACTAAAGGTGGATTATCAAACACTGGCACTAAGTGAGTGTCTAGTCAAAAACCTGATCAGCACATGGTTGTCTTTCATTACGTGGAATCAGCTTTTTGCTGGTCTGGGCATCATAAGCTCAGTCCTGCTGACAGTGCCTAGAGAGCTGCTTTTAGCAAAGGAAATAGCTCAGTTTTCCTCCCATCTTCACTGCCTGCTACACGCCCTGATGGCCAAAGCATCCCACCAGCCATTCACTAGTTCCAGCTCTGTGTGTTGCTGCCTTTCTGCAAGGAGTAGGGAGTCATCCTAGTGATGCTGAAAACTGAATTTTGATGTACTTTGGAAGATTCTTGGGCCAGCAGCCGAGGTCAAAACCTCAGACTAATGTGATTTGAGGTTGGATTTATTGCTTATATTTTCCTAGAGGTTTCTGTGCAATGCCACTTCTTTTTAACCTCATTTCAGTTTACCTTGCTTAAACAAACTTTCCTGTGGTCTTCCTGAAGAGCTAGAGCCTGGCAGGACATCTCCAGGATGGCAGAGGCAGAGACCTACCGAGTTTTCAGAAGTGTTACCTCATAGCCTCTGATGGCAAATGACTCCCTGAGCTGGATTGCAGGTGAGGAGCAGTGTCTGCAGTGCCCAGAAGGAGAGAGGGGAGTAGGGACCACAAACCTCTGTGGCCAAGAGCACAGATCCAGGGGGAAACAGGAGTTTGCTTGTCAATGGTAGCAGTGGTGTACTAAAATACAGCAGCTGGCTCAACTGGCAGAGCTGGTCTCCCTCTGCAGTGGGGCTGGGATGGTGCATGGGGTGCCTGCCAGGCCTCACCAGTCTGTGTTGCCTTGGCCAAGTGAGCTTTCCGGGCAGGGAGAGGAGGGAAGACCCTTCCACTGGGGCTCCCCATTGTTTCCACCTGTGGAAATGGCTCTTTTCTTAGGGGTAATAATTGCTGTGGGGATTTTAGTGAGGCAGGAGGCAGTGTGGGATGGCAGCAGCTAAAATGAGACTCTGCAAGGGGCAGGGGGAAGGCAGATTGCTCTGAGCCTCTAGAAGGATGGTGAGGTGTCAAGGTCAGAGTTGCTCCCCCAGGTGACCTTGAGGAATTCATTGTGTCAGTGCCTGCTTATTTCAGAAGGCCCTCTCAAGCAGCCTCAGGAGCTGAGAGGAGACTTCAGTGGTCACAGGAAGGGGGGAGAGGGTCCCTTCATCCCACCTGGGTGGGATCAGAAGCAGTTGGCTGAAAATTCACATCCAGGTTGGGGACTGGGAAAAATAAAAATACCTTTGTGAAAAAGGCAACAAGACATGGGTTGGGCTGCAGGAAATGTCTTGTGCCAGCTGAGGGACCATCCTCAGAGTCCTGCAAGTGCCTTCTGCCCAAGTCCCTCTGCAGCACCTGTCTGCCAGACTCCTTGTGAGCTGTGGTATGGCTCTGACCACTGCTAAGTCATTGATCCTGTCCTGGTGCTCCACTGGCTGTGGAGTCTTCTCCAGACATCAGTGCTTAGGTTGCAATCTTGCTGTCCTTTGCAGATGCCCACTTATTTCATGGCTTTCAGCCAGTGGTGTGTTAAAAAACAGAGCCTGGTCTCTAAAGAAACATTTTCCAGCCTTGGGCAGTTCCCAGCCTCATCTGGTGAGATGCAGGCAACAGTGTATGGGAGAAGTATTGCAGCCCTAGTACAGGGTTAACTACTGACCCTTTCAAAGCATTGTAACAACCCATTGATGGAGAAAGGATAGGGAAAAAATCAAACAGTCTTTACACCAAAGGAGGAGAGAAGCAATTAACATGGTCAGATTTGGGAAATTTGACAGGGGAGATGACCAGAACCAGAATTTGCACTGATATCCTTCTCCTATCAGTCTTGCCAGGGAACTTGACAGGCAAGAAAAGTCAAAGAGCAGCCGAGGAATTCTGAAATCAAAGGGCTTTGAAAGCTGGATCAGAGAATAGAGCAGTTTTTCCATCTGCTTTGAATTTATTGTTGCTAATGAGGAGGCACACTCTGGTCTGAGTGAACACGTTTGACCAGAGGGGTCACTTGATGTATCCATCACATAGGTATAGAGGGACTCTCTCCAAGTTAACCCTTTCACTGTCAAGTACTTACAAATGAGCAGTTCAGAGGAGGGAGAGACATGCTCTTTGGACTATCAGATCCTAGTTATCCATGTGACTGGTGGGAGCTCCTGCAGGCAGAGCTGAAAATCCCAGCACCAGCTCATCCTGCAGATTGTGTCACAAACAGGTGTGAATATTCTGCTTCCCTGCTGATGTCAGCTGTGGTCAGTCTTATTTAGCTGTGAATCCAAGATCATGACTGAGCATTACTTTGCTCAGTAACATACAGTTCATTTATATACAAAGCTGGAAGGGGTTGTTTCAAACACTTATTTACAACAAAGCCACCTGCTCACTTTGGATGCTGTCCCTGTCAGCAGGGGTTGTGTAAGGGGACTGACCTCCCTTCCCCAGCATCTCCATCAGGGTTCCTAAGCAGTGGAGACTACAGTGCATTTGGGTGAAGGAGCAGATGGGAAAGTAGGCTGATGAGAAAAAGAGGAGAGTTGGAATTAATTGGAGGCCTTTGGCAACCCATGAGAATTTATCTTGAAATTGGTAGCCTCATTATCTAAATACCAAACACCAACCTTCCCATTCCAGATTCCTAAAAACTCTTCTGTGTTCTGTGCCCTTTCCTGCCCTAAATGCTGATGCTATCACATCTGATTTTCTCTGACTCCTGATAATGCTGAAGGCACAACAGCCAGAGAGGAAAGCCATGGGGATCTGCTTGCTGAGGTTGTGATCCCCAATCATTATTCCAGGCTGCTGCCTGTCTGCAAGGCAAGAGCTGTAGATGAGGCTCACAGAGCTGCAAATATTCCGAGTGGGACAGAGTGTGCATGTGAGCCACATCTCTGACTCATCACTGAAGAGATTGCACAGGGACCCTCAGTTAGAACAGTGAGCTTGGTGGCTCACACTGCCGAATTACACCCCATTTCTTCTCTTGAGCACTGCAGAGCTCTGAGCGAAGCTGGCCATTGGAGCAGACATGGGTTGCAAAGATAAGTTCAGAGGGTGTGTTCAGAAAACTTGTAAAGTAGGTGAATGGATGCTTGAGTGGGTCCATCTCCTGTGAATCCTCTTCTAGCTGTTGTGTTAAAAGTATAGAATCCAGCTGATCCTCAGAAATCAGAGGGCTTGGGTGTGGCTGGGCTTAATTTCTGATTAGTCTGGTTGCATTTAATAAGATCCCAGATGCATAAATCTTGTGGGTCACGCTGTAAATCTGGTCACCTTTACTATCACTGCTGCACAAATAGTGCAGTTTCTTGGAACAGCAGGTTACAGATTACTGTGAGGTTGCTGGTGATAAATTCACCAGACTTGCAAAATATAAATGGATAGCACTATGTACAAGTGTTCCTGGGAATACTCCAATGCAGTCAGAGGCAAAATCTGATGAAAGAGGCTCCCTGCTTTGGGGAGGAGAGAAGAGCAAGTTGATCTGTCTGCAAGATAGGGTTCTATTCTCATCCTCTGCCACTGAGGATTTCAAATGTCCCTTTTTACTTCTGGCAGAAGTGGAGGTGAAACTGTAGTTGAAACATCCTGTTATTGCCATCGTAAAGGGGAGGGGGAAGGCAGCCATCTTATGTGTCAGTGAGGGATATGGAGAATTACAAAGCAAGTGATTACACAGTCTGGGGTTTGTGCAAGGTTAGAACAGAATCCTGATGTGTTAGTGTCTCACTCTTTCTCTCTTCCAGCAGTCCCAGAGAGAAGGGTCCTCCCTCCTGATAAGCTATCAATCAGCAGGCCATCATGCCCACTGTCATGCCAACATAATCCCTTCACCACATAATCTCTCAGCAAGTCTGATGTAAATCCTTTCACTATTTATCTGATGGCATATCTCATTGTTTTAGCACTGCAAAACACATTTAAACCTTTAAACCACATTTGAAGCACAGGATGAGACAGATTAGTCCCATCCATTCAGAAGGGGTGCAGTATGGCCTTAACTTGGCATTTCCAACCTGACCTGTCCTAGGTGAAGGGTGTTGCCCTGCCTATGGCTGCAGATCAGGTCAGTGTAGCTGTGTGTGCTCTCAGGCACTGGCAGCAGAAGGCACAGTGAGTTAGCATGGTTCAGCTGATGTGCAAGAACATTAAAAGGTGGTGGGCTGGGCGTGTGGCTGAACCCTGAGATTTGCATGAGCTTACACCCATGAAATAGAATTACTCTCTGGGGATTCATTTACAACCAGTTTCAGTTTGTGATCAGGTGAAGGTGTGTGACAATGTCTTTACTGTACCTTGTCATCTTTTTTCTCTTCTGGAAGACTGCCTTTTCTGAAGTATTTCTACTTTAGTTGTCTCCTTGAATGTCAGAATGTGTAGTTTTAGGGCAATCTGTCATGTGGCTTCAGCAGTGTTGCACAGAGTCTCTTAACAGCACTTCTGGGCCTGCTTCAGTGGATGGTGATAATGTGGTAGATATCAAATAGAAGACGATCTTGGAGTAGATGAAGGGTGTTGTAGCCATTGGTTAATGAGATATTTAGGATTATGTTTTCAAATAAAGTGTTGGAAATTAAAGAGACAGTGAGTTTTCAAGGGCATTTTATCTACTGGGAGTGTTTAAACCTGGAAATACACATTATTGATAACACAGCAGGATTAAAGTTTGCTGCATCAGATTCAGCACAAATTTGTTTGTCAGCTAGCAGATAGAGCACAAAGTCCTTAAGCAGCAGTTAATTCTCTTATTTGGAGGCTTTCTGCTTGCTGACTGCTAAACTCCAAATACTAGCTGACAATTGTCTGTTTAGAACACTGTCTGTTCTTAAATCTCCCTTCCAAACTGCTGTCCTGGGTCTGGCTCACTGAACAGCTGACTGAACTCAGCACTGAAATCAGCAGGACCAGGTGCATTCACTGCATACTCCAAACATGGCATGGCTTGGGGATCTGGCCTTTTGGGCCAGAATTAGTAGCTATATTTTTAACACAAATTGTTTTTTCAGCTGAATATAGGTATTGTTCTTCTAAATCCAAGGCTTTGCTGAGTCCAACTGGAGTTAGATTAGTTAGCAGTCAGGTCACATGTGTTAAAATAGTCCCATGGTGTGGGTTGCTCTCAGCCTGCAATTTCTCATCCCTAGGGTGACTGGAGAACATTTTCAATCTGGCTGCTTGCAAAGAGCTGAGCACAATTGATCCCTCCCTTCCCTGCATCTCTCTCTCTCACTTCCTTTTCTTTTTTTTCCCCTGTAATGCACCTAGCACCAAATAAAAAAGGGAAGCTGTAGTCACTGGAGCAGTATTGATTTTGTCATTGCCTTCCTAACAGCACCCACCTGGATACAGAGCCCTGAGCTGCCTGCAGTCCTGTCACAGGTTAATTAACACCAGACAGCCCAGTCCTGTGTCCTCACAGCAGAGCTGCCCTCCAGACAGGAAGGTGCTGCCATGGCATGAAAAACAGCAGGGGGTAAGGAGGGAGAACCTGTGGAGCTGGCTTGGGTTTGCCTTTGTTTTCAGAAGTGCAGTAGGACTGTGTGGTCATGCAAAGGCAGCACACAATGACAGGGACTTTGGGGACAAGGGATCTTTTTGGTGATGCGTTCAGAGGACTCCTGGTGGAGGGCTCCTGAGAGGAGGAAGAGAGGCAGAAACACTGGTTAAGGGGCTGGTTTATAATTATAAAATGGCTTGTGACATTTTCTTTGGTAGTCGACGTACAGCATATCTCAAGGGGAAACTAACAGACCCATGAAGTTCTTTATAGGTCAGCCCAAATAAAGGACAGCACCTGAACACAACTAGCTCATTGCAGACATTTGTCTGTCAGGTGTGGAATGTCCAAATATCATAAATGCTATAAGAAAAGTGAGTTAATAAGGCAATAAATGGCAATGATGAAGTCCCTGGTTGATTTCAGAAGAAACAATAAATCTGTATTTCTATTTCAGTTAGGATGGCTGAAGGCCCCTTCGCTGTTCCCTGCATCTGCTTCATTTCAGGTTTATTTGAGCAATACGTCATCACTCCACCCATGAGACATCTCTGGTGTCTGCAGGCTCTGTAAACCTCCTAAAGGCCTGCTGAGGCTGTACTGTCTCCCAGGGCACATTTATTCTGTACCATGTCCTGTAGTAAATGCCTGGAAACCAGCATTTAAAACAAAAATAAAAAACCAAAACACCCTAGGCAAAGGTACCTTAGATGTGAAAATGAAATTAATGTCAGTGAATTGATCAGAGTCATCCAGGCTTGGTTCATTCCCTTCCCTACCCTGCATGCACATGAGCTTCATACAGCAGGGACTTCAAATACATGGAATTTATTTCCTGTGCCCATTCATCTGCTCAGTCACAGCTACATGAAAGGAGAGACAAAATGCTACTGGATAAGATGCTGCTGGAGAGGTGGAGAAAGGAAAGGAGGGTAGCAGGGAAATCGTCTGGATAGTTGCCGATTTACATGGAAGGTCTGAAATTGAGACAAAGCAAAGGGGGTTCTTCCTAAACAAACAGATGGGCTGGTCTTTCACTGTGGCCTTTATTCACAGTTTCCTTCTGAAGCCTTTCATATGGATGAGGTAGAAGGACACACTGTTAAAGTGGGTCAGGGAGAGGTGAAGAGTTGCAATCAGCTGTAAAGCCCAGCAGGATGGGATTCCTTTGAAGAGCGTTGTGATAGTGATTTAGGTCCAGGAATTGAACCCCGTTGTATTTTCAAAGATGTATGGTACTGTGATCCTGAAGAACTTGTGAGAGAGAGAAATTCTGCAAAACACTCTTTTCTTTGTAGGCAGCAGAAAATCATTGCAGCCTTTGCTATCGTAGGGAACACAATACCCCAGTTTTGACGTCTTTGTCTTGGCAAAATGCTCAGTACACCTGTAGGTTCCTTTACCTACACACTGCAAGAGGCTTAATACCAAGTGGATCAGTTAGTTATTCTATCACCACCAGAATAGGTGTAATGTAGCTTTTTACCTGCTAGGCAAAGTCAGAGGTAAAGTGAGATATTCAGAGACACTGCAGAGACAAGCACTCGGCTCAGAGGTCTGTGTTTCCAGGCCTCACTCTCACCCCCACCTGGGCTGCCTGCTTCAGTTTTACTGTGCTCCCAGAGGTGACATCAAGGCCTCCAGATCTGCTGTGAAAGCCAAACTCAGTCCCACTACCCAGCCTGGAGAGCTGCAGCTGCTCCTGCACCCTGTTTGTTTCTGCAGCCAAGGAGCTGTGAAGTTTGATTTCTTGTAGAGCAAGCAGAGCTCTCAGCAAAACCAGGCTGTGGTCCAGAGCTGCACCAGTGCCTGCTGTTAGAACAGCTCTATGCTAGAGGGTCCTCCTTCCCCAGAGCACTGCTGATGTGAGTAAGCTGCCTGTACTTAAGAATAAATATCAGCAATGACCAGTGTGTTGATTTTGTATGCAGAGATTGTCCCCAAAGATTTTTTCCCCTCTCTAGAGAAATGCCAATTAATTGAATTTCATCACCTGAAAGTCAAGTTCATTTTCAGTTACTAGAAGGCTTCATGCCTGTCTTCACCATTACAACAAAGGACAGTCTGTGTAATTTATTTTTTAATTTTGGTGCTTTTCATTTATTACTGAATTTTTGAAATAGGATGCTGTTCTTTCACTGCCAGAGTGTAATCTACTCTGGAGTGAAGAATGACAGTGTGTATGATACAGAATGATATAAGGAAATAGAATTGAAGAGGAAGAAGAAATTTTAACCAAAAATACCATGGCAATTGGTTCTCTTGGGGGAAATTGTACTGAGATCCCCTCTGATACTGCAGATTAGATGGGCTTAGAGAAAGGGTTATCAGAAGTATATCAGCAGTAGCTGAAGTTCCAAATTAAGTATTCCACACCTCTGAAAATTGGACCATTTCTCTGTGAGCTGCCAATGGTGACACAATCCACCCATTAAACTCCATAGATCAGCCTTTTTTATCTAGGGAAAGATAAGACCGCTGCTGTGTCAGACAACTGGAAATCTGATCCTGAAATAACTGCAGTATTTTGGTGACACCAGGGGACAGAATCCTTGGTGATACTGATGGAGCACCAGTGGCAGTCAGTCTCCTGTATGGGGCTGTGAAGACAAAGTCTCTGCCTCAGACAATGTGCAGTCTGGAGAGGTCACCTCAAACCACAAAGTGGAATGAAGGTTCACCTTGATTAGATTTCTTGCTTAGCTGTTTTATTTTATTGTTTTGAAAGCATAGGAAAGGGATTTTATTTTTTCCTTGCCTAAGGACAAGGGGAAAATGTAGCCAGCTTTCATTTTGTTTAAAGGGTCTTTGCTTTATTGAAAGCTACGTTACCACACCCACAAGGGAGTGTTGAAAGTGTCTATTTCAGTGCCTTTAATATTAGCCAGAACTTCCAAGACAGCACCAAAGGGAGAAATGAGGTCACTGGAAAGCAATGGCTAGAAATTGTAAATAAGATTCTTACAGGGCTTATGTGGTAGATGGGAGTGATAGTGATGTTTGAAGTTTACCATCTGTGCCCAAGAAAAGGAAAACATCCTGAGACACAGATGGCCAAGTACACTTTCATGCTGTTCTTTTCAGAGAGGAAAAACAGTATTTTCTAAATGCAGTTCTCTTAACTTTCAGTTATGCAGTGCACTAAAGACATGCTTTGTGTTTCTTTGATTTCACTCTGATCTTCTGATTATTTATTTGCCATCAGACACAAAAGTCTATCAGTTGTCTGTTGAGATCCAGTTCAAACTTTGTAGACTTTCTACCGTTCTGGCTTAACTGAGCATGGAGTAATACTGGCTGGCACTAGTGGATTGGAAAAAAGAAAACATTCACAAGTAGGCAAATGCAGAAACAGGCTTGGGAATGAGGCCCCAATATCTAAATGCTACCAAGCACTAAGGAACCAGAATAGTTCAGACAGTTGGTCATTTACTGATTCTGGTCATAAATCCGCAGTGAACTTTATGTGGGTTGAGCCCTGCCACTGTGTGGAGTAGAGATACAACCTGGGGAGCCTTGCTAACCCGCACAGTGATTTGTTTGGAAGTGAAGATACCATTTGCCTCAAGACTTACTGATACAGAAAGTGTGTTTGAACACCCTGGACCTAGAGTCACTGATCAGTTGTACAGAAATCAGCATTTCCAGTTACCCTGTCAGTGCAGAGTATTGGTACACTGCAGTTGTCTCATCCAGGTTTCTTATCACTTCTTTTCAGCACAGTGCAGAATGTCAAAGCAAACCTGATTTTTTAATGTTTTTTTTTTTCCCTAAGAAACTAAAGGGCCCACTGCAAGGTCCAGATTTTGTGTGTAGAGTTTCTCCTGCATCTTATTTACAAGGCTGAGTTATAGCCCTCTAAATTACAAACAAAAGCTCTGGCCAACTCTAGCTAACAGCTCTGATGGATGCTATTATATTTCTGCTGCTAGCTGGCACTCAACCCTCACTATCTCATCAGCATAAAGGGATGCTGTCAACATGACAAATTGTGTCTTCCTTAGAGGGGGGGGGGAAGCCGTACCTACTATTGTTCCAAAGCAGCCTTTACAAGAACAGTGACTGGAAGAGAGTAGGGATGAAAGCAGGGTACTATTTCACTGCCTCTGTTCTGTGTGTTTACTTTGCATATTTGACAGCACAGTGTGGTGTGTCAGTGTTGCTAGTGTGCATTAGCACTTCCCCTCCCAGAGTGGCAAGATGATGCCTCCTGGGAGGAGGGGGTGCAGAAAGGTCAGCAAGGGGAGGGAATGCTTTCATCCCAGGCCTTGTATTAACAGCAGCAGCAAAAGTGAGTGGAAAAGCAACAAGAGCATTTGTATATACATTGCACAGGATGCCATTGTGCTTTGTGCACTGTTCTAAATTGTTTTCTAACATGCTTGAGAAAGAAGGAACTCTCCTTCCCCCCATCTTACTTCTCTCTCCAGACATGATTTTTACAGTGTCCTGCTCACCACTATTTAAAGACAAATCTATGCAAAACTGACATTTTCTGAGAGAGGCCAGTTTGGAAGCATTCAAAGTTGTCCTCATCCCTTTAAATGCAACGTTGTTCTTACCCTTCTAAGTGCCTAAGCTCTCCCTGGAGGACTATGCATCCAGCCTGGGAAAAAGAAGGGAGAGTTCCTCCTTCTTGGTGTTTGAAATGACTGGCACAGTCCAGAGAACCATCTGCTGCTTCCATCTCTGCCAGCTTCCCTAAAATGTGCTCAGCTGCCTCAACCCGCGACTGTGGGAGCAGTTGGGAGACCTTTTGCTGAGCAGTGAATAATATCCCCCTTCTGGTTTGGTGCTGTTTGGACTCCGGCAGGCATTGATTTGCTCCCAGATTCTGAGGAGGACAGCCCAGACTGCTGTGTCCTGCCGAGAAACTGAGGAGGGAGGAGAAATGGGAGACCGAGCTCGCCATCTCCTGGAGAAAAAGAATTTGCGCTGTCAGGAATGTTTCTTTTGTTGTGGCATCCTTTGAAAGATTCTCGCTCTGCTTTCATTCACACCTGCCCAGCGTGTCGGCGGGATATGTCAGGTGCTGTTCCGAGCTGGGCCAGCAGTACCAGTTTAGAAGGCTGGAAATACTCAGCTAAATGGTTAATTTATGAAATTCTCTCAGTGCCATTTAGGCTTGAGTGTTTTAGCTAACCAGGAGGACTGTAAATCTAGGCTCATTTCCTAGTCTCTGTTGAGTTTAGCCTGGTTATTTGGAAAAGGTTCTTTTTTTCCCCAGGGGGTTGTTGGGCACTGAACAGGGAAGGGGCCATGGCACCAGCCTGACAGAGCTGCAGTGTTGGGACAACGCTGTCAAGCACACGGTGGGATTGTTGGAGCTGTCCTGTGCAGGGTCAGCAGTTGGACTCCATGACCCTTGTGGGTCACTTCCAACTTGGGATATTCCCTGATTCTTTCTTTGCTAAGGACCAGTGTTACAGAAAGCTTAGGAAGCTTGTGAGCTTGCAGTGCCTGCTCTGACTCTGTTGTGGTCCCTCTTCTTCCTGTGACACTCAGTAAAATACACCAGTGAGTTGTCACAGGGGGGGTGTGCTGTGTTGGTATTTTTGTTATGTATTTCATGAGTACTTCAGCAGCAGCATTGTCAGTGGCAAGACTCTTAGGCACTACTAAGTCCAGACAAGAGGTTTATAAAGCATCAAGCAGCAACAGTCAGGTTCTTATATGCTCAAAAGTGCAAGGGCTGTTTGGCCACTGATCCTTACAGTGAGGCTTCTAGTGCATACCTTTGATTTTTTAGTGTAGCTGAAAAACTCAAGACCTGTAGCACATTCTCATCAGCCTTGCTATAAATGTGTCCCTGCTGGAGTTTGTGAGGTTTAATTCACTGGTGATGGCAGTGCAGCTGCCTTCAAGCAGGGGCCAGATGAATGTGAATCATGAGAGCAGATGGAAATCCTGGGCAGGGTGAGCACATATTGATGGTGGGTAAGCCAAGGTCTTGCATTGTAATGATACAGGGCTGTGTTGGTGCAGGGATACTGGAGACTGAATTACACAATGTTAACCAAGTTATACCTTGGAGAAGTCAGTTAATAAAGCAGGCCCAAGCATCACAAGCATTATTAATCTCTTACATTAAAAACAAAGCAAAAAATCAGCAGCTACTTGCACAACATTTGTGCAGACGGAGGGAAAAATACATGAGTTTGTGTAATTACTGTGTCATGGACTAAAGTTTCTGACTAAGGGGTCAAAATGTTAGGAAAGGGTCTGGGAAGGTGGGATTCCTCAACTTCAAGTGCTGCCACTCTACAGCCTAGTGAGATTAATCTTTTAAGGGTATGTAAAAAAGAGTGGTAAATGTATTAAACTGCTACTTTTGTAGGGGTTATTTTAATTCAGAATAACCATAGTTATAGAACAGCTGACAAAATTACACCACTAGGTATGTTGTTGCTTGTACCAAAAACTGAGATTAAGCTGGACTGTTGTGGTTTTTAAGAGAGATGTTCATTTAACAAGAGGGCTATCCCAGATTTGTCTCTTGATCCCAAAATGCCTTCTTCAATCTTGATCTGAGCAGTTAAAGAAACTTTATTATATCCAGTGAAAATTAGATTGCAAAAAAATAGAAACAAACATTTTTAACTTAGGTCAAAACAATTCTAAACCAGATTACTAGTAACAAAATAACTTGTTTGATGTGAAACAGTAAGACCTCAGTTATAAACAAAGCAAAAACTTTGTATACATGTTAGTTTCAGAAGAGCTTGAATACATAAATTTCATGTATTAAACTCAAAACTTAAATATGGAGTAATTATTAGATCTTTACCAAACCATCATGAGTCTTAGAAAGTCTTCTACAGTTTTAAACCAGAGTTTAAAGATCAGTAATTGAAGTAGAAGCTAGGAACCTTAAAGGCATTTTCTTTCTAAGCTTTTCTTGCTCTCAATCACACCTACACAATTTTTAGTCTGAACACCCTAAAGTGCAGAATTTCTTGCAACAAAAGCTAGCATTGTTTGTGTTGTTTTGAATAATACAAAGTAGGCTTTATTGTTTGTAATGCTTTTTCAACACTTTGACACAGATTCAACACAATGTCTGATTGTGAAATTACAATTTGAATTTAACTTGCATACTGTGTTTTACAAATAAGTTTATCACTGTTTTTCTTATTGTAACAGAATTTGCATCATTACCAAGTGTACATGTAGAAAGTGAATTTTCTGTTTCTCAAATACTGGAATGAGGATGGAGGTTTTAAGCTGCACTTCACAATGAAGGCTTGTGGTTTCCTGGCAGGACTTTATTCAGGTGATTCACATACTATGACAGTTCATTGTTTAGTAATGTCCTCGGACAATCCTCCAGAAACACTTGTGGTGATGACCCCATTCAAGGGAGATGCAAACTGTTAAGTGAAGAATGGCCACTGCAATTCTGAAAGGCACAGAATATAGAGCTTACAGGGCTTAGTCATCAAAAGTGGTCAGGGATTTTACTGCTTCTTAAATAGGACTGAAAAACGGAAAGGCAAGAAAGAAGTAAGCAGAAGAGGACAGTATTGGCACAGTAACAAACTGGTAACAGAGATGAATCCATCATCTCTTAGGCTGGCCCTACCAAATAGCAGCAATATGTGGAGGGAGGATGAAAATCTAACTCATTTTAAGAGAGCAATAACTTTATGAAAAAGATCACATATGATTGCGGGCAGTAGCAGGCAATTTATTCTCTTTCTGTGTAGCAGTCTCAATAAAAAGGGCTTTAATGTGAAGTTCTCCTGCTGTCTGGGTAATGACAGTCCTACTCGGCCTCCTTTGTTTTATGTACCTTTTTCAAAGCAATCTCAGCTCTTCTGGCTAAGGAGATAAAGAGTCCACAATAAAATACCTAACAATTTAGGCAAAGATTTGAAGGCAAGCTCCCACAGCATCCTAAATATTGGGTTAGAAAATACTAGTGTCTTCTTGCAGAATGACTTGACATCTACCCCTTGCTTGGAGTCACCAGAATTTTGGCATGTCTCTGGTTCAGTGGGCACACTCCTTTTTGTTAGACTCCACAACCAACTTTTAGCTACCTGCAGAAAGCTCCACTCTGCCACCAGAAAAGCCTTTTCAGTTTTAAATCTTCCTTTTCTTTACAACTCTTCTATAGTTGTATAATTGTTCTACATGAGAACATCTATCAGTTCTTCATTGCATTGGACCCTACATTTTGACTGTAACTTTAGTATTTACCTCAAGAATTTCCTCTGTGTTTTTACTTCCTCAGCTCCTCTAACACTGCAGTACTTCATCCTGAATTATTTACCTCCTCAGTGATTCTTACCTTCTAAGACACTACTACATAAACTATTAGTTTTTGGGGGTTTTTTTAAGGCTAGGATGCAAAGGCAACAAAATTTCCTCAAACTGAAGTACTGTTAGAGATGTTTTTCACAGCTTGAATCTTACAGAACATACTCTTAAATATCCATCTCCTCCATTGAGATGTCCCTATTATACATGAAATGTACCAGTTTGCCTTGATACCATACTAAGCATTATAATCTTTGCTCAAGACATTAACAAGGGACGTGCCACTCAGTTGATCTTGATGCATGAGCTGCATTTCATGAGCTCCATTATCTTTTAAAGGCACAGCCTTCACTTACATTTATATTCTAGCCTGCACTTTGGGGGAATGGGTAGAATTAATTAACAAAGTTCTTGTAGTTATGCACACTTCTTGAATGATTCTGTGTTTCCAAACACAACAAACAATGTTTGTGTCTTGAAGGAGAGCCTGGTGTTGCAGAAAAGATTGGATTTTGCCATAAACACATTAGGATGTAGACTTCTATAGAAGCTCATCAGAAAGAAGAATCTGAATTTTGTTGATTTTCTGCATTTAACTCCTCCACACTCACAACGCACACATACTTACAAACTTCTAGGTCAGGGTAATCCTCTTAATATTGTACAGAGGTGATGCCTATGGAAGAAGGTTCCCTAAAACTGTATTACAATGAAGAGAAGGAAGTTTCAAACATGAATCAATTTGAATAGGAAACAAAAGATCCTTCTTCAGCAACAAACAGGAACATCCATTAAACCAGCCTAGAAACTTGGCACCATCACAAAGAGGCAGAGGTAACCCAGGACAACATCTCTTCCAGACTGAAAAGGATTCACAGAATCAATTAGCAGTTCATTCTTTCATTAAATGAAGATTTACACAAACAACAGAACACATTGAAGAAGTATAGGCACATATTGCTACAGAGGAGTCTCCTACAGCACCGAAAACAGCCTTCAATTCTTTATTCTCCCAGTTTGGTTTTTGTGCAGCAAAGACAAAGCCCAGAGTCCAATAAACCCCAAACATGAATTACCTGAACTCCTTTTTTACTTTTCAAACAGAAGGAGGAAATTAGTTCTGCTAAAGATGATGAGAACAGTCATTTTGCAAATGGTGCTGTGAAGCTGATCAGAAGGGAATGTGTTGTAGCATAACTGCCCTATTTCAGCACATCATCCTGTAATAACAATCTGCAGCATGGCTCCGCTTCAGTGAGAGGGAGAGAGTGCTACATCCAGCAGGCCCCTCAGTACATGCACATCCCAGAGAGAAGCACCCTCCCTTTGCTGGAAGGCAGCCCATTACCCAGCTTGAGCCTTTCAGATTCTCATTTCAGGACAGAGATAGAACTTGCTTCATTGGCTGCAGCTATTTGCTGTTTCCAGTTATGACCCTTGTGATTAAGCCAAGCTCTGAGCCCTGAAATCCTCTTCTGAAATGGTGAACAGCTTTTGTTCAACAACATAATAGGAAACCATTTCTTGGCATCCAACCAAATGAGTATTTGAGTATTAGCTTTTCAAAAGCTATCTCATTAATTCAAGACAAAAACCTCTTTAGTTTTGCTTGCTGAAATAGACAGCGTGTTACACTAGGCTGCAACTTCTGACAGCTGTAGGTAGAGAATACTTCCCTTCCTTGCTGCTGGAATCCATGCCCTGAGCATTCATTTGTTTGCAACGGCAGAAAGTTGGTCCCGAATCCTTCCCAGACCTTCTAACATAGTGTCCAGGGTTTCTTTGCTCAGTTCCACAGTCAGTGCAGAAACAACAGGATTATTTCCACATAAGGCAGCATCTTCCTGAATCTTAAAATAGGAATGCAGATGTTAGTTGTATGAAAAATTAATTTATGTGTTGTTCTTCCAGAGCCGCTACAAAATGTTGTGTTTAATACATAGATTATACAAAATGGTCTGAATTTGGAATCCAGCTCCATCCTGAAGAACCATGGCACATTTTCTAAGCTGTGTGCCTCACTAGTGAAGTGCACTCCCATTGATAGAGTGCAAGTGAGCACCTACTGCCATGGATATTGGGATATTTTGAAGATATTGTGGCAGGAAGCCACATCTGTATCAAAAGCATCTCAGCAGATACCACAGAGATACCACATTACCCCACCCCACATACAGAAATTAGATTTTAATTCCTCCTCTGAATCCCACTCATCTGATTTTTATTGGTTGGGGGGGGATCCAAAACTCTGCAGAACACAAGCAGTACACAAGCAGTTAAGTTAGGTATACTCCCCAAATGATAGATGTAGCTGGTGAAGGAAGTTAATAGTAATCTCAAGTCATTTCCCAACTAATGAAGTCAGCCAAACATGCTGATGGAGTGCTTAGAATTAAAGGATGATGGCTTCACGATTTATCTTCTTTTTTCTGTAGAAAACAATGGTGACTAGGAACAAACATGGTGACTTCTCACATCCTCATGCACACAAAACTTGTGTGCAAGAGAGCTTTCATCAGAGACACCATTCCCATGCTCTGTGGCATTTCAGGTATGATCTCTGAGAAAGTCTAATGGCCCACCAGGCACGAAGCAAGCACCAGATGCCTGTCTGAACTGGCTTTCCCTGGCAAGTCAGTCAGCTTGCAGCTGGACTTTGTTATTTGGGTCCTTCACAGGCACTGCCATTACCTTTAGCTGCAGCAGGCAGGTAGGGACTGCCATTCTTACAATGCTGTCTGAAGATGTCTTGATGTCCACCCTCCAGTCCATGTCCACCAGCCGAGGCAGGGAGACTGAGGGGTTAAAAATGGCTCTGTTAGGCTCAGCAGGACACCAGGGTGATACCACCCCTGCAACCTGTGACCACCACCATGCACAGGCCTCTCCACTGCTGGCCTTGGGAAGTGTACAAGTTTAGTTCCTACTATGTGGTTTCCCATCATTTTACTCTGGAATAAGCCAGTCTCTGAAGACCTCCTCATGACACTGGAAGGGCAAAAAGGGTTCTCCCATCATTACATGCAATGACAGTTCAGTGCAAGAAACAGAGAGAAATTTCCAAAGCAGCTGGAAGAAGGAGAGCAGTAAGATGTCTTCTCCCCATCTTTATGCCCTGCCTTGCTGCCTGCTGCACTCAACTAGTGTTTCATTGTGAGTTGCTCTGGCACCTACATGCTTATTGCTCTGAAACTGGTAAGAAAGCACTCAGGAAAGCTTGTAAAATCTAGCAGTATAAAACATGTTATTTCAAGTTCCCCAGCCAAAGCATCCTGCAGTACAGCAAACATGCTGACAAACTGCAATCTTCACATTCCTTAAAAGTATTTCAAATATCACCCTAATTGCATGCAGCCTAGCAGAAACCATTTAATACGTGCATTACTGACATCAATAGCTCAGAGCTGGAGACCTCTTGGGCCCACCCAAGGAGAGAAACACCAGTCTAACTTGGCTGCTAAGGAAAGAGCTGTCTCAGTAAGCAATTGCAGCCTGTCTGGATTCTGCCTGTTGTAAGATGCTTAGTGTCTTCCCCAGGGGTTGATTGCCAGCCTTCCTACTGACTACAGACACTTAAGTTGCTTTCTCTCTGTGCTTTATTGTCTAATTGAATTTTTTTCTGTCTGGGGAAAGGCTCTCTCTCCGTGCCCCTACTGCTTCCTTGCACAGAGCTCCAGGGGGCAGTGCACAACTGGCTGCCTTGCTCCTGCTTTTGGAACAAATTCCAGTTCACAGTCTGTCAAGGCCAGCACTTGGCAGCATTTGCAACAGCACAAAATACATCTGTTAAGCCTTATATGTTAATTTGCAAAGATTGATTGCAGGTGGCTTGAGAGGGGCAGGAAACCATTCACTTTTTTATGTTAACACAGATCAATCTGTTGGAATGTCTGCCTTGGACCACTGCCTTGGTCCCTATGTAATGCATGTCAGATACTTCATAAATACAATACTAAGATAATCCATTCTTTCCTAGTAGACAATCTCATTCCTGAGATTACTACTTACTCTGACTGGCTTGTGCTTCATTTCTCCAAGAAGAGCTGTAAAAAAAGTGGAGAAAACAGTATCAACAGTGCTTTCAGAAAAAAAAAAGAGGTAAGCATTTAGCATGGCTTATCCCTGACTAATGGCAGGCAAACTGGTGACCAACCATGGGTTCTTCTGGAAGGGCAGTTCGTTTAAAGCCCACACATTCCTCCCTGGTCTTATCAAAGCCATGGGCTCCAAGGACTGAGATGTGCAAGCAGAAGTGCCCTCCCCCACCACCACCTCGTGTATGCTCTATCACATCCAGTGCCTCTGCACCTGAGCCATGGTGACAAGTGGATGGATATCTGGGTACCACCTAGATCTTCTAGAGCTGAAATCCAGCCTTCTAAGTTTTATCATCAACAGTAGCATTTTTTCACCATACAGCTGTTAAGATAAAAGGGGCTTGGCATATTAGGACTGTGGCCCACGTCTGTTTCAGAAGTCATGGCAAAACTCTGTGCCCATGGCTGTGTTTCATTGGCCATTTATAGAAACAAGACAAATATCCACGTTGCCAAATATCCACGTATCAAACGACATACACAGGCTTTAAATCTACAGCTGAAAGCAAATGGCAGGTGGATAGCACTTACATATTCTCCAATATTATCTTAGTCAAGAGGTTTTTCAGATTTTGGTGGAAGTTTTCTGGGAAGAGACGGAGGATGTCTTCTGGCGCGGTCAAGCCGCGGTACACCACGTGCCTGGTGAGGTTGTGCAGAGCAGACACCAGCTGGCAGGGGGCAAGAGAAGGGCTGCGCTGAGAAGCATTACACACAGCACAGAGACACAGCTTATGCTGGAGACCTTCAGCACCCGAGCCCTGGGCACCCACGTACGGCCCGACAGCCTCAGCAGGACGGGGCTGCGCACCTCAGCGCCCCCGCTTCGCAGCCTCAGCCCGTTCCCTTCTGCCGCGGGCGAGGGTCGCTGTTCCCGCGCACGTCTCGTTTCCCGCACCTTCCCGAGGGCCTGGGCCAGCCCCGCGCTGGCAACGCCACAGTCCCGCTCGTTCCCTCCCGCCGGGGCCCGCGGCTGCCCCGCCCGGCCCTACCTGCTCCGCTTCCTCGGCGCTGACGGCGAGCCCGGGGCAGGCGCGCTGCGCCAGCGGGCCGAGCGCGGCGGGCGAGCTGGAGAAGCACTCCTGGCACAGCTGCCGCACAGCGTCCTTCGACGGCGCCTGGCGGGGAGCAAAGCGGGGGCGCTTAGCCGCGGCCCAGCAGCGGCGGCCCCGGTCCCCGCGGCCCGGCCCCGCTCACCTTCAGCAGGATCTGCAGCGCCGCGAAGTCCCCGTCCCGCAGCGCCGCCATCTTGGCGCCGTTAGCGCGACCGCGCTCCGCCCGCCGCCATCACGCGCTCGTCACCGGGGCGGGGCCAGGGACACGGACACGGACACGGGCAGAGACACGGACACGGGCAGGAGACAGGGACAGGCACACGAACAGGGACAGGGACACGGACAGGCACACAGACCGGACAGGGGACAGGGACAGAGACCGGCACACGGACCGGGATAGGAAAGCTGTCGGTGTGTGGCACTGCCCCTGCCGCTCCACTCGGGGCGTTTTCTACTCTTGAGTGCAAAGCTCTGCCTCGGAATTGTGCTGTAAACGCGCTGCTTTCAGCCAGAGGGAACGAGAGGTGAAGGATTCATCATGGCACTATGATAGCCATACGGACCATTATCTTTGCAAGCTGAGTCTTTCACTTTGTAAGACATTTAAATAAGTCCTCTTTCTGAGAGAGAACGTCTTCTCTTTGCCGTGTGTGGCTTCCAGCGCACCTGGATCCAGGGCATCACTAATCTATGGTATTTCCCCGTCACTGCCTCTGTCACCTCCCCATCCTTATTTCCATCTCTGTTGGTTTGTAAGCAGAATTTTGCACAGTAAGAAATGCAAACATATAAATACTTTTTTCACTGGGCTTCCCAAGGCTCGCAGGGAGCAGGGTTTACTCTTGTAGAGGAACAGATTCCATACTACACACTAGCACAGAACATAAAGTGAAGGGAAAGATGGTGAAATATTAATTTTTTATTTCCAAAATGAAAGGTTTGCAGCTAGTGGGTTAAACAGTAGCATCCCAGTGGGGGAAAAGCATGGGGTCGTGGTTAAAGGTTGGGGTTTAAGAGTTAGGAAACCAGAATCACATTCTCTTGACCCTGTTTCAGTCTTTAGATGAATCAAGGTAAGTCAGTTTGTCACGAGTGCCAGGAAGGTAATGGCACTCTCTGTATAACACATAATGTCCTGCAGTGGTGAGTGTGGGCATTTATTAACATCAGCAGTAAGCATGGAGGTTGTGAAAGGATAAACAGAATGGAGGCACTGTGAAAAAAACAACACTGTGTTACAACCTGAGGAAGTATGCCTGAAGGAAACAGGGATTGTTCACAGGATATACTTGTCCTTGCATCGTTGACCTCTTATAATCTGCCTGCTTGTCTTGCTCCCAAACCAATAGGGCTAACTTTTTCTAAGAGATAAGCAGAATTTTTCTAAGCAGTGACACCTCTGAAATGCCCTATCTAACTGGGGCAGAGGGACACATATTTTTTCGGAACCTTTCTAAAGTAACAACTTTACAAGACTTCAGTAAAATCAGGTTGATCCATGCCTAGTTTATTGGGTTTCTGTGGCAAGGTTCTGGTAGTGGGAAGCTACAAAGATGGTTTTTTTTGGCAAGTTGTTAGAAACTTCCCCCGTCTCCAACAGAGCCTGAACTAACTTGCTCCAAGATGGACCAGCCACTGGCCAAGGCCAAGCCTGTCAGTGATGGTGGGAGCACCTCTGGGATAGCAGGGCTAAGAAGAGAAAACAAAAGTTATTGCAAAAGTAATTTGTCTAGCTGGAATCAAGTCCAGCAGGGAGGGGTGGGGGGAAGGTGCTTTTAGGATTTGTTTTTTCATTATCCTGCTCTGATTTTGACTAGTGATAAATTCAGTTAATTTCTCTGAGCCAAGGCTGTTCTGCCCATGAAGGTAATGTGAGTGATCTGTCTCTATCCTTAACTCATGAGCCTTTTGTTACATTTTTTCTCCCCTGTCCAGTTGAGGAAGGGGTGATAGAGTGGCTTTGGTGGGCACTGGGTATCCAGCCAAGATCAAACCACCACGCCTGGGTTAAGGACTTAACAGTACAGAGCAACTTTGGCAGACAAGTAGGTGGAGAGATGGAAAGGATGGGAGGGTGTAGGGTGGGGAGAGTAGATAACTGTCTCTGCCAGCTCTCACAGGAGTGTGTGGCAAGAGAATATTTACCTGAGTCACGTACTCAGAACAAAGATGCTGCCTGCCAGTAAGCACAGCTGACATCCCACTGAATTTGTTCTCCAGTCCACCTCCTATTGCTGCCATTTCCTCACTCTGGGAGCCTTATAATTATGAAGAAATAATGACAGGTTTGATTTAATATCAAAATTGAAATGCTATTGTTTAATATCAAACTTGAAATAGCTGAAGCCAACAGAAGTGCTTAGTAAAATGCTTTATTTGGTTTGATCTTTTCTTCTTCCTTCCCTTCCTTCCTCTCCTCCTTCCTTCCCTTCTTCCATTCTTCTTTCCCTCCTTCCTTCCTCTTCGAGGTCAAGGCCTCAAAAATTAAATTATCATCAGGCATGAAATGGGAGACTGCATCCTGAAGGAAGGCTGGCCCTGTGTTCAGTGTGATTGTCAGGAAGGTCTGAGAAACAGCAGTTCAACTATCTGCTGTGCCAGAGGCACTTCTCTCTGAGTTTGAAAAAAGAAACCCACTTAGGGGAGTGAGATGGATTGGATGTCCTCCAGATGTGTTTTCTCACAGCCCTTTTTTACCATGATTTCATGTCTGTATCACCCAAGGGGACTCAGCTGTGAGCTCTGAGCCTGCAGATGAGTCACAGCACTGTCTGCAGGAATTGGGTTGGATCTCATGAACCAAACTGAGCAGTCATTGAGTCTGAGAATTAAATTTTGCCTCTGGGCTGGCAAATTTGCCTGCACCCAGTCCTGGGTGATACAGCTGGAGTACTGACTGATGTGACTCTCTCTTGGCTGAGCCAGCCTAGGGTATCTGCAAATCATTCTCCCTAAAGTAGTGTAGGTATTTTTTTTTCTCCTTGAGAAGTAAAACTGGGAAATACTAAATTTAGCTTGCCTATAATTCTTACCTGGAGAACTGTAATCTTTTACACTCCAGGAAAAGAGCCAACAGTTTTAGCTCACTTTGTCCATTTAAGGGTCTCTGGGAGAGAAATCCTTGGGATACTAAGGATTTGATGGGAAGAACTATTATTTTTTCCCCACAGCATAGCCTGTATTCACTGGAGCATGCATAGCAGAGGAGTGGTCTCTTCCTTAAGGGCTTCCAGCGGCAAGGCAAGGCTCTGCTCTGTAACTGCTCCCTGCTGGGTGGGTGCAATTTTAGTAAGAAAGTTGCCTATCCTTTTCAAATTAAAAATGCAGGATTTAGCTCCAAGGGAATGCATTAGAGAGATGACATCAAGTGTGTTCATGGGCCTGGATGTAGACTGTGTGAGAGAGGAAAGCTCTGTGTTCCAGCCAGTCTGTGCAGAGCTTCAGAGAACAGGATTTCCAAACAGTCACCGGTAATTAGTATTTTGACACATGTTACTTTTTGCTGGAATTCAGAAAGACTGATTGGTCTGTGTTATTGGGGAAAGTTTCTGAACTGATCACTGGACTTGACAGGTAATCCTTGTTTAAACAGACTTAGGCAAGTCAGGTTGTTTTAATCTTCCAGTTTCCTACATTTATTTCTGTTGGTGAAACCCATTAACTGTGTGATAGAGAATAGGCCAGAAGTACTGGGGTACACTCTGGGCATGATTAGCAGTGCTGGCCTGGCTCTGCATGGCTGTGCACCCTCTTCATTGCCAGTCTGTTGCCTCTTGCAGTGGCCCAACAAAGTGCATGTACTGTAGAATCAACACCTTTCCTATTTGGCCTCATCTCTACTCACTAAGGACTTGTCATCTTGAGAGGCTTTTATTGTTAGGGATTTTTAAGAAATGGAGCCAAACCATGTTGTTAACGTTCGGGCTTGTACTCTTTCGTGTCAGTTTTCAATCACCTTTCAGATGACAGTATTCCTTCCTCCCTGGCCTCTCAGCTGAAACAGCTGAACTTCCTTTTCAGTTTGGATTGCTGATACTTGAGACTCTTCAAATGGGACTGCAAACTGGAGGGTAAGACCACTGCTGACAGATGTGATCCATAAGGCTCGTGCCAGCAGATACTCTCTGTGCTCTGTAAGTCTGTGGACAGTTGCCTGCATTGCAGCTGGAAAATGAGTGGCCTCACACTGCTGTAAATCTGTATTAAAACTGGAAATTGAGCAGCCTCACACTTGTAAAGAGGACATTGCACATTAACAGCTCATCTAAGGTAATTTTCTTTGCCCTCTGCTGCAAGACAATCCCTATAAAATTTGATGGGCAGCTGAGACTGCTCATGAGATCATGAATGTGTTCTAACTGCAAAGCATCATTGGGACAAAAAAAAAAGCTTTTTGAGTGTTTTCCAGACAAATGTATTTGGCCTAATCATTATACCAAGCTTTTACCATTGTCTGTATTCAAGATTTTACAACCATTCATTGATGCTCACAAAACTCCTGGGAAAAAATTCTGTATAAGAATCAATGCAACTGCATCTGGTTTTAGTAAGCAAATTAAATCATGCAACAAAACATTTTCCATGAGGTATTTGCAGCCCCAATGACATAACAGTCACTTCTGACAAGACAGGAGGAGCAAGCCAGCACAGACAAAAGCAAGACATTTAATAGCTCTTATGAAAGCAAAAAAGTAAACCAGCCTTTCCTCCCCACTCTCCTTTTGAATGTCAGTGTCCCTTAGCATGATGTGATCACGCTGAAGCTGAACAAGGAGGCAGAGGCCAGCACCAGCATGGGCTCCCAGCTCTCCCTTTAGGCTGCTGGAGGCGACCACCACTCTGTGCAAGCAACTGTGCAAATTCAGAGGGGAAGGCAGCAGGGAAAGCTCACACATGCTGGGGCTCACTGGTAAACTGGTCAGCAGCAGTGCCAGCAATGTGCCCTGTGAGACAAGGTGTGTGAACCAGCAAGCCTCAGATGTGCCTGGTTCAGTAGCATGGCTTGTCTCTTCCAGCAGAGGAGGTGACTGCCATGGCAAGTAGGTGATGGCATCTGTTACTGGGAGCCACTGCTGGCAGGAGAGCAGTTCCTGCACATCTGTGGGGCCTCAGGCCACCCTGGTGACTTGTGGCAGGTTAGCCTGTAGAGTGAAACATCCAGGGCCAGCTCTGGAGCTGCAGAGATGCCAAGTATCAACAAGCCAGCTGTACCTCATTTCAGTTTAATGTTGTGTTCTCATTACAAAGTATCGCTACACCCCGGCACATTGCAGTCTGCAATGTTGCTGTGACACAACCTATAAACTCTGCCTAACCATTCTCAGTCTGTTAGATTGTCTTGCTGCCCTTCCACCCTTCCACAGCCTAAATGCCACTGAGTGCTGTCCTCTGCACTGCCTGCCTTTGACCACTGGGTGCCAGGGGCAGCCCAGCAGGAAGCCGCTCACACACGGCTCGTTCTCCTGCGTCCGGAGGGAAGCGCCAGCCCCGAACCACTTCACCCAGCTGTGCGTGTGCTCAGTTCACATTTGTGGTGAGGCCAGGTGTGTGAAACAGCCAGTGGCAGATCAAGGCAGCCCCGGGCACCTAGGCACTTCAAGAAATCTCATTATCTCTGCTCCTGCAGCTCAGGCAGCCTGGGAGAGGGAGGTAAGGAGAGCTGTAAGGTCGTGGCTGTGACCCAAAACCCCAACAAGAGCCCCATTATTTCATATGGGAATAGCTCACAGAGAGAGAACAGCCACCGTTAGTTTAAGTTACATCTCAGTAAGGCAAAGGGATTCATATCCCATTATCAAGGAAATACTGGAGTCATTCAGGCCCCTTTTGTTGCGATTGCTGCCTTTTATTGGTTTGAAATGACACTTTTGGAGGGCTTATTTCTGCCTTACTAGCTATGATTGTCTTTTCATTCGGTGTTAGTATGCTGGCTAGCTCAAAGAACTCCAGATTAAGGTGCTAAGAAATAGCAATAAAATCATAAAGCCACAGGTTATTTCAACAATGCCTTGATCACACATATAATTGCAACAGAAAACAGTTTCAACAGTAGTTTTCAACAAAAAGCAGTTTCTTTCTCTATTTTATATGGCTTAAAACTCGGAAAACAGGAGGTATAACACAAACACTCAGAAAAACCTCTATTCATGCCTCAAAACAGAAGAGCAGAATTGTAAAAACAAACAAACTGGAATATAAATGATTTATCTTTCTCTAGAGAGGTAGAGCTTTAGCTCTACTTCTTCACAACCACATCCTTAAATTAACAAGCCATCATAAGGGTAAATGTCAGGAGAAATTCTTTGGAAATGTCCTTCCCAGTATTATCAACATCACTATGGACTATTAAAATTAAAAGGCTCTTTAAAACGTAATTGACTTTTTCATTATTTATCTGCTGCTGCCTCTGTTCACTTCCATGTGTGTAAGTAGCAAATCCCCAGAGGGGTGTTTCATAGCTATATAAATGTATATTAAATGCTTTGCCTCTGGCATTTTAGAAATAGCACAAATGCAGCTGTGTTTGTGCATCTATAATTTCAGGACATGAGCCGGCCTCTCAAAGAAGTTTCCACTTGGCAGCTTATGTTTTCTTCTCTGGAGTTTTGCAAAATCTCAGTGTTAGTAACGAGGGTGTGTGAGGCAACGTCAGAACAGCAGAAATTATCTAATTACATTAAGACTTCAGCCTATGTTTATGTGAAACATTATGCCACAAGTAAATTGAATCCAGTCTGCTGGGCTCTTACCAATAGGATAAGAATGGTATGCAAAATAGTACAAACTAATTACTTTCTTTTAAGGGAAGCTCTTCAAGCAGATTATGTAAAATACACCAAAACAGACTTCATCCCCAATGCCTATCTATTACATAGTAAATGCAGCATGTGTAACAAAATTAATACTTTCTCTAGAAAAAATACCTTTAACCATTTTGTGTGCATTCATCGTAACTCACAGAGGGGGAAGCAAGAGAGAGGTGCTGTTTGGAGGTGAAAACAAACAAAAAATTGCAGTTCTGCAGGTCGTGCAGTCACACTGTGCTGTGCCCTGTAGCTCTGTGATGCAGAGCAGCAGCTGTGACTGTGAGCACATGAGGTGCAAACCAAGCTGTGGTGAGGCAGGAGGGAGCTGTCAGTGGTGTGACTGTCACGCTCAGCGCATGAGCTTTGGCAGGTCTGGTTTGTCAAAGGTGGGAACTGTGTATTGGGTGCTTACTTCTGAAAGCAGAAAGTTCTGGTGTTTATATGGTGCATGTCCTGTTGGCTGTTACGAATTTAATGAAGGGCTTTTTCTTAATTCAGAACATTTTATGGCTGTGGTGTTTTATGTTTTTTTCCTCTCAGTAAACTGCAGAATGGAGCTTGCAAAACCTCCAGCCTCTTAGGACAGGCTGTGTTTAGCCCTGCCATCCCAAGGTACGTAGTTTGATGAGTTAGCTGAGTGTTTTACTATGCTGAAAAGAGCACCTAAGCATTGGTGTGCTTGTTGTTCTGTTTCCTCCTGGCTAATACATCCTGCAAACAATCTAACTTATTCCTTGTCCCCACAATGACAGCATTGTACAGCGCAACAGATCAGCATCAACTGATGTGTGATGCACGGTGCCTCATCGTACCAGAGACAGAATCAAAGGGCTACTGAAGAGTGCCACAGCTTTAAAAAAATGACATAGCTGAACCTAGAATTTGTTTTGTTTTGATAGCTGTTGTTCAAAACAGGCTCCTCAGTATATTTTCTGTTAAAAATATCTTTTGACATGTCTATAAAATTACCTTAGTTGAAGGGTAAACCAAATGATCACAACTCTAACATCAAGCCTAGGTAGTAATTCCCTGGCTAATAGCTACTGATGCTGCCCTGTCACTGGGGTGCTTGATTGATTTTACCCAGGCTGTGCATCCCCACTCTGACAGGTTGTATCAGAAGAGCCCTGCCTGGGGAACCAGCTCAGGAAAGACAGCTGTAGGCAGGGTTTTACTGTCGAGTGTTTTCCTGTGAAAACAATATGTTTGCTGAGGATATGTGTCAGCTCAGGAAGAGAATCTGTGCCTGCAACAGAGAGGCTGGACATTGGTAGGTCACTTTATAATTTCAGTGTGTCCACATACAATACAAACCTCTGATTATGAAATGCATATAATATATAAAATGTAAATACAGTGGTGTAAATGAGGCCTTAAAGGTTTCTCCACTCTCACCTGTAACTCTTTGTGCCAGTGCTACACAGGAGCACTGCTGTCTGAAGCCTCCTGTTGCAGCATCTTGCCAATGCACAGTGATGTTATGCAACTTCATTATGCAGTGACACAAATACCATGGAGCTGAAGCACTACTTTCAAGAAAAATTTATTCCAGCAGTAAAAAAAATGTTTAAATCAACACAAACACAAGGCTTTGGTAGTAAGGCAGCTCTGGGTCACCAACTGATCTGAATCAGCATGACTTGAAATGAAGCAGAATGAATTCTCATACCTTCAGATACAAGCTGTCAGAGTTTAGAGAAGTGTAGATACTTTACACCTCAGGAAATGTGTCTAAAAGTAGGAGCTCGTATACCAGCCTGGAAACAGCCATGTGTCAGCCTGTTGTGCCTTTTCTCTGCACTGTGGCTCTAGTGTGCAGTGAAGGGACAAAAGTGTGGGACAGAGCACAGCCATTGCAGCAGTTCTGCCTGCAATGCTTGTGATGTGGCTCCACTGGTGCTTCAGTTTGGATCAGGACTGTATTTTTTGATGCAAATCTTCTGAACATCTTTATTGCCTGTGCTTCTTTTTCCATCAGGGGCTGAATTTTGAGTGGAGGGGTTAGGTTCTGTTGAGTGAAATTAAACTGAAAAATGTTCTCCAGAAGTGTACCAAACATGCTCAGACCTCATTGGCATTCACTCTGGGGGATCCAAATGAAGGTGATTTGAATTGAAAAAAACAACACCTGGAATAGTGTGCATGTCAGATCTTCAGCAGCAACTGTTTGTGTAGAGCATCTATTCTACAGGTTCTTGGTCTGCTTGACCTTACCATGCAGATGGAACTTGATCTGATTTTTAATAGTAGTTGAGAGAACCTAGTTGTAGGGGGATAGAATAAAAGAAAATAAAGGTAGTGTAGAAAGTAATCTCACCCCTAAGGAGTTGCAGCTGGGCCGATTAGCAAAGATGAGGAACAGGCCTGACTTTAACAGGGCACAGCTGTAACCAGTGAGAAGAAGAGTGCTATTAAAGAGTGGGGTGCCTGGTTGAGAAGGGAACTGGAGTCAGTGGGTGCTTTGTGAAGGAGTAGGAGTCAGTGCTCTGAGGAGCTGCCCATGAGAAACACCAAGAAGGTATGGAACTTTTGTGATAAGGAGATAACAGTATGGAGTCCCTGCAATGAGATGACAGCACCTAGTGAAAATTAGGCTCCAAATTTTCAATTTCATTTTCCCCATAAATGAATTTGACCATGTGAAATTCTTACTCCTCCATATGCTATGATCATTAGTGAATTAGTGCTTATATAACATCTCTGAAAATTATTTGTCATTTCTGTAAATGTGCTGGTAATGGTGAGGAAGTTTACTAGTTTATTCTATAATATTCTCTAATATTTCACGGCTTATACAAGTGGTAAATATTTAAATTTTTGCTGAAAATGGACTCCCTTCAAGAGTGGAATGTTCCAGCTGAATCAGCACACAAAATTACAATGTAACTGTAGGAAGTTGAGGGGTAAAGGGGGGAATTGCATAAAGAATTCCATGTCCTAGGTAAAAATCAGCATATTGCAACCTAAGTTGGATTTGGAATTTTCCTAAGCATTTCTGAATGGAAAGGCATTTGAGATACTGTTTAATGTAAGGATTAAATTGATAAGTAAATGTTAAACAGTGTTTGGAGAAAGTTGGATGTTAATTAGTTACAGCTGCATTTTCAGCAGTTCTTACTAGAACTTTTTCTTAAGCAGAAGCAAACAGGAAGCATAACTCTTTCAGTATCACCACCGCTTCAGATTTGATTCAACTAGGAAATAAAAGTCTATAGTAACAAAAATTTTAAACCCCTGTTTTCTTCCTGGAACAGGAAATGTAAAAATAGGAATAGTCTACTTCCAAATTCTTCTAAAAGAGGTGAAAATGTGTCACTCATTCCATAAAAAAAACACTTTACAGTGTTTTTAAAACAGCAAGTACAGCGACCGAAGCAGCTTCATATATGAATATGCAGCATATTAAAGAACTGACAGAAAACATAAAAGCACACAGAAATCCTAGCTACCTTGGTTTTCAACATCACTATTACAAGGCCAAACCAGTATCAATCAATTTAATCTCTGTGAACTATGAACCACTGTTGATCCATAAAATCTAAGAGTCCAGACAATGGAATACTTGTTGATTTCTGACTGTTGGAAGAGAGCAATATCAATATTGCACTCAAAATCCCAGTCAAAATGGCTGTGATTATAACATGTAATTTAATTTTTTTAAAAATCATAACATTTTATTAATTAGATATTAGGTGCTTTATTGAGTAAATTGACAAACACTATTAGTATGTAGAATGCTCCAGAGACTCCCACTTTCATTTTCTTTTTTTTTTTTTTTCCCTCAAACACTATTTGGCTTGTTAATTACAAAAGGTTGAGAAACAGTTTTGTTACAATGCAGGTTTGGGCTTGGATATTAATCCTCAGTTAGAAACTTCCTGTCCCAATTCTCTCTTTGTCTCCGTCAGCTTAAAACCACAGTAAGCCTCAAATACTACATAATGCCAGCCCCAGTCATCTTGAAATGGGAGCCTCAGAGTCTAAAAATCTCCTTCTGCTGGAGTCATGAGAATCACTGTGTTTGAACAACCATTCCCATTTCTCAAGATAAGGAGGCAGGAGAGGACCTTTAATGTTTAAGGTCTGATGCATGGGCAACTACTTCACTAGAGAAGCAGTTGTGTTTGGGGGCACTTGAATAGACAAACCTCTCTCAAAATGCTGAGGCCAACTCTCCTCTCATCTTAGAGCAGGGATGTTTCTTCCAGAATACTTTCTTGGGAGCATCCAGCAGCCTGCATTCACCTCCTTCTGCAAATACGATTTACATGATTAGCTGGAACTGAGTCAATGCCCCCAGGCTAGGGCACAGGATACAGGAGGATTTTAGTACGAGTTGGGTTTCCTGGAGGGAAGTCCAGCTAAAGAGGAGTCTTGCATTCTCCTCAGTCTATTGTTCAGTCTGACTTGGACCCTGGTCTTTTCTGTTTACTCACTCAGACAGCCCGTGTCCCTGCATACCAGTCTGTGTGTGTACAGTAAACACTGGAAGCTCATTGTAGTGGTAATAAGGCATTGCGGCTACGAGAATCCCAATCTTCCTGGGTCAGCTGCTGACCTTGGTTCTTTCTGCCCTCTTGTCCCTGCTGGCAGGCTCCTGCAAGAAGGTAGGTGCAGGCAGTGTGTATCCTGTGCATATCCTGAGCACTGCTGCACGCTGCAGCTTTCATCAGATGAGAAAAGTACACGTATGCCAGCAAAATGTCTTTTGCAAGGCTTATGGAGCTGACAGAAATTTTGTTGCTTAGATTTCTATATTTACAAGAGAGGAAAGCTTTTTTTGGTTAGTTTTGTGACCACTGTGTGTAGAGAAAGGGACAGTATAGAATCACATAAAGGCTGGTTGAAATTAACTTCATTGACTTTGCAGTTCAGGCTGTGGCTGAACTGCAAAGTCATTTGGCAGCAACTTTAACTCCTGTTAACACTGTTCTCTCTGCCTCCTATCAGGAACATATGCCATGGAATTTTCTCCAGCAAAACACCTGTCCTGCACAGACTTTGGAAAACACAGACGTGAAAATAAATTCAAAGGTACCTGCAATTATAGAGGCAAAGTGATTGAACTGCAGGGAGCACCTTGTGTTAGCTTCAACTTAGCTAATACAGGTTAAAATATTGGTGGAGATGACTGAGAGAAGTCATCTTTCCATATGCTTTTCCTGTTCCTGTGGTCCACCTAAGGCATCTGTGTTTGGCTATTGTCAGAGACAGAAATCTGAGTTAAAGGGACCCATTCTGGCCCTCAATATGTTACATTGCCTAGTAACCAAATGCAAGCTGGCTGGGATCCCTGCTAGCCTACCTGAGCCAGATTTATGCAATCAGACACGTTTCCTATTTCCAGTTGCTTGTAACAATTGTATAATTGGACTAAGCCTCTCTTAGTGGTAGAACTACTAATTTTTAAACAGGCTGATAATTCATGGTGATAATGGATCTGTCAGACGACATGTAGGTGCCCTTGCTTTTGCAGCTCACTTCCAAATTCCCCTGCCTAGTCCTGAAAATCACCTCTCCCCATGCTGGGTGCAGCCTAATGCAGAGTCCCTTAATGAAGCACATGTCCCAGCTGCAGGAGAACACCACAGTCTGTCCCTGTCACTCTCTGCATTTGTACCTTGCTGGGCAGAGCTCCTGGCCCAGGAGGTGACACAGTGCCAGCCAGGCCTTGCTTCACTGCACTGTCATCAGAGCTGCTCGTCTCCACAGCTCAGGACTGTGCCTCTCCTTAGCCGTGACCTAGCAGAGGCACCTTCTGGTGCAAGGGAAGGATGGGAGACAGACTGCCTGCCCAGGGCATGATGGGCATGAATCTAGTGAATTATAATCCAGAGTCAATGACTGTTTCCTTGGAATGTTTTTACCATTTTGATTTCGTATGTTTCAGCAAGGTGCAAAAATAGTGGGGAAGGAAGGCAAGGGGGGAGGGAGAGAGGAAATGAAGGAGAAGAGGCAAGCTGGTTTATTTGCTGAATTTTATTGGTTGCAAAGCCCAAGTGTTGTCCCTGTGTCTGTTCTAGAGAGTTGGCACCACATACACACACAAAAATTTCATATTTCCTTTAAACGGCTGAAATTCCAGTCTGGCCTGGCAGAAGGGTAAATTCCACATAAAGAGCAGCCTCCATAGAGAGTTTTTGAAAATAAATCAAAAACCTGCGAGACTGAGAAAAATTCTGAAAACTGGTGATATGTCAAACTGATCTACTCAGCTTCAAATTGGCACAGTTGGGATATGACTGCCCCCCACAAAAATGCAGAGCCTTAGACACAGATTCCACAGCTGGTGTTCAAAAACCTGTGTTAGCTCACTGGAGAAGTGTGTCTGTACACACAGCCATGTGGCCACCATAAAGTGTTACTCATAAGACATATGAACATGTGCATATGGGATTCTTGAGTTAAATGCATTTATTCTGACAATCACAAGCTGAATTCCACAGGTGCACACGCCCTTCTGGCTTGCAAAGACTCATCCTATGCAGTAGGTCGATATACAGTCTGCATCTTCCTTTATGCAGTGCTTTTGGCACCTTGTATCCTTCCTCCTGGTTTATTGTGTGTTCTGGGACAAAGGCTCTATGTGATAACAATAGATAATTTGGGATCAGAGGCATCTGATAACATGGAGGAATCCTATGAAGCTGTCCTTCATGTTACCATCCATGTCCCTCCCACAAGCTGTGCATACTATAGGTGTTTGCATCTTGCTCTGTATATTAAAATGCAGTTCACATTTCAAATGCCTCTGCTTGCTCTCCAAGCCTTCTCATCCTCCCTAGTTTAATGTATCGATCTCTTCTATGCCAGAGGTCACTGACACTCCTCTGTGAGACAGGAGTTGGTCAAGAAAGAGGCATGTAGTTACTGAGTTGTGACTCACTCATTCTGCCAGGCCTTTCTCTGTGCAGTTAAACACAGAATGGCCAAGGGTTTTCTTCTCACCCCACACAGACTCCAGCCATCTTCCCCACAGCACAACCTCATTCCTGGGCAGACAAAATAAGATCCCTTAGCCAGTAAAGGCATCTTCCAGTGTGCTCAGCACTGCTACGTCTGGAAAAGATGACCTGGCAATTACAGTGAAAGTCAAGAGTAGATGAGTAAAAAAGCACCAAGCTGTAAACATGTACATTCTGTCCGTGGCACCTGGCTGCATTCTACCATTCCTCCATTTATGAAGGAAGGCAGGGTCATCTCAGGGAGGTGAGGAAAAGTTGTCAGCAGCTGTGCTAAATCAACAACATAAGCCACAAAACAACAAGACTCTTGCTCCTAGAGGAAAAGGCATGTCTGCCCATCATCCCACCAACTGTGGGATGGATGAGGCTTCAAGTTTCTCCCACATTCTCTCTGAATATAAATATAGGCAGAGCTACTCTGATCCCTTTTGGTACAGCACATGATTTCCTCATGGCTCCTGACTAAACTGATCCTTGTGCCAGTCAGCTCAGGAGGTGAGCATGTCCTTCTGCTGTGTGCACACAAATTTGTTTTCAGCTGGCTCTGAGAGCTACATCAAAGTGACGGTTCCAAAGGCATTTAGGAGTTTTAAGGAGGAAAGCCTGTTTTGTTCTCACTAAGAGAAGTCTACCCCCAGTAGTGACTTTCACTGTGTTGGAGTGCTTCTGTTCTGCAGAGCCCAGCATGGTCTGCAAATGAGGTGTAGAAAGTGAGAAAAAGACTGACTGAAAACCAAGAGATGAATCACACCAAGTCAAGAATGAGTAAAGGAAGCCACCTTAGAAACCTCCTGTAATTAGAACAGTATGACTTGGTATCCATTCACCAGTGTTCACTCATTTCACCTTAAGAACGATGCCAGCTTTCAAAGACAATATAACCCAAAGCTGGTGCCAGCAGACAGCTGATATATGAAATACCAAACCTCTCTGCTGCTGGTAACTGAGCCCTTGGCCAGCTTGCCAAAATGACCCAAATTGCCCCCTATGGTGAGCTCTTTACTGGCACAGCCTACAGATCCTAAATGGCCATGGAGCTGGCTCACAGCAGGACAGCACACATGGCAGAGAAGCTTGCAGCTCAATTTCAGGCCTGTCCTTACACTCAGAGAACACAGCGAGGTTCTCCTGGCCTTTTAGGCTGGTGTTGTGGTGGACCTCACACAGCACTGGGTCCAATTGTCTTTTTGAGATGCCACCAACAGCACAAAGCGAGGTCAAGCTCCCTGTGAGCAGTGAAGGCAGTGTCATCTTTGTAACCCAGCTCATCTTCCTGGCCCAGTTTGCTGTGCAGTCACAGAGACATTGATGGCACAAGGGAGGGCAGTGCTGGCCAGAGCCAACAGCCAAAGCCAGTGTGAGATTGCTTTTTTCAGTGGCAATCACAGCTGACTTTGGTGCAACTAAGATGTAAGAAACTGAAGTAACATGAAGACAGGAGTGGAACTGTGGTGATAAGTAGAGAAGGACAGGCCAAGAGAGGGAAGGAAAAGGTATTGCTTTCAAAGTGAGAACTGACTTTTGTAGCACTGCTCTGCATAAATATGAGTGAAGATTATATTTTTGAAGGCTGGAGGAAAAGATATCACAGTTATCTTGATATGAAGTGACTGAGGTCAGGCTAAGATATATTACTCTGTGGGTAAGAAAGGACATTATTTGAAAGAGGACATCTAGAAAATATCTGGAAAATTTAGACATTGCCTGAAAATGAGAACTTAGAGAAATAATAGTCTGACTTAAAAACAATGCCCAAATAAATATGTGTGTGTGTATTTATAGTTAGTATAGTAAGTTCAAAAAGGAAGAAAAGGGACTGAAGCAGAAAAGGCAACCATGTACCAGTAACTTAATTGGTCTGTGTGTGTGAAATTACCTGAAGTCAAGATGAAGAAGAATAGAAGTGACCAAAAGAAAAAAGCCCTCCCAGAGGAAGCCAAAGGATGATACACTGATGAAGCAATTAAGGAGGAAAAGGAAACTGTAAGATGGAAAATGAAAGGCAAAAGGACTGCCATGTGTTTCAAAGATTGCTGACACGTGTGAGAAGACGGGAACTGCTCTGAATCATGGTACTTAGAAAATGGGACACACCACTCTGGTGTGGGAGGTATAGAAACCAGATTGGAGAGGGTTTAGGTGGATGTGTAAGATTCCAAGTAATGAACTTAAAGATTCAATTTACTGACCTCAGGGATGAGAGGCCAAGAGGGAGTTGGAGCAGATGGAGATGCTGGAGAGACAAACGAAGTCAGGAGTGTGATGGGAAGACTCAAAGTAGGAGGCTGGAAAGAACAGTTTGTTATGCTTGCTTGTGACCTTTGGAAATTTATATTACGGTGTCTAGCAGGGTTTAGTGTAAGGAATACTGGTTGCCACTGCCTTTGCCTGGCTCTGATTTGTGGTGTGACTGTAAAGCATCAAACACAAACATACTTCAGTTATTTTCTCCCTTTAGGTCTCTGCCCGTGGGTTATTTTGTTGTTTGTCTTCTCCTCGAGGTTTGCCACTGGCGTGACAAACAGCGCTCTACAGAGGAGGAGGCTCTAGAAACACAGAAATTAAAGATGGAAAATTCCTCTGTAAACGATCAACTAGCCCACTGTGCTTGGTAGGCCAAGGGATAAACACTGTGTTGTGCTTATTTAAAATACCGCAAGAAGTCTCCCACAGCAACTGCTCCACCAGGCAGCGGATCTTACAGCCAAGCCATTGTGACAGTACCCATCCTAATCTTCTTGCCTTGTTTCATCCTAGTTTCTCCCTCCTCACAATAAAAATGCTCTCACTTCTGTAAACCAAAATAGCTGTTCTCCCACAACTGTGTTCATTTTTTTGCAGCGTTGTGTCCTACACACCGTGCACAGCTGTATTTAGTTCTTTCAACTCACGTGACAGGTCTCTAAATCAATCCTCATCACTTCTGCTTTTTAAAAATAATTCATTTATGTTTACTGATGTCTTTTTGATGAGAAGATAGTCAGCATTGAATGCAGTATTCCAAAGTGTTTCCACAACACTACCAGTAACAGAGGCTTTTGTTACAGTTTCTGTTTATGAACTCTACTATCCCATTGTTTTCTTGTTTCTGGTTTTTTTTCCCCTCCCATCATCTCAAATTATGGGCCTGTCTAATTTACTGGCTGCTTTCCTGCTATTTTAGGTCTCTCTCAGCATTACAGCTTCTGAGAATTCATCTTCTCAATGAGTATCTGTGAGTTGAATTATTTTTTGACAGATGTAGTAGTATTCCCTGTGGAACTACATTTTGTTTCCTGAATATCATTTGTGCCAGAGCTTTGACTTGTAAAATTAATAGCATACCATACCCTCAACCCCACAGCTTAGAGGTGTTTCCTTTCCTTCCCCTTCCATCCCCAAGCTTGAAATCATAAAAATGAACATTAAATGGCAACCAAAGAAAAAATATTTTTTTATTCTCTTTGAAAGAGTTGTTTAAGCTTCATGGCATCACTGTACATGAAATTTTCTCACTACAGCCCCAAGAGAAACATTAATTGCTTTGTTAAATGATTTCCAGTCTCACTGAGGATTACCAGACATGTCCTCCCTGTCTGAGATGTGATAGGAGCTTGCTGCTCCCAGCTTATCCCCATTTGTCTGCCCCATACTGCTTGCAAGAATCTGCAAGGCAACTTTAAATGTAGCTATTGCCTAATCCTTTGTTGCCAAAATCATCTACTTTAGTTGAAGTATTTTTTTTTTGCTGGCCCCTCCTCCCCACCACACATTGGACAGATGCAGGACCTGCTGTCCTTGCAGATGGAAAGGGCAAGAGATGCTTGTAGATAGGATAAGAATAAAATGTAGGTTGATGACTTCTTAGCCTGTTTTAGCTGCAACCCTCAGCTATTTGAAATTAGTGTCAGGATTGGTAATGCTCTTCAGAAATGATGACTCTCCTCACTGCCCTCCTCACAGACTACTCTGTGGGTCTTTTCCCAGGACTCTTTTCTGGGAAGCACATGATGCTGAGGACCTGTTGGATCACACAGCCAAAGCCAAGGTGATACCTTGTGGGTTCATCCCATCATCAAGTGCATTATAAGCAAACCAATAAAAGGTCACATCTGTTAGTCACAACTCTTGTGGTTAGGCTCCTATTGAACAGCAGGCTGTGTGACAGCAGGGCGTGTGTGCGCTCAGTCCCGCTGTAGAGTGTGCTGCAGAGAGGATGTGTGGTGTTAAGGCAGAGTGGCAAAAACAAAATTAAGGCTGTAGCTATTTTCCACATGGCTGTTCATTATAGAAATGTCTGTGGCAACATTGTTGATGCTGTCAGTTTGCCTGCTGTTCAGTTCTCTGAGACGATGCTGTAGGACAAGGCCGTAGAAGAGCCCGTTCCTCTCACAGAAAGCACACAGCCGTGCATCTGCACCACACATTGTCTTTGGGGCAGGGAACAGACACCTGTGAATTAGCACTTGTCTGTGTAAGGCAGAGTTTTCTTTGAAAACCATGTTCTTCTTTTCTTGCTCAAACCACAGCTAAAAGGGGAAAAGGAGCAATTCAATTTTCTCATCTGTCAACCTGAACACAAGTCTTTTGTCTTCAGATCCCTTTTACTGCTACCTTATTCCACTTGGGCAAGCTGTAGGGCAGGATTTACCTTATCTAATTATGAAAGCTAGGTGTGTTTTACATGGACTCAGATAGCTAAAGGTAGGTAAAATTAATCCCATCTAATTCTTTTATCTCTTTCTGCTGGACTAATATTTCTAGTTGTCTTTTTTCGTCTGTCTTTGCCATATATTAAAGTCTTCCCAGTAGCTGTGCTCCTGCATAACATATCTGGAGGCCCTCACTCTCAAAGACTATTTTCTTTCCACAGAATCCTCACTTCTCCTAATGAGGAAATTAAAGAGGACCTCCCCTTTCCTTCTGGTGTGGTGGCAGGGGTCTCTTCAGCTCTTTCCTTCCTCTCTTCCCACAAATGAGAGTCCAGCCATACATCAGGATGGTCACAGTAAATCTGTGCTGTGGCAGTGATGTCCCTCAGTGGTAGTCCTGAAGCTAGAACCACATGGGTACGACAGTGACCTTTTCTTTCAAAAACCTTATGCAGGAATTTGTCCCACACCTGAAATGTCTTGTCAAATTTTGACTCATAAATATGTGAGTAAAAGTTTGGGGAAAGATGCCAGCTTGTAGGATAGTGTTTTAGTTTTTTTTAGAAAACCTGGGAATTTCACTTAAATGGAGCATGGCACCTGAACAAATATGTCAGGTCACCAGACCCTTCACCTGAAAATTCCTTAGGATTTTTGCTGGCCCATGGCAAACAGCTGAAGTACAGTAAGTCCCATCCTTGCTTTGCAGCCCATCTACCTGCAGTGATGGTCACTGCCCAGCTATACCATGAGTCAGCTTGGGATCACCACTCAAACTCCACTTCAGCAACGCTCTCTCTGAAAAATAACTAACTGTTGGCTTGAAAAGCAGGTGCACAATGAATGACAATATGCACTTTCAATTATTCATAGATTAACCAATTTTATATTCTGGGTAGGTATCGACTCTCATCGTACGACACATGAGTCTGGGACAGGAAATATGTTTTTGTATGTGTTCATAAGCTTGCAGTAAAGTCTTGTCTGCAATCTCTAGGTAATGATTTCATGTTCATAATAGTAAATCCAAACTAGTAGAAGCACTGGGCAGCAGGTAAGGTTCGCAGTACCCCAGTGAGTCTTTGTTTTAAACATCTGGAGACAGAAAAAAGAGACGCGAGAATACCTCTCCTACAAACACATATGGCAGCTGTTCTTATCTAAGCTTACTATGGATATTGACACAACTTAAAAGTGTTAAAGGATCCCAGCATAAGCTAATGGATTTACATACTGGTTTCAGAGTAGCATCAGCTTTTTCCATTCTGAGACCAAGATGCGACTTGGTTGTAAAGTTACAATTGGAATTCTCTTAACAAGGAGTGCATCAGGTGACCAAGCTTCACCAGTATAGAGCATAATTCACAAAACGCTCTTAAACAGTTTAAGAAAATTTCACTATTTTACCAGTTTGGTTTGTCTCCTTTAAGCACTTAAAAGTCTCAAGTGTTTTCAATTAATAAGTAGCTCTCCAAAAGACAGCGCAACTATTTGACTTACATGTTCCATGCGACTGCTCCCTGATTGCAACTAATTGCGGCTTTTAATGTCTTTAAGGACCCCGAATTACGCGTGGTTTTGTTCAGCAGTTTCCTGTCTGATGCCTGCTGTAGGCTGTGACAGCAGAACAGAGCAAACTGCACGGCGCTGCGGCTGCCAGAGGAACCTTGAACCATGAGATCAAAATAAAATAAACCCCAACTTTAACCGGCACATCCCTTCCCCCGTGCTGCAAGACCCGTTGTTTTGGCTGGGTGCGCCCCGAGCCGGGCCAGCGTCTCCCGGCCGAGCCGGGACCGGGAGCGCCCCGCGGGACGAGGGCCGGCCGCCCGTCCCCGGCAGGGGCCTCCCGAGCTCCTCCATCCTCCCCATTGCCTTTCTTTCGCTCAAGGTCAGAAGAATTTAAACTTCCTGACTCCGCGTGACGGGAGGGGTACCCCGGGCGGAGCGGGCCGGGAGCCGGGGAAGGCAGGAGGGCTGGCCCCGCTCCGCCCGGCCCGGCCCGGCCGGCTCTTGTCTCGGCGGGGAGGAGCCAGCCCGGGGCAGGCTGCAGCAGCAAGGGCTGGCCGGCCGCCAGGGAGTGTAAAATCCTGGCCGGTGGGTGGCAAATTTCGCCAGATCGCGGCGAGGAGACAGCGCGTCCGTGCGTCCGTCCGTGCGTCTGTCCGTGCGTCTGTCCGTCCGTGCGGGCAGCGGCAGCCCGGCAGCCCGGCCCGGGGTGAGTGCGAGCCGCGAGCTCGGGCGCCGGCCCCGCTCGGCCGGGGGGGCTCGGGCCGGCGGCGGTGCCGCAGGGGATGGATGTTTGCCGGGGGGCGGCTGCGGAAGGGAGCGGGCTGGGCCGGCTCCCCGCGCTCCGCCGTGCCTCCGGAGCGCAGTGCAGGCAGGAGACCTGGGTAAGTTCTCCATTTAAAAATATTAAAAATAGACCCTCCGGCTCCATAGTGCTGCCGAGTGAGTCATTTCCAAACCAAATGTCTTAGTCTAACCCTTCCCCCCAGGAGATGCAATAATTCTGAAACCGGGTGGAGGGAAAGAGATTCTTCTCCCGTCTCTCTCTAAACAAATTGAATTAGCACGTAGAGACAGAAGCCAAAAGAGTAGCTGGCCACCTGTTTAACAAAGTGAAGCGTAGCTCCATCCCTTTCTCTCTTCCCTTGTACCTCTGCCGTGCTGTCGCCGCCCATTTTTCCCCAACGTGCACTCGCAGCCCCTCTGCCCTAGGAATATTTACAGTGCTTTCCAATTTCGTGGGCATAATCTACTTTCCAGTTCCTTCCACTGCCAAACACATTCACTGCCACCGTCTTCTCCATGGGACATCAGCCACAGCCTCGCATCATTCCAGCAGTCCCCCAGTCAGTGCAGCTCCTGGCTGTCTATGCTGAAGAGAGTAGTCCAAAGCACAGCTATTTTTTTCCGCCTTTTCCAGTCATATGATGATTTGTTCATGTAAGTGAGCTGTCTTGACTAGAGGGATGTTTCATTTGTCAAAAACAAGTGCTGAGCGTATTTATAGGCAATGCTGCAATTTTGTGGTGTGAAAGACCTCGGTTATGCAGAGCTCGCTGGTACCTGGATCAGCATGCAGGACCTGTTCACATCTCGCCTGTAGTGCTCTCTGTGTGTGCATATTTCATGTATATACCCACAGATCGTATTTCATGGTGAGGCAGCATGCACAAAACACAGGAACTGGCACACAGGTTGCATATTTCTTTTTCTTAAACAGATGCCACAGTCCAGCTGTGCAGTAGCTCCTGACCGTATAGCTCTAAATCAGAGGAGATGACGCTGTGGTCTACTAATGAACTGACTGTCCTGAAAACCTCCTAGCTGCAAGTAAAATCCTATCTTCTTACCTCTGTGAAGAACTTTGTTAGCAAAAATGTTGATGACCAAAGTTTTTTTTGTCTCAGGACAAAAAATGACCTACAGTTGAAAATCTGTGCAGTAAATTATGTCGGCTGTTTTACAGCCATGACAAGGATGTTAGATTTGAGAACGTGATCTGTGGCAGCAACCCAAAACTTAATGGCATGTCTGTGTAGGAGAATTGTGATGTAAAAGCACTGGCATTCTTTTTTTGCTGCTTAGATTAAAGTTCTCCTATTAAAGCTATGTATACCTTTTACAGCCAAGAGAGACCATTGTGATTGATGGACCTGTCACAAAGGTGAAGAGTGCTAAGAAATTCCTGCAGAAGGCATGCAGCTTTTCTCTCAGCTGTAACATAGAAGAGATTCATTAACTTAGGGATGCTACCAAAGTACTGAACTTAAAAAATGAAAGGGTATTATCTTGTGCTCCAAAACACAAGAAGAAGTAGACTTCAAATCTCAAGTAAATGCAAATTTCACAGCAATCGAGGATGAGGTATGCTCTTCATGCACAATTCATTAGCATTCAGAATGGCATTCTTGCTAAGATACAACATCTGAGGGAGCAAAGTTCTTGGGCTTGGGTCAAAAAACATGTGCATTTTGATGAAGCTAGGAGGAAACTTTTCCAGAGGTGGATTATTCTTGGTCGTCCATGAAGGGGGTATTCTAAATCTCTGGCTGAAGTAGCTGTGATGTCAGCTGTGGTGTGCTGCACTGGGTTCTGCATGGATGGCACTGGCAAGCTGGAGTGACAGGGGTGGGCAGGGAAGTATGAGTGCACTCAGGCCCTTATTGGGAGTCTTTTTTGATATGTCAGCTTAATAGTAATATCTCCTTTTGGCAGTTTTACAGCACAGTTAAGGTGACAGTTTCGCATTTGTCTTCCGCCTTCAAGATAAAATTCTTTGTAATAACTTCATGCAGTGTGTTTATGGGTTGTCTGATATCACCTGAAACTCCGATAAGGCTTTCAACGTTCGCTTTCAAAGTTCAGCTGGAACACAGGTAGTGTTTACTGAGTCCTTACTCCCTTTTGGAGGAATTTCAATTCCTTAAATTTCCGGCAACCAAAGACAGAATAGGTGAGATATTTAACCTTCTCTTTGATGTAGCCTCCGTTCTTATGAAAAGAGTGGAGTGATGGGACTTGCATGCATCAGCAAGGATTTAAAAGTAGCACACACATAAGTACTAGAATTCTATCCTTCTTGTAACTCATATTCAGTGAGTTCAGTTTTCATGTGACTTTTTTAGGCGCCTGTAGTATTTGTGGATATTTTTGCCCATAATGTATGGCCTTTTGTACTCATTGTTTCTACTGATGTGAGTTCAAGCATAAATATACACTGACTAAATATGTGCTGGGTTCCAGGGCCTATTCAGTAGAGCATAACAACCTGTTTTTACTGCACAAGATGAGTTTAAGTGCAGCTCAGAAGATGGACTGAGGATTTTAGCAAAACCCCAGTTACACTACAGCTGGCTGAGGATGGGCTGTGATGTATAAGCAGCTGCTTAACTGCCACGTTTTGTAGCCCCAGGGTTAAAAATGAGGGGCATACTTAGGTTTTTAATAACAACAACAGGAATTTGAAAACAAAAATCAAACAAAAATGAGGAAGAATGAAGTGCAAGAAAGCACAAAGATAATAGATACTCATTCTAGTTGCAGTAGAGATAGTTCTGAAGTCATTTTGGTGGCTGACTTATTGTTTGATTAAAGTATATCTTGCATGCTTCTGATTAACATTCCTAGAAAATTAAACATGTCATTGCATTTAGAGTGATAATGACCTTTTTGCTTCTGAAATGACCTTTTTCGCTCACTCCATACTTTTGCCTGGCATACAATCATAGAAACATAGGATTAGAAACACTGGATTAGAAGGGGCCTTAAAGATGATCTAGTTCCAAGCCCCAGGCATGGGCAAGTATGCCTTGCAGTAGATCAGGTTGCTCAGAGCCCTATGCAACCTGGCCTTGAACAATTCCAGCTTCTCTAGGCAACCTGTTCAGTGTTTCATCAACCTCACAGTACAAAGTTTCTTCCTAATGTCTAATCTAAAGCTATTTTCTTTAAAGCCATTCCCCCTTCACCTATCACTGCATGCCCTTGAACACAGTTCCTTTCCAGCTCTCTTGTGAAGCCACCTTTAAGTTCTGGGAGGTGCTCTAGCTCTCCCTGGAGCCATCTCTTCCCCAGGATGAACACCCCCAACTCTCTCCCACCCTGGTCCGCTGCTCTGATCATCTTCATGGCCCTCCTCTGGATTCCTTCCAACAGGTTCTTATTGTGCTGGGGCTCCAGAGCTGGATGCAGCACTCCAGGTGGGGTCTCAGGAGAACAGAGTGGAGCGGGAGAATCCCCCCCACTGGCCTGCAGGCCACGCTGCTTTGGGTGCAGCCCAGGATGTGGTTGTCTTTCCGGGCTGCAGCTGCACATTGCTGGTCATGTCAAGCTTCTGGTTCACCAGCATCCCCAAGTCCTTCTCCTCAGGGCTGCTCTCAATCCATCCCTGGCCCAGCCTGTATTTGTGCCTGGGATTGCTTTGACCCAGGTGCAGAGCTCTGCACTTTTCCTTGTTCAGCTTCATGTTCAGGATCTAAACCTGTCTAGGTCCCACTGGATGGCTTCCCTCTCCGTGGTGTTGATTGCACACAAGCTTGGTGTCATCAGTGAATTTGCTGAGGACGTGCCCAGTGCCGCTGTCCTGGTCACTGACAAAGATGTTAAACGGTGCCTATCCCAGGACTGACCACTGCTGTCCACTTGGATAATGAGCCATTCACTGCAACTCCTTGAGTGTGGCCACCTTTAAGAAAGCATCCTGTGGCTTGTCTGTTCCTCTCTTGGGAATTCCCTTAGGAATTTGTTTGTGAATTTCACCACATTTGACCAAGGAAGGAATGGTCTAAAAGGTCAAAGTTTGTCTGAGATTTGTGAAAATATTTTTAGAGCCTGTGCTGAAGGAATGGCTCTTCACTTCCCACGTGGGTGAAATTCAGAAGGGAGAGCAATGCTAAGTTAGTTTCTGGGTTTGAAAACATATTTGTCAATTCAGTCCAAGGGCCTTTTCTACAGAAAGAGTTTGATAGCTTACTCATACTTGTGTCATTCAAGTGATACATTCTTGGGCTGTTTTTCTCCAGTAGGGGTGCCTTTACTAGGGCATCTGTTGAATGCAGGAATACTGCCAGTGGAAGGAAACAACTGTGTGTGTTTCATCTTCCTTGTTTTCATGTGTGTTCCCATTTAGCTGTATTCCTTTAAAATCACCTGCTAATCAAATTAGTTTAAGACTGGTAGGAACAGCATGAGGGGGCCTGAGATCCTTGGAGCACTGCTTTGCTATTAAATCAGCTGTGTTTTTTGGAGTGTTAACAGCTTGAGTAAAGCCTTGCTATAGAATTGGAGATGAAGCAGTGGTGATTTTACATTTGCCATGTGTTGGTGGGTGAAACTCAAAAAACAGTTTCAGGTAAGTTTGGTGCTGTGGATTACGATAGCACCGCAGTGATCCATTTTGAAAGGGTGGTTGCTCCAACTGTCACAGATGCAACTTAAAATACCCTAAAGCTTTCACTTGATCAGAAAATGATGATAGATCTTATCTTTCCCCTTTCTTATCCATTCCTCCTCTCTGCTGGATTGTTTTTTCATTGTACCAAAGGGGTAAGTGTATTTTTTCATTCTCAAACCACTCCAACAGTTTTATTTTTCTGAGCCTGTGTGACATTTTTGCTTCTTGCCTTTCATAGCTAGGTTTTGGTGTTGTAATTCCTCATTAGGGAGATACAATTTATTTTAACCAGATTAAATAATCTGTTAGTGCATTTAATTCAAATTTGTCTCTACCTTCATTCTGGTCAGCTAAGTGATTCTAATGAGCTCTTATTCTCACCCAGGCACGTCATAGTGTTTTGCAACCATATAGTGCCTTTTAATAGCCATAAAAATTTGCTCCAATTTTTGAATTATGTGAGTCCTAGGAATTAAAATTTCTTTGAAATAACAGAGAACATCTATGATAGAAAACAAAATGACTTTGCTGTCTTAGATGCTAGTCCTGTATAAGATATTTATTTTTCTTGTGTTCTTTACTCTGAGCAGATCTCTTTAGTTCACATTGAACTGGCTTACTCTGTGTTATTATTGATTTCTTACATTTTTAAATGAGTAGTTGTACTGTCATGTATATAGATGTGAAGTAGCAGTCTTGCTTTGAACTGGGTGTAAACTCCAAGGGGACTGCAGGGGTCTGTCTGCTACCGAGAAGGTTCTCAGACCATGGTGGGATATGCACAGAGGTTTTTTCCCCTCCTCATATATTTACTCTCACTCTTAAGCAGAGTTTCACTTTGAGTTTCAGGTTTGATTTAACCTCAGAAACTCAGAGCACAACTGAGTGAATACCACTGAATTTCTTCATAAATGATTCTGTTATCAAAGCCAAGTTAGATCTGTTTGTGAAGTTGTTTGAGATGTATGGTGAATAAAGGCATCGTATGGGTCAAATTGGAAGAAGGAATATGCAAAAGGTGGGGATGGAAAAGAGGGATGCTGTTGTCTGTGTTGTGGAGATGGGTGTGTACTAGGAAGATAAGGAAGGGGAGATCTTGTTTTGGGTAGCCAGTGTTTTGTGCCAGTAAAATTGTTGATTATATGATTGCATACCAGAGTGTGAACTTTGTATCAAGAGGGCTGTTTTCCCCAATTCTATTGATGTCACTTTGATAACACATTTAAGCTCAATAGTTAAAATCTATCCATTTTAATTACAATATATCAGGCCAGTGGAACACCTCAGGACTATTTATGGGACATCAAGTTGCTGCCTTTGTGGTGGTGAAGCCAGGGCAAAAAAATAAAAGACACCGTTTGGTATTCAGTCAGCTTAGGAAGGGAGAGGTAAGGAGAGGTAGATCAGATTCATACTTTTCTCTCCAACCCTGTCAAATAATTTGAAAGGTTCATTAAAGCAGCTTAGAGGGATATTTTTGTTTGATGAATAGGATCCTGGCTTGCAAGGTTGAAGACCAGGCTAAGTCACTTCACTTGCTTAGCAACTTTTGTTTCCTCAGCCAGAAAATTGAGCTAATTATTTTTACTCTTATTAGCATGCCTCCAAGAGCTCTTGATGAGTGATTTGCGGGACTGAGTGGCCCATCTGCCTGGGGCTGAGCCTCCCTGGGATCCCTCAGGGCTTTCCCATGGTGCAGGGAGGGGTGATGATTTTTGGGATTCAGAAACAAATGCCATTAATTTATGGGTGGAAGAAGCTGTCTGTTAAAGTTTGACTTGGATCAATCCTATTGACAAGACTGAGAGACCTGAAGGCTGGTCTCACACTCTTCCAGTTACCTTTCTGAACTGGGAATGTCTCCTAGCATGGGCTGTGCTCCTGGTGCTGGCATGAGCACACCTGGAGATGAACTTTTCCCTATTTGAGGAGCTGCTCACAAGACAAAGGGTCACCACTTTTCCATGCTGATTCAAGACTTGATTCAAATCATATTCAGATCAATATGTAGTTCAATTCCTGTTGTTTTATGGGCTGTAGATTAAGCACTAAACTTTTCATGGGTCAGATAGCCAAAGCTGTGAAGGCATGAAAGCATGAGGGTGTAGGAAGGAGTATGTCTTGAAACTGGAGCCTGGACTGCTTGAACATTTTTGAAACTCTTTCAATAGCTTCTGACAGGTATCTAAGACACAGCTTCTGATCATTGTTGACCAGAAATAACCTCTGTTAATTATTGAGTGAATCTCAATTTTATCATCTTCTCTCCTAAAAAGTAGGCGAGATGATGATCAAACTTCTTTTAAGAAACTGAGCAATTGGGAGCTATAAGAGGAGCTGAATGTGCTGTTAATGTAGTATTGGCAAATACTGCCTGTGTAAGAATATAAATGAAGTTCATGCATGTGCCATGTGTAATTATGATGAGCTACAAGGCTCCAAGTTACAGGTTGTGATCTGCTTTTCCACTTCTCAGTGTGGCTGCATAGTAGGTAAATGAGGGATTTTTGTCAGAAGTGGTGTCTTCAGATCTTGTCAGCTGAACTCTCATCAAGGGTTTTGCCAATCACATACTTTGTTAAAGATTTATTGGGCTGGAAGAAGAATCAGCTAACAAGAATCTGGTTAGCTTTCTGCATACTTTTTGTGTCTGAGGCAGGATGGGACTGCTCATTAAGCACTGTAGGCTCAGTACAGTGGGGCATTTTTCTAAAGATTATGTGTCTTCTACACTCAAAATGATTACAAAACACTTAAGTGCATGTTGCAGTGTCCAGTTTGTGTATTTTATGATCATAGGTCGTCAATGTCACAACTGCATGAAGCATATAAGAGGCAAATATAAGCAAGTGTGTATTTTTCTCCTTGAAGGGGCTATTTTTAACACTAAAAATAATTAAATGGCAAAACATCAGTTATGTCAGGATAACCCATCATTCTCTATTGGTTTGTTTCATTCTCCACTATTTCTTTCCCTCCTGTTTTAAAGGTACTTTTGGACCTGTGGCTTTTTGGTGTGAATTTGTTGTGAAGTAATATTGGTGAAAATTTTCTTCTAAGAAGCAAAAACAGTTGTAGATTTTTCTGCCATGTCACTTCTGTTAGCAGTTGTTGCTCTGAGTTTCACAGAGAAGACATCAGAGGAATTTTAAAAGGTCTGTTCTGTTAAATCTCAGTTACTATGGGCCTTTTGTTTGTTTGGCCCAAGATTATCATGAAGATTCATAATTTGGAGACCATGGTGCCAATTTTTACTTTGGGTTCTTCTTTCTTTAGTAGAGATGTTGAAGTAGGGGTGGCTCCTGATCTTGCTTTTCCTCCAGACAGTCAGATATATTATGGTCTGTTGGGAGGGAGAGGTCAATTCATGAAATCATTTTGTAATGATTTCTCTGTTGTTTTTCATGGCTAACAGAAAACAAATAATAAAAGTTTCCTAGCTTCATGACTGTAATGTTTTTATAAATGTTCGTATCTATGTGTGTTGGAAAAGGATTTGTCTCGATGCTCAGTTATTTTCTTTGAAGATTCGTATTAATCCTAAAAGTGTTTACTCAGATGTGGTGAATTACAAGTGGATGAAATTACATTGTTGTCAGATTGACTCATGGTCCTGCTGTGCTGCTTCAGTTGGGGACATTGACTTTCATCTTTGCAGAGTTAGCTCCCTTGGAGACCTGAGTTTTACATAGATGACATTTCTGCCGTGTTAGAGCTCTAGAGGGTTTTGGTAGCTGGACTTTGAGATAATAATCAAGGCTAAGGAAAACAAAAGAACTGGGGGATAGGATATCTGGAAGGGAAGGAAGAGCAATACCTATCTCTCTGACTTAGTCATGACAAGTGTCTTGCCAAAAAAGGCGTGCAGGGTCACTAAGCAAGATGAGGAGAGTGGGGAATGTTTTAGGATATATCAGCTGGCAAACAGTCTGAAATCCCCTGATGCCATGTAAAGCATTATCCCAGCAGCTGTACCACGTGGCACTGAGAAATTATGTGGTGTGGCTGTATGTTTATGCTGTCACTGCACTTCAGTCTCTGGCTCTTAATGTCTCTTATAATTGATGGAGAGAATGTTGCTTGGTGCCTGGAACATCCTGTGTCTCCTATCATTCTGTGTAAAAGGGGAAAAGTATTTGCTTCTCTGTAAAGCTTTTTCAAGTTCTGTGACTGCTAATAGGATTGTGATTATTAGAAGTTGTTTTATTTTGTAGCCTTCTAAACCACTTTAATACCAGCAAGAAGAAAATGCAGATGTGAAGGAGTTTATAGTGAAAGCCTCTGGAAGAACAGTGTGTTTCTGAACAGTTCTGCATAATTCTGTGAGAGTTTTCACAGCAAGATGAAATTGTTCCTTGCTCAGCATTTTGCTAAATGCTGTTTGTTCCCAATAACTCAAATAGCCTGAATACCACGAGAGCTTCTCACTAACCTATAACTATGTTAATGCCTTTCTTGCCACAGGGGTAGTTTCTTCCAGTAAAAAGCCAAAAAATTGCACACTGCAGAATGCACACCACAGATATTGCCAAGAAACTGCTGCTGCAACCTCCCTGTGAAAACGAAGAATTATTTACAAGGCTTCCTTGCTTTGGGGAAAACATTCAGTGGAAGCTAGTTGCTGTGACAGGAAAATCTGGAGTGATGGAAGGGTTTGCTTGGGTTCAGGTGCTTTGTTGTACTGTCAGGTAGGTGCACAGGATCTGCAGAGTACATGTTACAAAAGTCAGTTTTTTAGTAAACACTCTGTTAGTTTGAGCTTTTTGTGCCTCTGAAAACAGTTTAAATGGGCTGTGGGCATGGGGAGAGAATGGTCCTTCTCACAGACTGGCATTTCCAGTTCTGGTAACACCAAGGTCAGTTATGCTTGGATACCATTTAGGGTTAGCCTGCCTTCAGAGTAAGAGTTTGGTGTGTCTGCCATTTAATAGTTACTGGGTTTAGATAAGATAGGAGAGATTTGAGTCTTTGAGTCCTGAAGAAATAAGACCATTAATCAAGTCCTAAAGCTGAACATCTTGCTTTAAATTCCTAATGAGATTCTAAAGTAAGGTTGACTTGACAGTAGCACAGATTGCAGGCTGGGTTGGGAAAGGAAGGGTTGGGGTGTCTTATCTGCTCTTCCCAGGCAAGAGCTTGTTTTTATCTGTCCTGGTGACTTTTAACAGAGATTAAGGAAAACAGCACGTATGTTTCAATGAGTTTAAGCACATTCCCTAGGTAAGCAGTGCTCAGGAAATTCATCATGGGGCCCAGTGTAATGCCATGGTTCTGCTGCGTGGAATCAGTCTTGTAAATCCCTAGCCCGAGCTCAGAAGAGACCTTCCTCATTGTGCTGTTTTACTGTTTGCACAGAACAGGTCAAAGAATTTCCTACCCATACCTGAATTTATATATGTTAAGGCACAGAGGTTGTTATATTGTTTTACATTTCTGAATTTAAGCTTTCCCCTTGCAACTTAATTTAATTCAAATTAATATGAATGCATCCTATAAAATGATTTCATTGTTGGGGAGAAGGGTGCTTGCATGCCTTTGTGGCACCTGGGGTAGTGGTAAGAGGAGGCTTGTGGGTTAGCACATCTTAACCACTGCTTTCTAGCCCTGTTAAATGCCTGCTAGAAATAATGCTTATATTGCATTTTATACCTCTGAAAGTGAAAGGTGTCTCTGCCTATGGCAGGGGGGCTGGAACCAGATGGTCTAAGGTCTCTTCCAACCCAAATAATTTTGTGTTTCTATGTGTAAAGATTGTTAAGTGAGAATTTTTACGGTGCTGCCAGGAGAAGTGATCTGTCACTCATTCAGCTCCTCATGCTGTCAGCTTTGGAACTTGTAGACAAACATTGGCAGGAGCTCTTGTTTTGCAACAGAAGCAGCCTCTATGCTTGGGCTGTGCCTTGTGGCCACCCTTTGGTCTGCTATGAAAAGAACCTGCCTCGGCTCTCCAAGGTGCTGTAGCTTTTCCTCTGGTGCTTTCTAATGTGGTTACAGTTGTCAATGGAGAAATTGCTGGCAGATTGAAAATGTGTGGGCAATGTCAAATGAACTGGTGCTACAAAATGCACACAAAAGATTCTGCTGATGTGGTTGTACTAGTTTACATTTAGTCTTAATGTCTAAAAGTTATGACTTTGTTTTTGTTTTTATTTTAATTGTAACAGAGCAGGCAAAGAATCAACTGACTGCTGCCCTTTCAAGCAACAACAGTTAAGGCTAAGCTTATGTCACAAAAGACTGTCTGGGCTTTGTCATCTCTGAAGACAGCCAGTTGTCGTCTAAAGGAAGGAAAAAGTTGCACTTGTAGTCATGTTCCAGTTCCACAGAGATCTCTGCAAACTGTATTTAGCTTGTGAGGGTATAACAATGGTATTTATTTCTTGAATAGCACCAAGAATGATAGTACAGTGTGTTTCAGTGCCTAAAAAGTGGAGTGTTTTCTCCATTAGCCTCCTCATTGGCAGGGCATGGGGTGTCCATGGCACAGCAAAGGCCTTGCAAAGGCTTCATGGTGATTGATCAGAATCTGCCAAGGCTGTGCAGAACTGGGGTAGCAAAGTGAGCTCAGCATAAAATGGCGCTGGCCAGGTGGGAAGAAAGCCGTTTTCTTATATGTAAGAGTTAGTTATAGTTTGGGCAGTGGAAAGATTTTCCTGGGGCTGAATACCAGTCAAATTAGTGCAGACACATAGCATTGTTTTTGTCTGACCATCTCTCTTTTCACCTCATTCTGTAGATGTAGTAGAAAAGAAGTTTTGCTTTACATCTTTCAGTTACACAACTCTTTTGTTTGTTTCTTTTCCCCTCTGCTCTCCTGTGTCCCACATCTCATTCTCAAAACTGCCAACTACATCTATTGCTTGTATTCATCTAAAGTGGGAGGATTTCAAAGTACAGAAGCTTTGCCAAAGTTTTTTTTGTGGCTTTTATTCAAGCTTGCTTCTTCTATTTCTGTGGTTTACTTGGGGCTACACAGTCATCTACACAGAGATGGTGATCAGAGTGGAAAATACGGGCATTTCGTAATTGGCCTAGCAATTACTTCTCATGCTGTAGAAAAACCAGAAACATAAAAGCCCTGCTCATGCTCAAAATATCTGCATGTTAGAACTCTTTTGAAGAAGCTCCTTATTATATTCTTTTTGTAGTGAACTGATAGCAAGTGGGTTTATTCCCTTGCACAACACTTCTCAAAAAAAAAAGCACTGTGTTAGTCTATTCATCTTTTTTTCTGTTGTTCATCTTTTGTGCCTCTCTAGTGGAATAGTTTTCTCTTTCTCCAGTTCTACTATTTTATATACAAGCTGAGTGGCTAACTGTATTTAAAGGTATTTTCAAGTGCCTCTGGCAGAAGAGTTGAGGCATCTTGCAGCTCTGCTAATTGAAGCCAAAAGAGAGACCATGCTTGCATTTCTGACTGGCTCTGTTGGGTCATTGTTTAAGGGCCGAGATGGGAAATAGGGCTCTTGAAGAACTCTGGAATTCCAGAGTCTTCCCAAAGCTGCTGTTAATGGCACAGGATATTTTCATCCCTCCTTACTCTTTTCTTTTCTCTTTGCATTGCAGGACTGCTTCAGTTCCTTCATCATGCAGCGCATGTCACAGCCCGGCACGGTGGGGAATTGCTAGTCCAGGGCTGACCCTTCGTTTTTGGCTGAGTCCTTGGGCTTGAAGACTCATGTACATTGCTGAGGTTGATGCTTGAACCTTGAAGAGAAGAGCCTTTCTGATGGTCCTGCTCCGCTGCACCTGACCCTATGAAAGGAGGGTTCACCGTAGCTCTGTCCTTGGCGCTGCAGCTCCACAGGATGGGCTCGTTCAGAAGGCCCCGGCCGCGCTTCATGAGCTCCCCTGTGCTCAGCGATCTGCCTCGCTTCCAGGCCGCCCGGCAGGCCATGCAGCTCAGCTCCAACTCTGCCTGGAACAGGTCAGCAGGACCCCCCTGCCTGAGCTCTCGCCCTGCAGCAGCTCCTCAGTGAGGGTTACGTGTATCTTACGCTTGTGCCTCACACCATTTAAGACTAAGCTCATCTGTTTATAAGCATGCAGAAATTTTTGGCATGTCCAGGCTTTGCTGGCATTGAAAGCATCTGTGGAGATGAAAAATTTAGACCTACTAGTGCTCAGTTGTTTTTCAGTCATACTGTCCTGAAAAGCAAAATTGCTTTTTGTAAACAGTTGCATCTTTTAAGTACCATTTAGGAAAACACAATCCTAGTACTGTAGTAAATGCCAGTTTATTAATTCACAAAGGCATGTATTTGCATATTATGAAGCTTTTATCACAGTCAAGTTCCTCTGACAACTACTAAGTTCGTGGCTTCAATCAGCATTTCCTACTGATAGCTAAATCTTGTCTGCTATGTGTGTCATGCAGCAATGGCAACTGGAAAAACAGTGTGAAAGGTGAAGAGTCCTGTGTCTTGATCTGCTGTAATGGTGTGCTGCTACCAGAAATGGGTGTTCCCACCTTCCCTTCTGCCACATGGCACCAGCTCTGTGCTCTGCAGACTGTTCTTACTTGCTGACCTAGCTCAGTTTACCAATGTCACACAAAAGTAGCCTGGCAAAAACACTGCAGTTTTGTGCCATGATAGTGAGCTGAGGTCTGTGAAGCATGCAGATGCCATAACTAGCCCACAGAAAGGAATGTCTGCTTAGGGAATGACATATGCCCTTGTTAGCCATGGCAAGATTTAGAACTGCTAAACCTTCTTGTCTGCTGTCATTTTATTACTTCCTCTGTGCTGGTGAGAGAATTAGAAGATACTCCAGCAGCATCTTACAGGCATTAACAGTGCTCAGACTGGGATCTGACTGAGGTGATGCTGTCTGCAGAACATCTCCAGCATGGCCAGGGTCTTGCCAGATACTGCAGTGTGGGTGGCTCATGGCAGGATCACTGGATAATGCAGTGTGATGTGTTTGGCAGATATTACCAAAAATCCTATGTCCCCTCATAGCAACTAGCCTGCAGCACCCAGCAAAGATCCCCCAAACAGTTGTGTTCAAGAGACATCTGGCACAAGCAGGACCCATGTGACAACTTTCCCTTGCTTACCCTATGCAGAACTTGAGGTTGGTTCTGCTCTGTCTCCCAGGGGAGATGTAGGTAATTAAAAGTAACAATTTCAAGGTGAGATAGAGTGGAACTATTTCAGGGCAATTATCTCCACCTGGTTGTAATCTCTCTGCTTTTGGTGCCTTGCTCATGGTGTGCTGTGTGGTAAATCACACTGTTATTCATGGATGTTGTCCTGTCTCATTTCTTTTTTTGGCAGCGTACAAACAGCAGTGATAAATGTGTTCAAAGGGGGAGGATTGCAGAACAATGAACTTTACACTCTCAATGAAAATATCAGGTAGGTTGCTGAAATGCATGAAAATGGATTTTTGTTGTTGCTTCCTTGGTGTTTGCTGGGATCTGTTGCCTTCAGAACCACAGTTAAAAAGTATTGGTGGGAGGAGAAGGGATGAAAGCAAATTTAAACACAGCTTTGGGATTTCTGGCTAAGTTACTTTTTCTTGCTATCGAGTGACATGAATGGCATGGGATAATTTGGATCATTTTTCTCCAACTTGTGTAGCTTTGATAAGGACAGGTTGTGTATTGGCTTGGGTTGTAAGGATTTTGTTCCCTCCTAGGAACTCTGCCTCCTTTGGATGTGTTTTATATATAATAATATTGGCATCTCTTTTCTTAAACCAAACTTCTCAGAACTGTGGAGTGTTTAAAGCAAACCACAGCATTTTGTTTAAAGGCTTAATCTTCACATGATAATTGCAGAGCAAAACCTGAAAATATGAACAGTAAAGATAAAAACAACTAAAAACCTAGCTAACATTTTTTGTCACTGATGCTAGTGATGGTTAAAAGTATCATTTTCTTTTAAAAGCCGGTTTCATGATTATCTGTGGTTTCATTCTGATTAGTTGGAAAGTTTGATTAGCAATAGATAGGACTGTGGAGTAGATAAAGAACTATTTATTCTTGCCTTGGTTTCCAAGTGCTGCTGAGGGAAGTATTGTCAGGGCTAATGGATGTAGGTTCCTCCTCCTCTGTTTACCAGTGCATCCGTATTAATTCATCAAGAGTGCTGTCATGTGTCTCTCTTCTTCTTTTGTTTGCCCTCCCCTCATTCCTATTGCATTTTTTTGAGCTCCAAAAGATTCAAATGACAGTTTGAGCTAAGTATGTACTAAACAGCAGTCTAAACTACCCCTTTCCCCACTTTCAAAATAAATGCAGCTATCAGGGCAGGAGACTCTGTCCAATTTGGTCTAGTCCCAAACCCAAAAAGTTTAATGTAATTCCTTTTGAGAGTTGAGCAAGGGCAGCATCTTGCACTTTAATGATATTTTAGTGTGTTCAGGTCAGAAGTCTTCAAGTTAGGTTTAAGCACTTGGAGCAGTCTTAATTCTCCACGGGATGAGTATTTGTGGACAAGAAAATAAAACCAGATGTCATAAGGCTTGGGAAATACCTAAAGCCCCAGCTTGTTAGCAGACTTGGGGAGTGGCTTTGGGCTTTGTGACTCGCCTGTTGCCCATGGCAGTGGCTGCATCCTGCTTTTCCCCTGAAGTGCAAGGAGGTGCTCCTTCCCACCCTTCCAGGGAGGCAGAACTGGGCAGAACTGCTGTGGGGTCTGGGCTTGGCCCCAGAGGCTGGACCATGCTCTCTTCATGCTGGTCGCTGAAGTGAATGCAGAGTGGTGAAAACCAGGCAAAGAACAGGAAATTCTTTATGCACTATGTGTGCTTTGAGGGCAGTGCTTGTGGTGGGAGGGGAAATGCCCTTTTTCGCAGACATGCACTGCCAGGCTGTACTTGGAAGCACTCACCTTGAATTACATGATTAATGTTCCTGCAGGTGCCCTGAGCATTGGTTACATCTCCAAATGTCACTCTTTAAATAGACCATTTCAGATCCACATTAATGCCTATCTAAGGAGCAAAGGACAGGCCTCTGCGTGTGTCTGCATGAACACCTGCAGCCTCACACCTGTGGTTCTGGATGGAGCTCCCAGCACAGGGTGAGCTCTGTGCACAAGGGGAATCCCTAGCTTGACACTGGAGAAAAGCCAGACCTCTGAGACAGACAACTCTTGTGGGCCATGAAGTTGAGCTGGTGCATTTTCCTCACCCTTGTTTGTAGTTCTCCACTCAGCTCCTGGGTTGTAGTTTGCAAATGCAGTAAGAGGCTCTCAGGTTCTGCACAATGGTTCATCATTTGGCAGAGGGGAAGCATGGGACAGTTTTAAAGAAGGATGGTAATGACAGGACCAGGAGATGAGCAGGTGGTAACATTTTGTTCTGGATTGCTGCTACCTAGATTTTATCTTGCTGTGATTTGATAACATCTCACTGGCTAACTTAATTTTTTTTTACCTGCTCTGAAAGTCAGTTGTCACAGCAAAAGGAAATGTAATAAATGCCTTTGTTAAATGGAATTTCTGTAAGTGGGAGATGACCTGGCCATGCTTAGGAAGAGAACCCTCCCTTGATTTTTTTCCTAAGGTGCAAGTGTCTGGTTGCTGGTCTTACCTTCATGAAGCCAAATCCCGCTGGGCTTGTCAAGTCAGGTGGATTGGCTGAAGCCAGTGGAAAAGCTTCTGACAAATCAGTCCCCAAAGACTTACCTGATTTATTGGTCTCATGGACATAGACATGGGCTTTGATTTGGGTGGGTGAATACAAACACTCAGAGAGAGAAAGAGTAAAGGCACATTGGCATGCTCATAAATGCAGAAGCATTGTAAAGGGGTTAGAGAGGAAGGCTGTCAAATTTGACTTTGAGCAGAGATGAGGTAAAGGGGCATAGTTTGGTGGTAAAAACCCAGCCTAAGAGCTGGATGATTGCTGATTCAAATGCTGTTTTCAAGAGCTCTTGACTGTACTTCACATTGGTAAAAAGCAAAACTCTTAGAACAGAAAAAAAATTGCAGAGTTTGGCATTGGCAAATGTTGGGCAACCTTTAAATTTTAGGCAGAATTTACTGCTACAGAATTTATTCTCAATCACTGAAAGCTTAAAGTGCAAATGCACTGAATATCCTGAGTTGTTTTTGTGATGCTGCCTCTGATGTAAAACAATCCTGATTTTTGCATAATTTTTTTAAAACCACAAATATGTATTAGAATTTAAAGCTTTTATCACGGCCTAATTTAAAAGCCAACAATTTTCATCAAAAAGACTTCTTTAGAGTGGTTTTTGCCTGTATGTATTTGAAACACCTCTTGTTAAGTTTCTAGAATTTCTTCCTTGGAAAATATGCCTTGTTTTTTATTGTTTGAAATGTGTCAGTTAAAATGTGGGTGCAGCTTCTGTTTCATTTCTCCTCTCTTTCTACTTCCAAAAGAAAAGGAAGTACAATATTAGGGAGATATGCTGTCTTCAATGACATGAAAGGCATCTTTGTTTAAACAAGAAAGCAGAAAAAATTATGGATTTCAATCTAAATAACTCCAGATTTTCTTCCCAGCTTTCTGTTCATTCAGGGAGGTAATTTCTTTTTTCACTTGTTCTAGGTGTATGGTTTATAATATCGAAGACTTCAGAGAAACTGTTTAATTCCTTTATAATTTGAGAATAGCCTCTGTAAAATACGTATGTAAGAGAAATCTGTGTCCAAAAGGACCCATTCCCATACATTGCTGTATCTTTGGTATGCCTGGTAGTAAAGTGCAGATATAGCTGTAAGAAATGACCAGCAGTGGCTGCTACTTCATGGTTCCATTCCTTCTGTCTACAGACGGCTGCTGAAGAGTGAACTTGGATCCTTCATCACAGATTACTTTCAGGTATTGCATGACTTGCTTGCTTTATTTTGAAGTCTGCTCCCTTCAGCTTTTTAGCCTATAACAAAACTAGGATCCCTTTTTACATGTGTGTAGCCTACAAGTTTTGTTTTTGTTTTACTGAGGAAGACGATGGAGGTACTGGACTTTTAAAATGTGGGCCATATAGCCCTGGGAGTAAATATTTTTATTGATGTGAGTGCAGAATTAAGGATAATCTTCCTTTGCACTTAAGAAATGCTGCTAGTAGCCTGCCAAGATCAACAAGGAATTCACTTGAAGTTTTTTAAAGAAGATGCGATGCCTTTTCTGGAGTGTAGAAAAATCAAAAGGTTTTCTGCAACAGGGGCCAGCAAAGGGAAAGAGGAAAGATAATGACAACTGCCTGGAGGGGGCAAAGAGAAGGAAGTTTCTATCAGCAGGAAATCAACCTGGGCGATGTTTGCCTTTTAGTCCCACAAATATAAATGCAGTTTCTGAAAAAGAAAAATGTGCAAGATGAAGTAACCATGACAGACCTGAACAATCACAAATGTGAATGCGTGTAGCTGTGTTTTATTGACACTGGTCAGGTAGGCAGAGGTTCTTATGTAACCGTGTGAAAGCCTGCTGGATGATTTTTAGAAGGCACTGATGGTTTTCAGTGTTTTAATTTGTTCAGTTTAATTTGTTGACTGCTAAAAAAAAAAAAAGGGCTGCTGGAAACAAGAGGGTTTTCTTCCCTTTGAGTAAGGGAGAGAAAATTTCTGTACTTTCTGAAGCAGCTGATGCTGCTGTGTGCGTGCTAACAGCTTGAAAGAGGAAAAAGAAGACTAGTGTTGTTTCCTATCAGATTACGTGATTTATTAGATTACATGCCTTTAAAAAATCCCCCTGCTGTGCTATCAAGTGAGAAGAAAACTCCTGCCCCAGGGGCAGTTCTGTTTCACTTCCCCAGCCCCTCTGTGCACAAGTTGTTTACTGCAGAGGCAGCTGCTGGCGGCACAAGGCAGGATGTTTCCTAGACCCTGAGTGGGGTGGCAGCCACCAGCACTCACATTTAATTTCTGGGGTATTTTTGCTCAGTGTCAAAAGGAGCAACTTGGCATCTGTCAGACTTAGCCTGAGGTAAAACTCTTGGTGCAGGCAAGTTGTGGGACAAACTGTGAGATAAAGGCTATTGTTGGAAGTGAGATTTTTCCCTCTGTGAGGTAAGATGCAGACTTATTTCTGACTCTAGACTAACGGCATATGGCCATGATAAAAGTTACCACTCCCTCCTGAATGTCTTTCCTCAGAAACCCTCTTTCCTGAGAAATCCTAGGGCCACGGAGTGGGGAAAGACTGTTCATGTGCCAAAGAAGGGCTGACAGCATTATTTCATTTGTCTGTGGGTTCTGTTTCACTGCTGATGCCAGCTGAATTATGGCAGTACTGCTGCCACCAAGATGAGCAGAGTTGAATCAAGCTGCTGATTTGGCTGAAAAATAACCTTGAAAGAAAAAACCCAATGTTTCCAACTACTTCCTTTGACGTGTTGTGGTCATCACCTCTGACATGGGGGAGGTGCTGGGAGTGGGTCGCCAGGATGCGGAGCGGAGTGGAAGTGCATCTTTTGGCAGTGACTTCCTCTGACATCTGTTAAAGCCCGCTGAAAACTATTCCAAGAACCACGTTTTCTGTCCTCCTGCATTGAAATGGACCCTGAAGAATATGCTCTCTCTGTAGCCAGGCAGTTTTAAATATCCTAGCAGCAATTAGAGCAACTAATGGGATCATGTAATATTTAGATGTGATAAACTGACTTGAACGTTTTCCATTTCTTATGCCGTGGCACTTATAACTGGAGCCACTAAGAGGAACTTTAAAATCACATTTGTTTTAAGAGTTGGGGATTTTACATTATGTAAATTTTATACACTCACACATGCACATTTTTATAAGCATTGAATATTCAAGACTAAAATGGAACAGAGCTTTTATAGTAAGACAAAGCTACCTTTGTGATCAACTTGACTTAATTACTCACAAGTCCTTTTCATCAGCACTCATGCAAATTAACAGTTTTTAGCTCCTGAAATTGCTAAAGGAATTTTTAGGAAATGGTTGGAGTTTACGCAGTCTTTTTCTGCTACCAAGCCATCATCATACCAGAGTTAATGAGTCTGTTTTGTCTTTGAAAGAGAAATATAATTCCCATAAGTGCTGCAGTGCAAACTCAGATGTTTCATTCTGAAGGAAAGTTGTGTTTATAAATCTGCCGCTTTAGCAATCCTACTGTATATACAACCCCTCTCCTTGGATTGAAGCCTGAGGGAAAATGCCAGATAGTTGGGACTTGCAGCATTTGTTGCAGATCTGCCTTACAGCAGTGCTTCATGCTCAGGTTTTTCAGGACTGACTTTGCCCATGAACTGAGTCAGAATTTCCTGAAGAGGGGCATTTGTACCTACCTCTCTGCTCAATAACCGAGCAGGGCACCATTTGCTCTCACTGCTGGGTTCCTTTGCTGGTGGTCTGCAATAGGTGGAAATCTTATGACCGTGGAAGGTAAGAGGCTGGGATTTGGAGGAACAGGGTGTACTGGCAATTGGGACTTCTCTGGTGGAGCTGTGTGATTTTTCAGATAAGCTCCCTTCATTTTCTTACTGTCTGGCCCTTGTTTTGGTGGAGAAAAAAATTTTAAATATAAAATCAGCAAGCGTTGATAAATTGATGCATTATCTGCCTCATTCTACAACAGCCTGAAAAAAAACCTCTGGAAGGGATGACTTGTTAATCTTGAAACTCATGGGGGACAAAATGGAAATGCATTTGTGTCTATTAACTCCAAACTGTCTCCTCCCAAGGCAGAGAGACCTGTTCCCTTCCCAGGCACTGTATCCTCTCCCAGAACCCATAGGCTGCAAATGCAGAAAGTCAAATGCCCAGAGCTGATGCCTGATGTCCACTCCCTGAGCTGGGAGAGCTGGTAGGTGAGGAATGGCAAGTGGACTGTGTTTCCTCATCTAATCCAATGAGATTTTTGATGTCTCAAAACCAGAGGCAAGCTGTTACATAATTTCCAGCCTGCTGCAGCGGAGAGGCACCCGCAAATCCTGACTCAGAATTAGACCCAGCTTGCTGTTCGTGCGAAGCTGCAGCGTGTGAGAGCACACACTGCTGAGGTGTCAAGCAAAGTCCAGGCAGCAAGAGGATAATAAATAGCTGAAAAGCAAGTGGTGTCAACAATGAGGCGAGCCTGGGTCCAAACCAAAACTGATTTTATCTTTGCCTTTAGAGCAGTCAGTAGTGGTGCTGGTGAACCTTTCTGTAGTCAGTTTCTCTCGCTGTAGGCTCCACAGCTGTGCACGGTGGCTGCAGTGATAGGGGGAAACCTGCTCTCCTCCCTCTCTTGTGGCACCATAAAGATTTTTTTTAAGGTCCCCACTGCATGTTTTCCTGGAACTCCAGCCTGGAGAGATGACTCCCGCATCTCTCACGATGTTTGCTTGCTCCTGTGAAAGGCTGCTTTGTGAAGCATAGCTGAAAGGCCATGTGGCTGCTGAAAAGGCCATGTGGCTGCTTAGCTAAAGAGAAAAATACAGGGGGTGTGATGCATCCTTCCTTGATGACAGGTTTCTGTGTCTACCTGTTTCACAGCAAGGCAAGGAAATAGTTGTGTAGGCTATTGCAGTGATGGTTACTCCTGGATACAGGCAGCACCAGCTTTTCTCTAGCCAAGTGCTGTCTTGTGCCTGCTGCCAGGGCCTGCAGCAGCTCGGCTGCTGCACAAGGAACAGAATTCACACTTGTGTGATTTGCAGAGCTCAGCTGTGTGTCTGCAATACTCTTTTGGGTCAAGCTGGTCTTTATTGTTCTATTTGTCTGGGAACCTCTGTTCTTGCAGGTCTGCTAATTATTTCTGCTTCATCTGGCACTTTCTAGAGCAGCTTTGATGGAGCAGCTCCAGAGGCTCTATGGCAACTGCCCAGGTTCGTTATCATGGATGGAATCCCCCAGTAGCTCAGCACTCGTCCTGGGTGGCAGCAGGGACACCTCCTTTCAGGCCCCAGCACTCTGTAGATGTGTGTGAGTCCTTCCAAAGGGAGCCAGGTTGCTCCCACTCAGAGCATGGCCAGGATGCCATGGCCTGGCTGAGCAGAATCCCCCCTGGAGCAGGGATAATCAGGGTGAATTCAGGGGCCCTGGCTGTGGGGTTTTCCCAGAGCTGCTCCCTGCCTCGCTGTGGTCTGGATCGTAGCAGTGCTGCCTACTTGGTCTGCCTGCTCTGCTCCACTTCTTACCCTCCTTGCCTCACTTTCATCTCTTCAAGTGGGCTTTCTTTTTTATCTGTTGTGAACAAAACCAGCTCTAGGAAGAGTCATTTTAGGATGTGATTTCATATTTATCTTGCAGTTTCTCCCCTATGTGGGATCGAAGTGATCTCTCTACTTCTGTCAGTATTTCCCCTCTTGTTAAAGAAAAAAAGATGGGGGTGGGAGGATGCTCTAGATATGAGATACTGCAGCTCACACAAATTTGTATTTTGTGAAACACTGCCAAGAATTAGGTTTGTGTGCAGCTGGCAATAACTTTGTAGAAAATAATTGCCAAGTAAGTTTGGATGATGCTTTTTCTCTCAAATTTACATCAGATTATCCACAAAGCAGTGGCTATTTGCTTGTAGAGCCTGTAAAAGTGTGGTTTAGCACTAGAACACAAAGCCTCAGCTGCCTGTAAAACAGGGTGCGTTTAAGAAATGCAGTAATATTCTGTAGAAAAAATTTTTTTCCACCCAGCAAAATGAGGTCAATTAATTTGAGTATGTTCTGGATCAGTTTACTTCTGTTTCAAGCTTATGTTGTTTGATAAACTAATATTAATTTGTTAATATGAAGGTGGCTTTTAAAAGGCATACTAGCCATGTTTGGCTTGGAGATATTAAGGGAAAGCAGAATTTATCCGTAATTATATGGATGTTTGTGTAAGCCTTTTTCCCTCAAAGGTAATGACTGACTTGTTATTAGCAGGGGGATTAATTTGTACTTTGCTGTACTGCAGACATGGCATTCAGGCAAGATGTGAAGTTGCCTGGGATGGCTTGAGCCTCCTTGATGATTTCTGTGGAGTTGCAGCCAAAGCATCTCAGCTGTTTTCCACCAGGCTTCTGCTTGCATGCAGCACTCAGAGCAGAGCAAGCTGTGCTGGTGGCATGGCTGTCACCCCAAATCCTTCCTGTTGGCTCTGTCTGGGGGCTGGCACCACACCCACGCTGCTGACTGCGTGCTTCTGACAGGCAGCATCTGATCTGCCTCAGGCACAGTCCGAGGGCACCATTCTGCCCAGGAGGGGCCCCGCTGGGAATGCCCAGATCCTGCAGTGGCAGGGAGGGAGGGAGAAGGTGCTGGGCACTGCAGGCTCTGCTGCTTTGAGAGAGGAGCCCCAGCTGTTGTGCCTGGGACAGCTTTCACCTTCTGGGAGGATGGTGGCGCTGGTATTACTCCATTGGGCATGCATGGAGAAATTTGCCTCAATTTCTCTAACAGGGAAGGGAAAGAGGAAAATATCTGTGCCAGAAAAAAGGAAGAAATTATCAGGAAAGTGTGTGGGTTTTATAAGGTGGTGGCTGACTGCCTTCAAATATTTTTTTTATTCCAAATGGTTTGAGGATGACTTACTTTAAGGAGTAGCAATCACAGATATGTTGTGAGAGTCTCTTTACTGAGGAACAAATGAAAACTGATTATTTTCACTTTGAATCCTGTCTTTAAAAACTTAAGACATTTAAAAATTTACTTGAGAGCTTTCTTTTAGCTGCCCTTCTTACTGGTGTATCTGAGTCAGCTATTTTGGTTTACTGCTCTCAGAAAAGGAATCAGGCTGTGAGATTTCACAAGGTGACTTCTGTCTGCTGCAAAATCTCTCTCCAGATTTCTCAACTGCACGTACATGTTTTGAAGTTGGGACTTTGTTTCTCTGCACAGCAGAGTAGCAAAGAGTAAAGGCATGTTTGTGCCTCCCTCAATGAGCATACAGCATCCCATGGTGTCCCAGCAGAGGGTGAGGAAAACACCCTGGAAACCAGGAAAAGCTCATTTGGGGAGGGAAGGGAATCCCTGCTCCCCCAAGCTCCCATCCCTGTTCAGCTGTAATTGCAAAGAGATGGAAGGTGGCAGCTGAACTTTTTCATATAAATGTACCTTTCAAGGTTACTTGGTATGAGTCTTTATCTGGTTTCGCTTTAAATAGAAGATTTATTTTTCCTCTTAGCTGTGTGCTTCTGGCAAGTAGGGATGCAGCAGCAAAATGAGACTTGTAATCTAGACCAGGTCTGAAACAGACCTCCACTGCAGCTGGAGTAGCTTGTATTGATTTGTCAGCAGAGCCTGTAGGGTTTTGTAATGACGATTTGCCTGTCTGGCTTGCCCTGAGGGATTAATGCTTGGATTGAATCAGTTTCTAAGCCTGTGACTTCTTGCAGAAGAGAAGGAGAAGTAACATTGCCAGATATTTTCAGGACAGGGAGAAGGGAAATAAAGTGTGGGTTGATTTTACTTTTTTTTTTTTTTTAAGTCTCTTCCAAGGAAAAGGAAAAATCTGAGAGGATAAGTGAAAAGTCTGCAGTAACTACAGTAACTATATAGCCCTAATCTCTTTTTTAAGGAAATCCTTTGAGTGAGATTATGCAATCTCTTTAGCACATGGAATTGTTAAAATACATTCATAGGGGCATTATAAATTTGTTACCACAGAGTAATGATTAATATATCTATTTTGCAATAGATACAGCTGTGCTGTTCACTAGCATGTACAAATGTGTTCTTTGGTTGCTGACATAGTTGCCAAAGAAAAAAAAATCCTCCCTGGAAGCAAAAAATATCAATAATATTAACTTTTAGGCAAAGTATCTGGAAATTGTATCCAGAGCGAGAAACATATGTAAAATTAAATCTAATGTTCTATGGCAGATAGAGAAGGAATTCATATTTCTTGAGAGAAACACAAGAAAATAAGTATCACATCCTCATATGTGTGTATATATATACACACCTTTATATTACAAAGTAGTTTAAACTAAAACAGTATTAAAGACCAGCTGTAAATTTCCCCTGCAGTATATGAGAATTGCCTTGAGCTACAGGTTGAAAAATAAAGAAGTTCAGTACTATTTTTAATGAACTGAAAGGAGGATTAACATGCCATATCACTCCAACATCTATTGTTCAAGCAGAAAAATATTTCTAGTGGAAGTGGGTTTCACTTTTTTCCCCTTATGGTTTTCTTCATTACAGATTTCTTTCTCCCTCCTTTTTCATACTATTAGTTTTTCCTGGAAAGCTTTTTTGTTGTTGTTGAGATCAGTTTATGTGTAGCCATTTATTTCTGTTGAACAAATCTAAAACTTGAATGAACAGCCTGGTAACTTAGTATTTCCCTCCAAAGCCCATATTTCTGCTAGAGGATCTTCATAAAACTGTCACCTTCCACTCATTGCTAATGTTTGGAAATGTTGTAGGTTTTTTTCATTATGTGACCATATTTATCCAGCCTGTTAATTCCTGTTGTCATTGCCCAAGCGAAAAACATCTCCCAGCCTGAGAATGTCACAGAGGATTGTTTCCTCTTTTTTATACCCAGCTTTGTGATAGCTTCCTGTTGAAGGGAGGATGCAGAGGTGTGCTGCTCTCTTGGCTTGGGGTGTTCCACAGATGCCTGTCTCCGTGTCAGGGTGAGCCAGGCTGGTGTGTGGTTCCAGAGGCAGGTTTCCAATGCAGAGCAGGAGCACCGGGGCAGGATGCACTAAGGCAACTCATCAGGAGGCTGTGGTGGTGTCCAGGCAGTGGGGTAACAGCAGTGTGCACTGGGAATGACAGGGATGTGCCTTGCTCCTTGGCTGGTGGAAGGTTCAAAAGTGCAGCCTTGACCTCGTTCCCATTAAAACCAGAGGCTGAACAGTGGAGGAGTCATCTCTGACTGTTGTGGGCTACCCTGATACTGAATCCTTTCAGAGAGGCAGAAGGCCTATGTTCTCTGTCAATGTGATCTCTGTACCTTTTTTTAGGATGCAGTAATAGTGTATTATGTGGGATTGCAGTGCCTTTCTCTGGCATTCTTAAAGCTTTTCAGAATAACTGATTCACCTGGTGCTGTCGGGAGAACAAAAAGATAGCTGTTTTTTTTGCACCATTCTTCTGTTTGGGGAAGTTGGAACAAAAAGCTCATCAGGTATTTGGATGTCCTGAACTGCAAACAGGCTTATTGATGTCTTGATCTGTCTGGTCCATGAGTGTTAAGTTCATCTAGAAAGACCGAGTCCTGCCACTTCTGCAGCTTGACACTGCACACTGAGATGATCCAACTTCTTAATACAAAAAGAATGGCCTCATGGAAAGACGGTAGGTAGGAATAGAGAAGTGGATGTTAGGGAGCTGAACTTGGCCTGCTGTGCAGTTAGACAAGCAAGTGCAAAAAGCAAGTGCAGAAAAGAAGAGAAGAGTGGGACATTTTCATAGCATTTGACTCTTTGATCACCTCCATCCTGTAATTGAGTTATAGCTTATGTGGGTGCACCATTATGGTAAGAACTATTTTATTTTCTTGACTCCCTCCCTGTGACCCTTTCCATTTCTGGGAGATGTTTCATTCTCTTCTGTTGCATTCTCATGTCTAGCTGAACATGAAGGGGTTAAGGAATGCCTAGCATTCACACTGAGACCAGTGCTGGAAGAAGTCACTGCAACATGACTAATCTTAAGATTAATGCATGCAGAGTGGGTAGTATCTGACAAAAGTGAATTCTTCCATGTTCATTATAAATAAATAAATGACAAATGCATATCTCTCTTTTCCCTTGGCAGAACCAGCTCCTTGCGAAAGGCTTGCTGTTCGTGGAGGAGAAAGTCAAGCTGTGTGAAGGTAAGTATAGTAGGAAACCTGTTCTGGAATGGAGTTGTGCTTTGATGTTTGGTCAGATGAGATGATTTGCATGTCTGGAAAGCAAACAGCCCTGTCTGGTGCTGTCCTGGGGTGTCACACAGCCCCTTGGGAGCCCTGTGAGGCTGAAGAGAGGGAGGGCTGTTTGAATTGTCCCAGAGCCACGATGCTCCCACCAGCCATAACTGCACCACAAAAGCAGCAACGTGGCTCTCATGTGGCAGCTGAACCTGGGCTCATGGCAGTTCTGGTCTGGACATGGATCTGTTGTGAAACTGCTTGGAGCTGCCTTCTGCCTTTCACTTCTCAATGTGATTTGCAGCTTGATGTAAGCATTATTTTGGTTTCTCTGTCATGCCTTTGAGAGCTGAACTATCATTCCTTGTGTAAATTTAAAGAAAAGAACAGTCTTTTGGGTGAGAATGAAATCCTTCAGGAAAGAAGTCGATCACGCATGGAGCTGTGTTCAAACTAAGGCTGCAGAGCCTGTGGGCCAAGGCAAGTGTGGTGTGGCCACTCAGTGCTGGACCTGTGGGGAGCTGCTCACATTCAGAAACTGTGTGCTCAAGTGAAGCCAGCACATCTTTATTCAAAACCAAGCTGCTGTTTGGTTTGACCCAGTTTTTTAGCCTGCAGAGAAGATTTCTTGCTAATCACCAGAGTGTTGTATGTGGATCATTAAATGCCAAAAGATGCTTATAATCTCACGTCATTGCTGGGCCTGGATTCCTCTGCACCAGTCTTCACCAAGTGACCTCACCCAGCTGGCAGGCTGTAGGATTTGAGCCCCAAAGGAGTTAAGGGGTTGCCAGCCTCCTGCTTGGGGTGTGCTTCCTCAGCATTGACCCTGTGAGGGAGGAAAAAGGGCAGACTCCTGTATTTTCCAAGATGTGGAAAAAAGGCAGACTCCTGCATTTCTAAATGTGGGTACCTGCCCTGCCACTGCCAGCTCTTCAGAATGAATGCTGCACAGCTTACCAGAGACTTTGGTTTCTGTACTCGTATAAAACTATTCCAGGGTCTGCTTTAGCATTATGAAAATTGAGCTTGACTCTGTAATAAGCTGAGAGCTGCCCAAGAGTGTTTTGCAGGTGCTCAGGTAGTTTGGGTCAGATGAAGTTTCCCAGGCAGACAGCAAAACACCTTCTATGCCTCATTTTTCTGTCCCTAGCTTGAAGCGACACTGGAGCCAGTTCACTGTGCAGGCTGGCATCACTGCAGGAGATGACTCATGGGCACCTTTCTTTTATAATGTGTGGGCTTGTTGCAGGTCTTGTGGTCACAGCAATGAGGATTTCTTGTACATGCTTCTTGGTTAGTTCTGTCTTCCTGGAAAACTTACACTGCCCTGCACCCAGACAGAGTGGCTGCAGGGCATGGCAATGTTTCATCTGAGTCTATTTTTCAATCACACCCTCTTTAACGTAATTTTTCTTTATACAATCTGTCAGAATCTCTTTCAATGCCTGCAGGATTTATGATTTCTTGAAGAAACAAACCATTCCTGCTTCCCCTTCAGAAGGAGAAGTGATCTCTGACATTTCATTGTGTCTCCAGACAGCAAAGCATTGTAGTCCTGGGTAGGAGGCAGAGGAGGGAAATTTTAAACATTCAATTAATCTGTTTCCTGTTGTCTTTTTCGCTTGCACTTGGCTGTTGTGGTAATGGGAGGCTGTTGGGGGGGTTTTGGGTCATTTCTTGTCTGCCTGAAGTTCCAGATTTGAAGCCATAATCATACCTGACACAGTGAGGCATCTCTGAAATTTTCTGTGGTTGCTAGTGGGCTGGCTCTCTGCTCAAAGGGAAATGTCTGCAGGATCTGGTCCTGCTGGCTCTCTGCTCTCTGGCTGTGTCCTAAGCAGCACAAACTGGGCAAGCAGAGTGAAAGTCTGTGTGGAAGCCTGCAGATGAGGAAAGCACTTCAGTACAGAGTCATAAGGCTCCTTTGAGTTGCAATTTTACATGTATTCCAGTTCCTCATGTTGGGCCTTTAGTGACCTTGAGGATGAGCCCTCAAAGCTGTCATGAGTGACCATCTTCCATTACTGCTCCTTGAGTCTAGACTGCCTCTGAAGTCCTGAGAGGTATCCTGGAAAATCCTTTTGTCAGAAGCTTGGGGTTTTAACCCTGAGTCTGTTTGCACCTGAGAGTCCAGGGATTCCTCTTAAACTTGAAATAAACATTGCAAACCTTAAGCTAAAAAACTGAGAGGCTTTGGGCCCATATGCTGAGGAGTGCCCAGCTCTGTAAGTCAGACCTATGAGCATAATTTGATCACAACTGTATTCCTGTTATGGGAATCCCAAGATTCACAGCTTAGTCTGCCTTGGTTTTAAGTACCCAGTTACACTTGGGGATGTTTAAATTAGTCATATAAGGGTTGGCCACAAATGGATTTCATTTGGGAACCTTCACAAGTGCCTTATTTGTCATTAGTACCTTTGTTGGGATCCCTGACAGGTACCTGACTGCTGCTTGGTGCTGAGTGGATGCTGGAGGGGGCTCAGCTCTTCCAAATGCTCTCCCTGACCTTGTTGCAGGATGATGTTGGAGATCAGCTGATGTTGGCCCTGACCTGCTGGTTCTCAGATTCAGCTGGTTTTGTGTGGTCTCTCCTGGGCTAGTTGAGCATGTTAACTGTGAACTCTGCCGTTGCACAATCCTGGGCTGTGGAGTTAAAGCCTCTGGTTCCAGAGGGGCTCCACTCTTTTGTTTGCATTGGTCTCATGTTTTGCACAGACAAATGATGTCATGTTTGCACAGACAGCCTTGTGTCTCTGTTGGTTAAGGGGAAGCTTAGCTGGGTGATGTCCAGTTTTGGGCAGAAACTGCAGAAATGAAGTCCCTTACCTGGGGAATTAGGGAGTACTTGGAAAATCCAACTTGCTTTTAGTGTCCCTGTCACTAAAGCTCTTACTCTGATCTCTGTTTTCGTAGGTGAGGATCGCATTGATGTCCTGTCTGAAATCTGGGATCACTATTTTACAGAGACTCTTCCTACACTCCAGGCAATATTCTACCCAGTCCAGGTAATCCTAATTACAGTTCACTCAGGTGAAGCAAAGTGACTGCAATGCCTGCTAATGGCAGGTTATAACTTCTCTGCCAGCAGCACTGTTTGGCCAGTGGCTAAATATACGTCAAAACCTTTAAACTAAATCTTGGAGAAAGTAGAGTTTATCCAAGTATTAACTATAAGAAGGGCTGCTAAAATCTACTGCACAAGCACAATATTTTGGGCTGAATTTATTTCCAATTGTCTACTCTCTGTGCTTAGCTTAGCTTGCATACTGAAACTGTTGGACTGTGCCTTGTCTAGACTGAAGCTCTGGGCTATTTGTATTTATCATTCCTTCTTTTTTAAATAGCTGTGGCTGTTGGTGCAGATGACAGCACTGACAGCTTGTCTTAGAGGTATAAATCTGAAGACTAGCTCAGGAGAAAATGTGATTAACTCACCCTAATGACTTTTGAAGGGCTTATATCCCATTTGTGCCTTTGGGAAATCCTCAGGTTTTTGAAGCTTCAGTAAGGGGACATGTAAGTCTATGGGTAGAGGAAGAATGAACACTTTATGTAAAACCTTTTACACTGGGTATTTTGAAGGCTGAGTATCCCATCAGAAGTGTTGAGCTGTATCATTTTTTAATGTAGTTTTACTCAGAGTTTCTATATGAGCAGTCTAATTACCTCCCCAGCCTATTTTGACTTTTCTGCCATCAGAGAAAAAGAAAAATGTACCATGTGGAGAATGACGTTCTCGGAAATGCTAGCCTCCTCCCCCTGACTTTTGCCTCTTCTGGAAGACATTATTTCCAGAGCCTTTTCAAATTATTTTTCACTTGTGTTATTTGAAAGGCAGCAGGTAAAGCTCAAAGCTTGCCCTTTTCCTCTAATCCTATTAAAGCTGGCATTTCCTAAAAGAGAAAGGACTTCTACGAAGACAGACACTAACCTTTCTGCTGTGTTTATTTTTGTTCTTTCCTTGCTCCAGATGCTTGAAGGTAGGTGTTTGACAGGTAAAACTGTGCAACTATAATACCCTCCCCTTCTCTCCTTTTGCAGCTAACTCTCAGTGAGGGAGTGACCTGTTTAGGCAGGGGTTTCTCTGCACAGCAGCTACCTGTGTACTGTGGAAACAATTGAGCTGACTGTGTCATATCCACTGATGCTAATAATTCTGCCACTTAACAGAAAAATCTACTGCCCTGCTATTAAATGTCTGTGATGAAAAATGGGACAGAAGTTACAACACTGTGGGTAAAGCTTTTGGAATTAACTTAGTGGTGAAAGGATGACTATAGGACGTTGAGATTCTTTGAAAGCATAATTGTTTTGCTGTATTTGTCTTGTTGCAATATCTGAGTCACTCAAAATATATCAGCAAAGCTTTAAGTTTGGGAAGTATTGCCACTTTCTGAATGAGGAACTGAAAGTTAAACAGGCAGGATATTTAAAGCTTTGTAGGCACCTAAGTACTACACTGTATGTATGGATGGGTTAAGCTGCCTAAATACATCCAAGAATTTAACTCAGAGTGAGCTGCTCTAGGCTACCACAGAGAGAATTGCTGGTGCAGCAAGAAATAGAAGTTGCTCTTATGCCAGGCCAGTGTCCTAATAACAAGATTGGGCTTTTCCTAGAAAAAGGGAACTGTATGTGACCACTTATGTGGTGTGTCACAACATGTGAGGAGAGCTCATCCAGCGAGTGCCTTCCATCACGCTGCAGTTCTTTGTACACTGCTCTGGTAGATAGGAAAGTCAATTTGTTCTTGATTCCGTATCCTTTCCTGCAAATACCAGCAGGATTTTTTAGTTGTGCTCTTCTGTGATCCCAGCAATTACCCATTGAGAATGAAACTGAGTCAGCCACAAGTGTGAGTGTATGTTACCAAAGGTAGTAACTCACACCAGCCTCGTGTGGCTGCTATCTCAGCTAAGTTTAACCCCAAGGCTCATAGCTCTTGCAGAAATATGACCTTTAAGCAGCCAAGTTGGTTAAATTGCTGTACAGAGGGAAACTATGTAAACAGGTCACTCACTGGCTTTCGTAGAGTTGCAGCTGTTGATGTGACTATTGGTGTGGAAAAAAGAATAGCAAATCTTGTTTTGCTTGGCACAGAAATATATTTGCATTTTGAAGTGGGGTATGAAGTTAATGGGACTAAACTGCATAATATAAATAAAAAGTTTGCAGCTGCTGAGATATAGTTTCAAGATAGGTACTGGTCTTTCCTGCACGTTTTTTCCCTACACAGTGACGGTTTAAAACAGCAAACTGCTTTTTTTATGGCCAAGGTCCCCTCCATACTATTGGTTTTAATTCATATTTACGTATTGATGATGCTGTTAATTATGACCTGCAGCCTGTTATGAATTAATGATTACCTGCTGTTAATTTCTTCTAGCTAAATATTTGCTATGTTATGAGTGCTAGATATTTGCTATGTTATGAGTGTGTTATGGAGATCATAAAATGATTCCCAAGCAGACCATGGGGCAGAGATTAACATACTGAGAAGAACAAAGCAAACTTTTCAGGCTGGAAAGTGCTAGGCAGAGCTGGCAGAAAAATTTCTGCTGCTGAGTTGCACTGGGGCAAGAGAAAGTCATGCAGATATTAAACATAGCAGAGGGAAGGTGGTAACACCAGAATGCCAAATGGAGTTAGACTGTGTTTAAAAATGTTGAGAAATATTATATCATCTGTTATGCCTGCTCACTTGTGTTGTTGATGTAAAATAGGAATGCCTTGCAGACGATATTAAAGCTGTTGCTTTTTAAAATTATGTTTGGTTCAAGCAGTCTTGCTAGGTTTGCTCCAGGCTAAATCCTAAAATCTGTAATGGAATTACTTGCAGATTTTTGTCATATCAGCAAGTGCAGATGTTGAGCAAAAAGAGGGTACAGTATAGGTCAGAGGTAGGTTTAGTTAAGAAATATTCTGAAACAACATAATTCCCTACAAAACCTTGTGTGCTTTTTTTCCAAGTGCCAGAAGCACAAGCTACATCCAGCCTGGGGTTTTTTGTGAACAAATTGGATGGCAAGTGGGCTTATGAATACATACATAGTCATTTGGTGAACTACAGGCCCATTTCTGGCTTTGCTCCAAACCTAGTGATGCCACAGACGAGACGGTGCCCACTTCAGAATTTGTGAGACTGAGAGGGAAGAAATTAAAGAGTATCATGAATCCTCAACATGAATGACTGGGGGTGTTCTGCCACGGCAGCAGTGGGCAGAATAAACCCTCCTGTCTGTGTGCCCGTGTGCTGGTATGATGCTCACACATCCCTTTATCTACGCTTGGATTTTGCCTTTGTTTTTTTAGGGTCAGGAGTTGACTATCCGTCAGATTGCTCTTCTTGGCTTCAGAGACTTGGTCTTGCTAAAAGTAAAGTTGGAAGAAATCCTCCCCCTGATCCAGACAAAGGTTCCAGCTTCCATTGTCCAGATGCTGTTAATTCTGCAGGTGGGGAACCTCTGCTCTTCTTCATCTGACTCACTTGGGTATCTTGACCTCATTGAAATCATACAAACACTGGAGGAAAAGTGGGGAGAGTGGAGGGTGTGATGAAGGGGGCGTGATGTGTGCTTATTTGGGAGTGGTCAGTGTTAAAATGAGAGCTGAATTTGGATGCCCCAAGCTTTCCTGGGAACAGGTAAAGATGTTGCCTTGAAAGAGCTGGGTTTTGTTGGGTTTTTTTTTTTTTTTTTGATACCTCTCCTCCACATCTAGGAACAATGTCAGTACTCTCTTTTTCACACAAATTTTCATCTTCTAGCTTGTCTGAATGTCTCTTTGTGCCCTAATTTTCATAATTTCTCAGCTTTGCAAGGACAGGGCAAGTCTCCATCACAGCAGATAATGGAATTTGAATGGACTGTGGCTCTAGTTGCTTGACATCAGCACCGTGGCTGGCTGGGATGCTGAGTAGTGCCCATTAGAGGAGAAATACCTTTTGGCAGCAGGCAAAATGAGAGGCCATCTTTCAAAGGCCTCTCCCAAGAGATCTAGAGCATCTGTGGTAACTATCCTCTTTTTCCAGGTCTCAACAGAATACTTTCCAAGCATGTCAAATACAGCCAGTTTTGGTTTTTTCTCGTATTGCCCAGCCTGACAGTCCTGAAAAAATGCCATCTTACATGTTAGAGTTGACAGAATCATAGAATGGTTTGGCTTGGAGGGGATCATACAGTTCCAACCTGCCTGCCATGGGCAGGGACATCTTCCGCTAGACCAGGCTGTTCAGAGCTCCATCCAGCCTTCCTGTGAGCCATGTGCTGGACCTTTCATTTGACCTTGTTGATTATCAGGAGGTTTGCACAGGCCCATATCTTGAGCATTTCAAAGTCTCTCTGGATGGCATCCCTTCCCTCCAACATACCACACACCCTGGTGACTTTTATTTCTTCTCCAACATAATGGGTGTCTGAGAATTAAACTTTATGAGGCACAACCAAAATTGCAAAGTGGCTAAGCTGGTAGTTCTGTATGAACTCTCACTGTTCTGATGCTCCAGTGACCCAGACTGGAACAGCAGGTGATACTAAAGTGCTACCTCAGTTTCCATGAATGTTTTTAATACAAGACTCTTGAGAGCAAAGAGAATCTCAAAGCAACACATTTGAGGAAAAAAGCTTATTGAGGCTTTGCATGAAGTTAAGTGTGAAAGGTTTCTGAAATTGCTGTTAAATTGGTTGGTGTTATCTACCATCTTCACAACTGTAAGCTGAACCACAAAGGGTGCTTTGCCTGCAGTCCTGCCTAGGGAAAGAGCAGTGCTTTGTCCAGGGTGCGTTAAGGCTTTTCTACAAAGAGGTGTTTTCTGGTAGAACCACCCTGGCATGATGTCACTGCTGCAGTGCACTGTGCATATCCTCAGTGTGAGCACATTTTGTACCTTCCTGTCACTTGCTCAGAAAAAGATCTGTCTGCTCAATGGCCATAGGGCGTGGCTGTAACTTCAACAAGGAGATTGACCTGAAAGGCACCCAAACCTCCATCAGCTCCAAAAGCTTCACTGACACAGTTGGGATATTCCAGCACACAGAGAATTGACAGACCCCAGACTTTATTCCAAAATCTTTTAAAGGTAATTTGACCTTTTGTGTTTGATTTTCAGAGTGTCCATGAGCCTACTGGTCCCACTGAGGGCTATCTGCAGCTGGAAGAACTGGTCAAGCAGGTGGTATCACCATTCTTAGGTCTGTGTGAGGATCACAGCTCCTCTGGTAGCTTGCTTGGTAAGACATGCACATTGTACTGGAGCTATTATTGGGGTGCACAGGTTGGGTAATGGGAGGCATTGGTGCTGGAAAAGGAAACAGTGCATGACTCCATGAGAGACAGAAAACAAAGGCTAAAACACCCTTGAAAAGGCCCTGATTAATGTTTCTGGATACAAGTTTGTGTGACAGACTTTTTCTTGTCCATGACCTAATGAGCTATTAGTGCCCTATCACTGCACCCAGACCCCCACAATGTCTCCCCTCTCTCTGGACATGGACTGGATTCTAAAACCCCTTTGTCCATGCTTGGTGTACTGCTTTCACCACAGTGAGAGACCTGGTCCTTTGCTGCTTGCTTGCTAGCCTGCTTCAACTGCTGAATCAATCAGCTTTTGCAAACAGCTGAACTGTTGCATATCAATTCTGAGGGATGACAGGGATTTTGCATAAAGTCTTCCTTCCATCTGAGGATTCTGTTTACAAAAAACCCCAAATTAAAATTCTGTGTTTAAAGTGTGGATAAACATATCCAGGTGAGAGAATGGGCACCTCGCTTAAGGAAGAGCATGATCATTCTGGGAACCTTCTTCACATGATGCAGGAGCTCTGCTCACATGTGTGGCCAGTCAGAAGAGCTTGGCCAGCTAATGGGCATAGTGTTACTGATTTGATGGTCAAGAAATTTAAATAGAACAAGTGAAGAAAGCTCTAGTCTCCCTCTGTTTTTACTACCTTTAGCCTTTGATTTGATGCAAAATGGTAGCAAGCTGGAGACCCACAAGGTGCCTTGTAGTACACTTAGCAGCATATGGGCAGAGATGGTCTTGTGGTAGGAGAACTTAATTGGAACTCAGACAATCTGTGCCTGTAATAAACCCATGGCATTGCTTTAGGAAAACTGTGGCTCAAGATTTTTATTCTTGTGGTTGCTGGGCAATCAGATATCTTCTGTGCAAGTGAGCATGGTTGTACAGTTCAGCATGGATTAGCAGATCTGATCCTAGGGCTCAATCAGACCAAAATCCCCTGTAAAAGTTGGACTTTGACAGATTTGATTGCTTTGCTGTTTATGGACAAGTGCATGATGCTGGGATTGTTTGAAAGGCAGCTGCCTGACCTGTGCTGAAGTTTCTAGCCATTCTGGATTTCTGCCAGCTGAACCAAGCATTTGTGCCATTAATAAAAAAAAAAAAAAAAAAAAAAGAAAACCTACACAAGCTGGCCTTGTAAAGATTATATGCCTTAAAATAATTGAACTTACTTTGATTTTTAGCTGTCATTTATTTGTGTATATTTCCAAGGTGGCCTTTTACTCTTGCTCCACCCTTTGGTGATCATGAGGAAAGAAGGAATTTCTTTTTGCAGTACAAGACAGGGACTGCAAAACTGAACTTTTCTACAAATAATCTTGGTACTTTCACAGTGCTGCTATGGAGGGGGCTTCTCTTCCTTATTTTTCATTTGTAATCAGACTTCTTTCTCTTCCCTCTCCCTCTTTCAGTTATCATTTTGCTTTCTCAGAACCAGTTTCTTCTCTCGCGGGGCAGCCTGTAATGATGGTGAACCCCAGTAGGTTCCCCACAGTAGCTTTTGGGAGGGGCTGTTGGGCTTTGGGTGTGCTTGCATTGTACACAGCTGCTCTGGAGGCCAGACTGCCCTCTGGACTGGAGCTTCAGGGTAAATGAGTGTTGGGAAATGTGACTGAAGGTGTCTGCTCCCAGCTGGGACTCTACATAAGGCTTCAGCCTGCAAGGCTGCTGTCTCTTAAACTGATTTAAAGCAGAGAGGTGTGAAAGGGACAGGACCCCTCACAGAGGGGAGTTGTAGATGGCAGCATTTCCATCTGGTCTGTTAGCTTTTTGCCTTTTGCTTTGCCTGTGTGAATTAGCCATAATCTGCATGGTAAGGATGCAGTATGCCAAAGGGATCCAGCTGGCCAAGAAACAGGGTTTGTATTGGGGATAGGAGAGAAGATAAAACAGCCACACATCACTGCTGATCTGAGGTTGGTTGCAAAAAAGTCCCAGAAAAACTCCTCCCAGTTTATATTCCTGGTAATAAGGCACCAAAATAAAAATAAAGTTTCTAGTTAAGCTATGCAGAGCAACTCCCTTAAGAGACTTTCTTTTGTGGCCAAGAAGGTAAAGGGGGAAAAGTAAAGCAATAAATGCATTGCTTTACTTTTAGAGTTTAGACTAATTTCACCTAATTTTTTTCTCAAAAGAGTAATATCCTAATGCCCTTTAACACTACAGCTTGCTGTGGCTTGGGCTGCAGATGAAACCTAAGAATGTATTTGCTGTAACCAGCCTCAGAAGTGATTTTTGTATACTCATAAGTGTGAATGAACCATTTTGAATTGATGTATTCCTGGCAGTAACAGGGTGAAGGCTGCTCACCTGTTCCTCCCTGCAACAAATAGTTTGTTTTTTGCTTTTCTTCCTGATACAAGCTTCCAAAACTCGGATAACCTTCAGTGATGAGTGCTTTGCTTTGCGTTTTGTTACTCTTATCCTTCTGCAGTCTTGGTTGGAAGCCTTTTATATGGTTTAAAGGCTTCTGACTATGAAATGAGACCCTGCACTTGAGTGAAGTTTGTGAGAAACAGAGGGACACATAGGGAATGGCTCCATCAGCTGCTGCAGGGATAGACCCACAGGAGGTGTCCAAAACCACCTGGAACATTGCAGGAGGTGGAAGCCAGCAGGGAACAGTAACAGTGTCTGATTCAACCTGCTGGGGTGGGATTACAGTGAGCCAGGGCAAAACTCTGACCCCTGCCTTCCTTCAGGCTTTCAGTGTCAGAATTGACATGTGCTTCATGGTACTGCACTGGGGACTGCACCTTGGGGCTGTGCTTTAGACCTGGCAATTTTCCTCCTTGACATTTTGCTGAGCAGACTGTACAGCCCACACCCAGGCATTCTGTGCCACTGCCTCTCCTCCTCAGCACAAATCCTGCCTTTCCCTTGTGCCCCTCTTCCCAGGCTGCTGTGGACTGTTCCTGTGCACTCTTAGGTGTTTTCTGTGTCCAGCCTCCAAAACAGATGTGATGCAAAGTGGATGAAATGTCCTTTTTCTGGCATGATCTTTAAAAAATATGGTGGGATAATGCCAACAGAATAGCCTGTTCCTAGGCAGATGTAGAGACAGTGTAATGTATGCATCAGGAATTTCACACTGACAACAGCTAATGGCACGTCCTGAGAGAAATTCTTCAGAGACAGGCATGGCAATTCAAATCCACACTGAATGTTTTTTTGGAGACTTGTGCCACTTTAATGTCACTTATTTTAGTGACCCTCCATGTGAGGTTCACTACCTACTTGGTTTTCACCCCTTGATAAAAGAGAAGACTCTGAGGATGCTCAGGAGAGTCCCTTGGCTGCACTGGTGACATTTTGGCTCACCTCTCTTGCAGGCAGCAGCCCCTGCAGCAGGATGGGAGGTCTCTCCTCTCTGGGCAGAGGCAAATTTCCTTTCCCAACACCTAGCAGTATGAACTAGTGAGCTTCTGACTGCTTGCCAGTGGTAATGAAGTGGGCACTCTGTAGCTGCACGCTGAATTCTCTCTGTTCCCGAGAGCAGCCCAGCAGTGTGGGCAGCTCTCTGTTTGTGTGCTGTTGACCATTCCTGCTGCCTCTTTCCCTTCCAGAGAGAAGGTACTCCAGATCCTGCCCTAAGGCCCTGACCCCGCTGACGGAGCAGGAGGGCGAGGCCTACCTGGAGAAGTGTGGGAGCATCCGTCGGCACACGGTGGCCAACGCTCACTCGGACCTCCAGCTGCTGGCCATGGCCTCCATGATGCACACGGGGATGGTGGTGGAGGAGCAGGACACTCCTGACAAGTGCCTGCTGCTGCAGCCCAGCTGCTTCGGGCCCCGGCAGTGCTCCAGCGAGCCCAGCATCGCCGACGGCCCCGAGGCGCCCGCAGCCGGCAGGCAGGACCCTGCCGAGCTCAACTGCACCTCTGTCTGCTAGGAGGAGGCTGCCTGAGAGGCGGAGAACTGTGTGCACCGAGCTGGACTAAGGGGTGTGTCATCCCTGCTGGGGAAAGAGGAGAAAAATGGGAATGGTGCTCATGTAATTGAAATGGGCCCGAGGGTTCATATGGCTGAGAATGGTATCTAGATAGGTTCTTTTGCCAGCCTGGGATCATTGCTGGTGGAGATACCAGGCTGCTCCCAAGTGACCACTGAGGGCTGCAAAGGTTTTGCTGTTGAACAGCACAGTCTGCCTTCTGTAAGGTTTCTCTCTCTATTAGTATTAACTTCTTGGTGACACCTTTCCTTGTTTTTGTTTGGTATGATACAAATTGAGTTCTTTCTGCTTTTCTCCCTCTTTCCCAATTGTGCTTCTTCTTTGTTCTTTGTCCCTGCAGCGGAGGCCTCTGTGCTCAGTGTTCTCTTTGCTTCTGGTGCTTCGTCGTGAAGGCTGAGCACTTAATTTCTCTTTTAAAGATGAACTCAGGGTTGAAGCCATTTGCATCCTGCAGAAAGATCTGCTGAGGGGGCTTGTGAGAGAAGATCCTTCATTTTGCTTCCCATGGGCATGGATGAAAAGTCCAAATCAGAATTGATCAGACTTGCTTTTTTCCCCAGGCCTGAAGAGAACCAAGTATATGTGGAATCTGAGCTGAGTACTTCATATGTAGTTTATTTGGTTCCAGTCATATCCTGGGGCTTCTGGTGTAAATTGGGTGCAAAGGATGGCTGGGGTGTGTAAATTGGGTGCAAAATATACTGAACATCCTGGCATTTGGAATCAATTTGCTCTCAAAATTTCGGTGGTGATAGGGCTATGATGAAGGAGAAAATCAAATGGGTAGGATATGTAAAGGTGCTTCTCAGCACTGGGCCATCGTGACTGCAGATCAGGAGGTGATGATCAGTATTTCATCCTGAGCCTACCCTGGTACTTTTAGCACTTGTGGATTTCATGAGACTGAGGATAATCAGTGGGTGTGGAAAGGAGTCCTGGCTCAGTGCATTCATGAAGTGCTCCTGACCTCCAGTGGTATCTGACTCAGTGCAGTATTGCTTTTAAGATAAAGTGAGGGCTCTTTGCAGTCTTTGGTTTTGTTTTTGTTGTGAAGATTAGGAGTGGGTCCAGTTTGCAGGTGTCTGTGTCAGGCACTGCAGCCTGCAGTGTCTGCTTTGTAGCATCACTTGGTACCCCAGTGCTGCTTCTGTGGGGACAGAGCCAATCTGTTTCAGCTGTCCCTGGGATGCTCTGCTGGTGTCTTGCTAAGCAGATTTGCAAGTGTTATTATAGGCTTAGAGGTGAACTGCAGTGCTGCCTTAAATGTCAAACCCCATTGAAAATATGGACACAACACAACTACCACTTGAATCTACTCCAAGTGGTACTTGGTAAATAAGTGTGTCTTGACAAGGAAACAGAAGGTTAGGATGAGCCTCTGGGATGTTTTTTTTGCATGCTATGACATTAACTGCAGAATTTTCCATGCTTCTGTTAGGCATTAAACATCTTCTGCCCCACTGGCTGCACTGGAGCACAGCTCTGACCTGACAGGATTTGGCATTAGTAGCACATGCAGCAAAAGGAGAGTTGGTTATTATATGGCAGTAAAGCATCAGAAACACCAGCTATGAGCACAAGCCAGGCTGCCTTGGTAAATGAGAGTGTTGCTTTGTCTGCTGTGCTTTGCAATGTTGAGAGAGGTACTTGGAAGAGCCTCCTTTTCCTCCTGTCACCAGAGCTCTTGGCCTTTGGGGAAAGGCCCAGTGATTGGATGGATCAGCAGCTGTGCTTTCCATGCCAGGAGAAGTTGTTCAGTGGTGCTGGCTGCCTCCTCTTCCTCAGAGCACCCACATCCAGCAGAGGCCAGGGAGATGTGCCTTTAAGCAGCATTCCCTTCAGGTGGATTGTAGGATAAATTTCTTTCTTGTTCATAAATTGGCCTGACCAGGCCAACTTACTGCCATGTGCCCCAGGGCAGCCATGGATTGTGGTGGAGCTGCAGAATCTCTGTGGTGGCAGCCACACCATGCAGGTCTCCCTTGGCACAGTCCCTCCAGCGTGGGGCAGATGATGGTGTCCTGCTCACAGTTAATTTCTTCAGCCCTTGCTGTGACTGAGTCTTCTCTTAGTCACACCGAGGTGTGTGGGGAAGTGGTCACCCTGCAGCATTTCAGTTCACTCTCATGAATGCTTTTCTTCTTTCTGTTTCTCCTGTGGCCTAGTTGCCTTCTGTAAATACCCAAACCATTTCGATCAGAGAGCAGCACCCTCTTTTATGGTGAAAACTAGAACAATGTATTTATTTCCTGACATATTCTTGGATTATCTCTAGGGCTAATAGGAATTAGTCCTGGTTTTAACTTGAATTTCTTTTGTTTTACATGTATGTATGATTTAATTATTTTGGTTTTGTATCTGTTACTTTGCAAAAATTTGCACCAAGCCCTCTGAATCATGCACTTGCCCCATTGTTTTGTTTTTATGGAGAATTAAAGCTGGTGGCTTTACTTTGTGAACTGAAGTAAACACAACCTGTTCTGTAAACCACACTGAGTGTATGGTCATGACCACCACATTTACAGCCACGTGGGGTTGCACAAGCCTCTGCAAGTGCTCTTCTTTTCCAGGCTGGGTGAACCTGAAGGTGGCTGGAAAGCTGTGCCATGGTGAGGCTGGCCTGGAAGGGCCCTGGGAGCAGCTCTGAGGGGCAGTGCTGAGCAGTGCTGAGGAAGCTTCCAGTCCTCTGTAAGCAAAGACCCTGTCCCCATGCCAGAGCTGCAGCATGAGAAACACTTGCATTGTGATACAGGGTTCTGATTTGGGTTGCACTGTGGTTGCTGACCATGTCACATGGCCGTGACAGGGCCACAGGGTGGGTCTTTCCTACCCTTGTGGTCACCAACCTGAGAAAACCTCCTGGAGGAGCTGTCAGAACAGAAAGAAGGAATTTCTCTCACCACCTCCTGGAGTCTGTTACCTTCTACTTCAATAATGACCTAGACCGAGCCACTTCTCATCATACTGAATCTTCCCTTTTTACTCTGTTTCCTTCTTAAGGTAAGTGATTTATTCTGTGTCCATGCAATTCTGTCATAAATGTATTGATGGGTCTATTCTTAGTACCACTGGCCTTTTTCCTGATATTCCCCATAGCCAAGCACATGTTTTTATTGCCAGGAAGCAGAGCTGCTTCTGGTCCTAGCCATATGGACAGCAACTTGGTTTATTTTTTAATCTTTTATCAATCAGAGAACTTGCAGTATATCTTGCTGGCACTGATGGGAGCAGGGTGAACACTGCAGGGTTTGGGTTGCCTTTTCTTTTTAGGTCCAGGTTCACCTGGAAGGCCTTTTGGCACTTGCCACTGAGTCAGCAGATGGAAAATATTTGGCTCTTAGAGGCAACCTGTGTCCTCCAGAGGAGAAGCTGCAGGTCTAGTGAGAGACAAATTGTGGTATTTATGGTGTGCTTAGTTATGCAAACTCCTTAATTTTGCTGTAGTCTCAGAGTAGAAAACCTTCCTAACTGGATTCCCTGTTCCTTCCCAGCCTGGCTCCTTCCCCATGGCAGAGCAGGACTCCTGGGCCTGGCAGAGTGCAGCTCCCTCACCCTGAAGGAAGGTTGTGTGTTAGACAAAGCCAGCAAATGGGTGTCTGAGCTCCTGAAAGAGGCCAGGCTGGCTGGCTTCCCTGGCTGCCCCTTCCCTGCTTGGGACAGGTCTGCGCAGAGCCAGCACCACTTCCCACTCAGGAAAGCAGGTGAGAAAACAAGACCCACCCTGGCACAGATTCCCCACAGTGCCCAGGGAGTTTCCCAGGGGTACTGGGCTGGAAATTCAGCCCACAGTCAACATTCTCTGTAGGAAAGTCACTGCAAATATTCCTGGTAATTAAAAGTGTGAAGGGCAGGGTATTTGGTATTTCCCTGAGCAAAGAGGAGGTAATTAGTCATCCTATTCATATTTCAGATATGGAAAGTGGATCTGGCAGGACAAAAATAGGTTAAGTGGGATATTCTTGCTTGCCCACACGTTTGGAGAGGGCTTTCTCTTCCCCCTGCTATCCTAACAGCTCCAGGTAAGGGCACCAAGCATTCAGCTACATAAACAAAAGCTTTAAAACAGAAGTAGCAGCTTTTAAAGCAATTTTCCAGCAAAGGTACAGCTCATTCTCATCAATGTGGAGCTCAAAATGGCATGCTGTAAAATAAGTGCCACTTGCCACCTGAGAATTGGGTGCCTTTTATTCATTACTTGCATCTGAAATTACCTGGAGTACCCTTGTTAGTTATTCCCACCTGGGAGAGCAAGTGCTGTATCATTGTTGTGCCAGTTTACATCTCTCCTATGTGTAAGTTCATCCTTCCAGGGGGCTAATCCTGCCCCAAGCCCTTCTTCAGGTCTTGTGAAAGCTGTCCTAAGTCCACAAGGAGTGGTAGCTCAGATGTTTGAGTAGTTTGGGTGCATTTCTCCAAACCAAGTGATGAAAAGAAGTGACAACTCCAGTGCAGAAGTGAACTGAAAATTGCCATTACTTATCAACAGTTGCTTGCTGTGCATGGTCAGCACCCTTTTGGGGCCACAAATATGGGCTGGTGTGTAGGAGACTCACCTCTATGGGAGAGAGCAGTAAAGAAGAGGTATATGCAGGTAAAGGAAATAGCTGGTTAGATTAATTTTCACCTGAATAATTGGTATAACAGAAGGTAGAGGCTTGATTGTAGTTTGATCAGCAGACTTTGCAATGAGGAAAAGGAAAGCAAACTCCTTAAACCAAAAGATAATGGCTTGAAGGGTCCTACCTACCCTGAACTCCTGCCATAGCACAGAGCAGATTTTCAGTAGCTGTGAATTGCAAGAGTATTCAGGGAGTTGCTGTTTGAAGTGTCTCTCATTTGGCTTCAAAGCTAATTCCCACTTATGCCAAGAGCTAGTTGATAATTCTTGTGGCATAATTATTATAGACTGTGCAGTTAACAACCTCTGTTACATTGGAAAATAGATTGGACTCAGAGAATCAGTCTTTCTGACCTTGAAATTTATGAAGACAGCTGCATTGGCTCACACACAGGACTCTTCTGTGGTTGTTGAGTTGTTTTTGTTTGTTGGGGGTGTTTTTTAACTTTTTTAAAAACTTTTTTTTTTTTTTAAACCTGAAAGAGTGAGTTCTGTTAGAATTGCTTGGGCTTCTCAAAGACAGACCAGTTACAAGACACTCAGTCTTCAAGTCAGTACTGCAATAGGACTACCTAGAAAGTGACAGAATTTATTTATATTAAATGTCAGTAAGAAACCACAGACTGTGCCACAAATCAGCTGCCCTGCAGGCCTCTGAAACTGATTTACACCCATCACTGGTAAGCCAGCCCTCTTTTTCACTGGGGATTTTTAATCCTATTCACATGAAAGGCTTATTGACTAACATATCAATGGCTGTTAGAGTAGAAACTTGTTCCCTCTTGTCCCCCGTGTATCTGTCTCATGGCTTCACTATGACAAGTGCTAAACCTGTCTTTCTTCAGGCACATCTCAGGCTGATGGATTGTGTATTTGCTGTGTGGTTGGATATAAGAGATGAGAGGGTGGGAGAAGCTGTTCTGCAGGAGAGAACTGACAGTATGTGTGAAAAGCACTTCTTAGGTGGTGTATGCACCACATCTACAAAAAACTCTATTCTAATTTTTTTTGTGGGAATGGGAGGAGAGTTCTGATGTGCATTTGGAACTTTGAATCTCAGAGATTCAGAACCACAGTCCATTAGAAGTTTGAGTGAATGCAGAGGATTTCTTGTGATTTTCCCCCATCCTGTTGCTTTTTTCAGAAGACAGCAGTGGATGGTGATTACGTGCTGAGCATGGCTGTGTTTGGTAGTGCAGATGGAGCTCCTCTGAGCTCCTCCATTCAGCCTGTCACTGAATGTCATCAGTCTCTTCTGGCTCTTAAATGTTCAACACCTGTCTTCCCTGGAAGCCCTGCAGCAGCTGGAGAGATGCTGCCTGCTGGACCCACAGTCCTGGTTAAATGCAGTGGTTCATCCTCAACAGCACTGTGTTAAGGAACCTTCCCTGTCCCACCATCCAGGACCTGCTCTGGCAGTCACACTCCCACCCCCTGAGCTGTGGGAAACCCAGAGCTGAGCTGGTAAGGAACTCTTTTCTCTGACTGAGTGCGAGGTGGGCATCAAGCCAAGAGGGGCACCCATGGGGTTACTGGAGCCACCCACTGTGAAAGGGCTTTGTTCCCAGCAGGGACAGTCTGGAGTGGTGGGAGTGTGACTGCCAGAGTGACTCCTGAATGGTGAGACAGGAAAGTTTCCTTGACAACTTCAGGGAAAAGCAGTTGCCACCATCTAGCTATTCTCCTGTCTAAGAGTGTCCTGTAGTTGCTAAAAAAGTCCTGCTCTTTGAAATCAAAGTAAATGCTGCAGTAAATGAGACCTGAGAGCATTTGTCACGAGCCTCTTCTAGCTTATTGAAATGTATGAGCTGCTGTGAACAAGGCACCCACGCTTGTCAGGCAAACAAACAAGAAAGCTCATTTTCAAAAGCTTATTTCTTTGGCTTTATCCAATGCTTAATCTAATCCACTGTTTGTCTGCATCAACATAGCTGTCCTCCTTTGCCTGGGGTTTACGGTGTGGAGAGGAAATTGTTCAAGATCTGGACCTCTCTCATCTCTTTTCTTGTTTTCCTGATTAACTGTGGTGGTGAGCTGATTGACTCACAGAGCTGATGATGCCTTCAGAGGGCAGCAGCAGCCTCTCTCCACTCCTCCTCTGGCTTGGCAGTGCTTACAAAGACTCAGCTCTCTATGGAATAGTGAGGGTCCGTTCAGAAGCAGACACTGCTGTTTGTAGGGTTTGTGGAGAGACCAGTGGAGCAGGACTAGGCCTTTGAGGGAGTGACACTGCAGCTGTACTCTTCCTACATTGCTTGTTTGGGATTGTCCTTATTGGGGAAGCCTCCAATGGGCTTTTGAGAGTCTTAGAGGAAAGCAAATTCATCCCTGTCTCTTACCCTCCCAGCCTGCCCTCCCTTCCCCAGGCTCTGCCTCTGTCCCTGCTGTGTGCGCTGGGTGCTGTGGAGCCTCTGGCTTGGGTTGTACCTGGCGTTACTGCAGAAAATGTGGGTTTGGGAGGAGGAGGACAGCAGAACTCATGAGCCAAGCCCTGAAAATCTTTTTTGCAGTGAGGAGTCCAAAACTGAACATAGGATTAGAGATGCGGCTCAAAGGAACTATGAGTAAGTACAATTCCATGGCAGAAAGGCTTACCCACCCTTTTACCCTTCCTCATGCTGGTAAGGACATGTGATGGTGTTGGATGCACAGTTCTGGCTCAAAAACCTGAGGACAGTTGGACTGGACTTGTGCAATTTTTGTTAGAATTTAATTTTCTTACCTTTGTATAGATACATTATGTATTATACATGATCTATTTATAGTATACATTTGTATATGTTTAATACAGTACATCAATATAATACTACATTTAACAATTTAAAACATGTCTCTTTATGTATATATTTTTTATTTTTGTATTAAGTTTGTTATCTTTATAATTTTATTTATCTGAGACTGTTACAACTGGACTGAGAATATACAGGAACCAGAAATAGGCAGAGGTTAAAATACGGCTCCTTTGCATTCGCACCTTGGTTTCCACTGCTGTTTGAAAGCAGCCAAGAAACCAAGAAATCCACTGTGGCAGTTCATTGCTGTCCTGGGTGTTTGGTGGTCTGACCTCCCTTTTCCCAGCAGTACTGACTTACCTTTCAGGATAATTATATTCCAGGACAATTTTATTTCTACCTATATAAAGTCTAAATCCCTTCCATTCCCAGAAGATCCAAAAGCACACACTATACATATCACCGAGATGAATTTAAAATATTCAGTCCCTGCATTTTAACTAGAAGGATGAGTACAGGCACATGCCCATGTAAAGGACTTTTGCATGAAGAAACTCAAGCTCAGGGAGTTGTTTCTAGAAGGTGAATCACACTGGAGGCACTTGCTTAGGCAAGTCTAAACTCCACACTGTGAAGTTTATCACATCTGGGTGTGATACTGAAACTAGGAACACTTGTATGTGTCACTTTTCCCTGGCAGTACCTTCGCTCCTTAACACTGTTAGCAAAGGCCAAGGTCATACCTGGCTGAAACTATGTCTTTATTAAAGGCAGCAACAGAAACAAAATTAAATCTTGGAGAGAAACAAGTCCATGAAGTCAGGAATACCAGAATGGAAATACAGATGCTAACTCAAGCATACTATTGTAGGATTTAACTCCTGGACTTCACACCTTCACCTGACACCTGCTGTGCGAGCACGCAGAGAGAGGAGCAGCTGCTGCTGAAGGGGAAACCAGCAAGTTACTAATACTGATCTGTAGCAGGAGTCAGGACTCTGCATATCAGGTGAGACAAGGAAAGGTTTGTGTTGTTGCCTTTCCCCCCCCCACCCCCTCCAGTGTGTCAATTATCAGCTGAGTTTCATGGAAATCAGGTTCTGTCTGAGAGGACTAAGAAACTGAAACCTCACATTTTTGGACGATTTATCACAGGGCTAGAAAGATATCTGTCCTGCTTCTAATCAGCTAAGAGAATGGAGGGTTTTTTTTCAAAACTGTCAGTACCAAACTGTTAAAACACTGCTCTATGTATGTTTCCTTCACTGCTGAGTGGGATAAGTCTCTGGACAAAAGCCATGGCCTATGAATCCATTCTGTCCCAAGCCAACACCTGTCAAGTCTGGCCAAGTCAAGTCAAACCTGGTACCTCAGTGAGAAACTCTCAGCTGGAATCTCCAGGACCAGGGGTAGACCAGAGCTTTTCCCCTGCTTCATCAGTGGGTGACTGGCTGCAATAACCACCCCCTGATGTGGCAGAGCAGCCAGCTCCTGGAGGCAACAAAGGAGCAGTGTGAAATCACTGAGCTTGGGAACACTCGGGCTGCATGGCCTTAGAGATCACTCAGAGCACAAACCAAAAGGAAAAGAAGGCTCATTAGTTGAGGCTGGGACTGTAGCTAATAAAGAAATTATTTTCCTATTGCACAATCTCCTCCTTGCACACAGTTTCCTATTCCATGGAAGAGGAAAACCCCCAGCCAACATGCAGCTTTCAGAGCTGTGAAATGCAAGTGGTTGTTTCAGTGGAGCAAACGTTCAAAGAACATGATCACCAGAAGAGCAGTCAGGGAAGCAAGGCCCCAGCATTTGAGCAGAAAGATTATTTTCACTATGCTGTAGCTCAGTCTTCATTTGCTCTGCATTCAGCATGCACTAGCAAGGTAAATTTTTTTTACAGTTTTTTTTTTTTTAAATAGAAAGAATTGCAGTCTTTTGAAAGTGTTGAGAAGTGGTGGCAACAGGTCCACTTGGGATAATACCTGGGTGAGGAGGGACTCAAGATATGACCACATTTCAGAATCTTTCTGCTTTTGTGCAGACAAGAAGAAATGAAAAAAAAGAGAGGACAGGAGAAACAAGAACAGCTCTGGCTGGGGGTTGGCTTTTTTAACGCTGTTGCAAACTGGAAAGGACTACAGATTAGTGTGAGCTCTTCACCCATTCTGAGCCCTGACAAACTTAAAATAACTTAAGCACGTATCTGCCTGTGTGCTCAGAGACTTATATTTATCAAGGTGGTTAGATTTAATTGTAATAACTTAAAACCAGTAAAGGAAGAAGACCTGAAGGCCACAGCTCCTTACATTTGGTACTTCAAGGTCACTAAGACTGTCAGGTCCTGTGAAGGTGGTGATGGCACAAGGGTTGACTCAGTCCAGCTGGTGAAACTCTCCCTTCCAGATGGAGTGGGCAAAGTCTCAGTGGTGGTAAATGATGAGGGTGAGACCAGTGCCAGGGGAATGTTTCCTTTGGTTAAGTTTTTGTGCTAGCATAAAAATTTCCTATTTCAGTGGTATGAGGTTTTTGGTTTTTTTAATCCCAGATGAGTAATAGGCAGAATTCATCAGCCCTCTTACTTATTTCATCCAGACAGCCCTTAGATTCCCTCTGCACCATTTTTGGTCCAATAACCTCCCCTTGTATTGCTTTCTATCTGCTGCATATGCCAATACCACACTTGACCTTTTTCAGGGCTAATTCAGGAAGTTTTGTTGACTTTTGTAAATGCTGTCTTGGAACAGATTCAATAAGTCATAGTTCCTAAATGAGTGACAGCACAGAAGAGCTGAAGTTTAGCACAATGTAGTAAGCAATGGCACAGGGAGTTTCTCTTTCTTGCCAGAACAGCTGGAGTGTTGGGCTCCTGCTTTTTGGGGATGAGTAAGGTAGCAAAGCAACTGGTTTGGCACTAGTTAAAGATTTTAGCTAAAACACACTCTTGTTGTGAAGTTACTGCAATGAACTGGTATTTGTTCAGGAAAATATCCAGTCAGAGTATCCTGGTCCATCTCTAGTTCAGCCATTTTTTTTCAGAAATGTACAGGTACACGTACATTTGTACTTACACACGTGAGAACATGTTCCTGTATCGCTGCACTTCTGCTTCTGCATATGGACTTTCCATTCCTGGGGCAGCTGCAAATGCCAGCTTTTCCTGCTTAAAAAAAAGGTTATTATTACTGCATCTCATCAAATGAAGATTTTAGTGCACCTAAAATATGGAACACTAAAAACGGATTAACACAACAGATAACCAATGTCTGAGCAAGCCTTCCTATCCATTACTGATGGAAGCTATTAGGACCAACCTGGATGAAAGACAAAGTCATAATTAACTTGACATTAACAGCACATTGCTGCAATACCAATAACGTTACTCAGAAGAATCTTAAGATTTTGAATATACCTTCCTGCAGATGCTATTAAAAACAGATCCAGACTGAGATAAATCAGAGATTGCAATAAAGACTGTCTGTACTTCTCTCACTGACAGAGGAATTCCCTCTAGTTTTTGATCTCAGTCTCTTGCAACAAAGTTTCAGCCCATAGTTGCTTTTATGACAAATAAAACAAGCAAGCAGATATGGCCAGAGAGGTGAGAGTGTGCAGCTTTTTTGAGAGTTACATCTTAAATTACAGGATGATTATGAGAACATTTATTTTATTATCTATTACATGAGCTGTATCTTCTAGTAATGAATAAAACTATCAACACTCATTATAAATGCCAGAAGGTTTTTATCATGAAATATATTCTTTTTCACCCATCTCTAAAACCCACAAGACAGAGAAACTACCGGAGCAGTTCTGTACCAGTTAATATTTCTGAACAGCCCTCTATGTGAATAAAGATGCAACATGCAGTGCACAGTTTAATTAGTTTATTTTTTAAAGTCCTGTCAGAAATAAAGGTGTGCATTAATTACAAAATATATTAAACTATAAATCAATTCATCCAGGGGAACAGGAGTACTTTCATTTTGTTCAAATGCAAACCAATACAAACCTTTAACATTGACACAGAATAATCTTTTGTATCCCTCATCAATGTATCCGGTCTGCTGCCATCTCTAAACAACAACAGAAAGGTCGCCCTGATTTGATTTCATTAACGAGTTTAATCCCTTGATAGCAAACATGACCCGACACATCATAAAACTGCTTAAAAAACAACTCTATACATCTCACATCTGAGCTCCCACATATACATTACATACCAACATTTCTAACAAAATAATTTTCCCTGCCCTGCAGGGGAAGACATTCAGAGGCAAAGAGATAACACGTTCATAATATATTATAACTGGAAAATTTGTGCCATAGCAGCTTTGCAAATACACGTACTAAGAGTTGGTGACTTAAACCATGTTAAAGACAACAGAAATTTGGAAGATAAAAGAAGCTAAGCCACTTTTTAAACCACCTTGAGATCTAGTAATGCTGCAAAGCATTGATTTACAGAATGAAACCCCACTGCTGAACAAATTACACAGGACATGGGTTCATCAAATATTTCTTTGATTGAGAGACAACTCAATGCTGCAGACCTTTCTCCTTCCATTTAAATAGTTCTAGCAATTACACCTCAGTCCACCATGGAAAAACAAGTTCTCAAAAGAAGATTTGAAGAAAGGGGAAAGAGGAGAATGGAACAAGTATATGAATAAATATTTCATAAACATTTATAATCTTTTTATGACAGTAAGATTTAACTGATACTTAGAAAATTATCTCTGACAGTCTCCCATGTAATACTCTGATATTACAGTAATCTGTCATCACTCAGAGTTCTAGTTGGTAGTATAAAAATACAAAACCAATAGAATAGCAGCAGTCAATAAAGAATCCATATTACTGTGGCCAGTACAGAATTATACATGCAGTAGCCTTCTATTCCCTATTGGCTTATGCTATTGTACAACTTTAACCTGAATCATTTAAATCCTGCCACCACAGGGAGTTTCCTCCTCAGAGGCAGATAAGGCTTGAAGCAAAAATTCATTCAAAACTCAAATCTTCAAAAGCAAAGAAAGTGTTAATGCATTTAGTGGGCCTTGGGTATAAATTATTTGAACAGAGAATAAGGACATTTTTCTTATTTCTAGGGTAGAGGAAGGACCTGGAGTAGGAAGAAGCTCTCAAAGTACGAGTGTTTTTTCTGCCTCCCCCTCCCTTCCCTCCTGCCCCCCCCCAAAACAAGAAGAGAAACAAAAGAGAATGGCAGCTTTAGAGCATCTTGAAAAAACACAGATAGGTAGCACAGCCTGAAAATGGAGAACCTGTGTACAGTGCCTTCTGTGCAGAGCGCCTCTGTGCACTGCCATGGACATTGACAGCTCTTGGTTAAGAATGGCTTTACTGGGAGTGCTCCAACTGAAGACACTCCAGAACAATTCAGCTGATAGGATGAGGCTATTCATAATAAAATCTACTTTGGTTTGAAACCTGAGCTCTTTCCCTATTTTGAGTAACATATGCTTACCTGTCCCCTAATGATAGAGAATCAACTAAAGTCACCAACAACTAACTGCATTACCATTAGCCAGGAAGTTCATGTTTCAGTAGTGACAATACTCCATTGAACACAATCCCTCTTCCATCTAATAGGTTCTACTAGCAGAAGAAATTTTAATCATCTGGATTTGATGAACAAAGTGGTAGGTTGGGTCCTGGAACTTTTACCTCTCATGCAGGCAGGCAGAGTATCCTCCCAAACCACTAAAGTACAGTAGTCTTTCTTTAGTCTTTTATATTAAGCAATGCACCCTTTCCCCACTGGTATTGCTTTGATGATGCCAAATAGTTGGAACACTCTTCAGTATCTCTTAAGCTGCAATGTCTCCAGCCTTTAGGTTGTTCCACTAGCTTGGATAAATAATACACATAAGCTCATGCATCTTTAGTTCTTTCTTCAGTATCTAGATATGTACTTAGGTTATGGGCTAAACAAAACTTTTTTCTTCCCTCCTTTTAAAGACAAGATTCAGGACTTTATCAGCACCATGAAAGTTAAAATTTTTAGCACCTGTGAACTTGAACTACTCAGCTTTGACTGGTCAAAACTAACATTTACATGGCATATAATCAGCACAGAAAACAATAATACACACAGCATTAGGAACCTCTTTGACAGTGAATCTAGTGTTTGATAAATAAGTCACTATGAAAGCCAGATTTTCTTCCTAAAAGCAAAGAGGATTATAATTTTTCCTCACACTGCTGAATTAACAGGCTTTCCTTACCATCCCAATTGCTGAGTTGGCCCAGCTCCTATTGTCTAAAGGGACAGGAGATACCCACAGCAGTTGGATGCTGATATGGCAAGCTGCCCACAGAGAATTCACATTGGGTACATGAATGACTTGGGTACATGACCCACAACACCAAGAGATCACTTGAAGAAATGCAAGTCACAAGTTCAGCTTTGGTACAAATTCAGGTTTCAACAGTGAAACAAATTCTGCATCACCCTCTCTGTTCAGTACATCCCCCTTTGCTCATGTGTGCACTCACAACCTGAAACATGTCCAGCACTAGGAGATTCCACCAGCACAAAGGGATTTCATTCAAATGCTAAACTTTCATATCTCTTGATGATTGTGGTTGACATTCTGGGTCTAGAGCAAACACTTCTAGAAAGATTTATCAAAATAAAGAGAATTAGGGAGGCACCTTCAGACCACATTACAAGTATTTCTTCAGTGAACTCAGTTCAGAGTCATTTAGCCTTCTCCACAACACTACCTCGTATCTTTTGGAAATACCAACATCAACTCTGCATCAACATGAAACTTCCTGAAGGAGGAAAGGGTCAAAGCATCCCTGAACCCTTGGTGACATGAACAAAGTCTTAACCCTAACTTCAAACTTCAGGAGACACATAGCCAATTCAAAATTCTAGATAAGTCAATACAGAAACTCGTTCAACTTTCCCAAGCTCTGTGAAACAAAACAAAACAAAAAAAAAAAAAAAAAAAAAAAACCAAAAAAAAAAGAAAAAGAAAAAATCCCTCATCTTTAATAATTTTGTTCCTTCCTTGCAACAGCATCTATTCCAAGGCACTGAGGTGAAAAGACTTACAGGTCTATTCGATATGACTAAAGTTTTACCAAGCTGAGATGCACAGGTTCTGCAATAGGATTTTCCTGTGGGCAGTTAAGTTTTGATTAACACTTCATTTATTTAGCTTGCTACAGAAGTAGCTTATTATTTTAAGAGAGAACCTTACCAAATATTTAAACGTATGAGCCCATATAGAGAAAAATACACCAGCAACAACAAAGTTCCACTGGCAACTATGATCTTGTACAAACCCAGCCTTTGTGGACACTGAAGCTCTTTAGTGATCCACGTGGATAAACACGAGCAAGGCTCCGTTGCTGTGGTTAGACTTTGCAGGCTACATGGCCCCGTCAGTGGTGCGGGCCTGGAAGCCTTCCCTGCGGACACTGCTCAAGTCCAGGCGCGTGAGCACCTCGCAGCGCACCAGCACCGTGTCGTCCTTGATGAAGCTTCTCTGCTTCAAGGTCTCCAGGTGCATGAAAGTCACGTAACCAAAACCTTTCGGATTGCGGTGGATTGTCGGTCTCTGGAAGGCCAGTAGCTCTGGCTTGGTTTCCATCACCTCTTCGTGGTTCTGCCTTTCTGGGCCTTCTGATTGATCCAAAATAGAAAGTCGGATGGTGCCTTGGAAAGGCCAGGGCAGGTGGCTGTCATATTCCCCTTGCATAGTGTGCACAAACAGAGAGATATAATTAGCACAGCGCTGAGCAGTCGGTAACTGGATATGCAGGCGCAAGCACAGCTTGTAGCCAGGCTTCCCTGTATAGAAGCCAGGACTGTGCAGCACTACAGGTCTCTCTTCTTCCTGGGCTTTCTGATGTTCACTGAAGTTCTCAATCTTCCAGATATAAATACCATTACATTGTTGTGCCTCCATTTCAGTAATCTTTCCCTCCAAATTTCGTATAGTGCGTTTGAGTTCTGCCACGTGAGTGTTCTGAGTCTCCATTTTAGCAATGAGTTCCCTGATTTGGTGATCTTGTCTCACCAGACGACCTTCCAACTGCTGAATAGTTTCCTTGAAGTTTTCAACTTCTGGATTGCAGTTGTATGCAGCATGTGACATATGTGAGAAGAGGGGCTCAAAGGGTAGGCCATTGATGAAGGGCACAGGATTTGCAGCAGTAACACTGATATTCTGAAAGCTCTGAGCCATCATCCTCATGTGAACCTGAGTGAACTCCTGCATATGCCGTGCCAGTTCATTCCTTTGCATCTAGGATTTAAGAGATACGGCATTAGGAACACATCAAACATCTACAATCACATTTTAAATGTGGCTCTGAAGAAAATCAAACAAGTAGTTGTTTTTGTCATGTGAGAAAAGCTGCAGTAAATCAAGGACAAAGGTGTGACAAAATAGCACTTTACCAACAGAGAGCTCCAACTTCAATACCACTGTTAGGAAAAATGGAAAAAGAAGTTCAAATACCAGTGGGCAAATCACAGAATCATTTAGGTTGGAAAAGACCTTTAAGGTCTTTGTGTCTTTGGCTTGATGCTGATACAGCTGGGGTTCAAAAAACCATAGATATGAGGTGGTTTCAGCATAAAATTGTAAACCTGGGAAGTTAAGATAGAACTGACATAAATGACTGCAATATAAATCAGATATGTGCATTTTTGGTTTTGTTGGCATGGGACTTTGGGATGTCACAAATACATTCTTGTTAGAATAATTATCATTAGTAATAGCATATTGTATAGTTGCATAATTCTATGTAATACTTAATAAGGGAATCTTTGATTGTATTTTTTGCAGAAGCTGCAGCATCTCCAGGAAAACAACAAAATTTAAATTCTCTGGAAAAGACTGAGAACAACTTCTTATTAAAAGCCAACACCCACACTTCAAATGGAGGCAATTTTGAGTAAAAACATGAAGTATTTCAGTAGTACATACAGTGAGAAATAGGAACAGTATATATCAAACTGTGCACCTGAAAGTAAAAGCAAGATATGAAGAAATATGGAATATTTTATACTGAAAATATTATTATCAAATATTGCAAAGGCAAGCGCTGTGTATTCAGGGTCACCTTCTTGTTAGTGAGCATTCATGACAAAAAAATTCAGGTTTTGTGAAAATGATAATATCCCTATGAATCCATCATTAATTATGGTGTACACTTTCAGTAACACTGTTCAACTCCAAACAAACACATGCTGAAAGACTGTTAGTCACAAATATACTTAGAATTTTTCTGTGTTCTAAATTTGCTAAAATGTTCCATGGTACTAAATGGTGTATGAAAACTGCTGTGGAAATGAATGGGAAAGACCCAATTTTACCAAGAGGTATTAAAAACTAGAAATAAAAGTATTTAGAGTAATAATTTTAGAATTTAATAAAATTTATTTTCTTTATGGAACTCTAGGAGTCATAAGCGTATTTAGCCATAACTTTGGAAGAAATGCTAGAAGCTACTTTTTGACATGAAAGCTGAGAAAACATGAAATAATAAAAGCAAGGTCATCAAGCAAATTGTTCACAGAGCTTTTTAAATTTGAAAAGCAATTTTGAAATGAAATGTATCAATGTGCACTGCTTTAGAATTAAGATACCTTCGAACAAAAAACCCAAAACCACAAATCACTGAGGATTTTGGGTTGGTGAATGAGACTAGATTAGGAAAACACATTACAAAAGTGACAGACAAAATCATGCAGAAAGTCTGCAATTCAGAAGGTATTGATAAAAGTCTTACCTTTTCAGGACACCCAAAGGCACTGTAAAAACATGGCACTGGGGCAGTAGGACAATCATTGTTATAATGGTTAGGCATCTAAAACAAATGAGATTTGATATTACTTCTCCATCAAGAGTATTTTCTTATCCAGAAAGGATACAGCTGGATGGATTTTAAACAGAAAAGTTCAAAATGTACCTGAAGTCAGATCAGTTTATACCTACGTAAGTTCTTAAGGGAATATGGAAGTTTTGAACAGAAATGTTAGCTGATGATAGAAATTATACATTCCACTTGTATGTACTGTAACAATTCATTGACTTTGTTCCTATATTAGGCCTCAGAAAGCATTCAGGTTTCCTTGCTAGACCAAACACTTTTTATTTCTAGCCTGTCCTCCAGCCAGGTCACATTCAATTCCTTCCCTTCTGAAGGACTACTTTCACAATGCTTATTGTGTCACTCTTTATTATCATCCTCAAAAAGTTCAAGTTTCTTCCATTTTTTTTGTGGTCCATTTTTTCCAGATCTAGATCAGTCATCTCACTGCTCTGAATCCTGCCTATCCACCCTCCCTCAAAAGGACAACAACTTCAGCCGATGCCTTATGAGCCCTAAACAGAGCAAAGGATAATTCAGTGTTTCACAGGCAGAGTCCCTGTTTATATAACCCTGGGTGTTTGCCTTGTTTAAATGTCATGATGAAGCACAAGGCTAATAAAGACCAGCTATTATTACAAATGTTTAACATTCTTTGTTCCCCACTTCTGCAATTCATTATTCTGCCTAACAACAGACTTTTTCCTTTGTCATTACTAAGCTCAATCCTGTATCTCAGAGCATTTTGCAATTTTACAAGATCATTATTTTAATCCAGGCCATCAACATAGTTGCCATCCCAAATTAAACAAATCAATATTTATCATTTTTCTGCCAATAAAGTTGTTATTGAACAGAAGAAATAATAATGGTTATTACAGCAGTAATGGACAAGTAGTAATGGACAAGCAGCATCACAGTTTGGTAGTGAATTTACTTATAGCTACTTTCCAATAGTGGCTTTCCAAGTACAAAAACTCCCTCTCTCTGCCCAAATCAAAGCCTTTTCCTGTAATGTCAGCTATAACCACTGGCAGCTGATGGTATTTTTTCAACTCCATCCAAGATTAAAGATGTGCAGCATGCCCCCTGTCAAAAAGCAGTACAGCTGAACAATGTGATGTGCAGCCAAAATCATAGAGAGGTTTGCCAGACTGAAACTGCAAGCTGGAGCAGCATTTAAGGGAGTTTCACACCTGCACTGGACACTTTCAAAGAGGCAGATAGTGCTTTAGCAGCTAGTAGACAAACTGTATCTCCAAGTTTAATTTCAGATTAAGGAAGCAATGTAAAAACAAAACATCTGAGTTGGAACAAACAGAGAAAAAAGGGAGTCTCTTACCTGCTCCCTGATGAGCACTGTGTTGCAATATTCACAATATATATTGGCAAGTGGACAGGTTTGGTCATGAAGCTTAAGTGATCAAACAGAAAAAAGAAGGGGAGAAAACATCAGTAAAGTTGCCCAGTTTAAGAGAGGGCTAATCACCCTTGATCAGACATTAGATTTTTTATCTATATACCTAATTTTGCATTTAGCTATATGCAACTGTGAAACAAAGAGAATCCCTTTACCCTAAACAGTATGTTTTACATTACTGCTTTATCCTGGAGTTATACAAGAGATTCATGAAGTTGCAGATATTTTATTTCCTAAAGCTCTTATGCTTCAAAGAAATCTAATTTTAACCATAAGTTTCTAAAATTCATGTTCAATTGTACTGAAACTATATGAAAGCACTTGTTTTTTAATTGTATTGCTGGACTATATGAGGTACATTTGATTGACAATTCACAATATTAATATCCAAGAACATTCAATAGTCCTTGAGATAAAACACATCCATATAGAGATAAAGAAATGGTAACAGCAAAAGGAAAGTATTATCCTCAGTATCACCCAAGTGAAAAATGCATAGCCAGAAGAATTATTCAGAAATTATCTTGGTCTTGTATGGTAGCAGATATCCCCAAAATAGTTATCTCCTGGTACATCCTCTCTCCCAGGCATAAAAACTGCACATGTAAATACTGCTTTTTGTGTTCCATGGGCAGTAGATACAGCCTGTCTGATGTAAGGTCAGAAATCAGTGGTTCTTACACAAGTCCACAGGTCTCCTCACACCACATGGCTCCACATAAGTTTGTACTTAAGGACAATCTCTCCCCAGCTTTTGCCTGTTCTAGGCTCATGTCCCGAGTTTGCAGCTTCTCAGCAGTGCAGAGAAGAGCTCTTCTAGACCAAAACCTTTCAGTTGTTTTTTTTTTTTTTTTTAAACTGCTGTTCCCTTTCCAAGCAAACCCATGTGAATGCAGGCTGACAAACTGAGACTCCTGCTAAATACCTCTTTATCTTCATAGGCCATGGACGTGGCACAGTTTGGGCAACACACTTGACGCCTCGGACACTCTTGGGTCATGTGCTCCTTCAGTCGGTTCTTCGGGAAGGTTCCTTGGCACTGTAGGCATTCCACAGTGGAAAAATCACATTGCAGCTGGTGGTCCTGCAGAAGGGCAGAAGAGGGATCTGATACTTCAAATCAGAACAATCATCTCATCCATTTTCAAGAGAAATCACAGTGCAAGACAAACAAATCACAATCTTCCCTTCATGCAAGGAAATCCTTATACACTTATGCTGACTCTACCAACAGCCTGTTGCTGTCCCACTACTAAGGTCAAGGCTTCATGCATTCAGATCTTTAAGAAAGCTCTCAGTAAAAATTTAGTTTTATATTTATCCTTTTAATGGCATATATTATTTTCCAAAATAGTTATTTCAAGTATTATATGCAGCTACTTTGAGAGACTATTAAATAGCCTCTCAAAGTAGCTACCTATATTAGTTGAATATAATAAACTTGTGTGAAGCATGGACATAGCTGATCAAAAGACAAACATGAATGATCCTCAGCAGAAGGCTGCATTAGTACGATTGTCATGCACTGTGATGTTCACTTGAGAATCACCTAACTACAATTAAATACTCATTAAAAAACAATACCTGTAGTTATAGTCTTGAAAGAAAAATGCATGGAATCAGCATAAATGAGTACCAGGTATCTATTTAAGTAACTTCAAATTTTTACTTGTCCATGAAAGCAAGGTTCCATATTTTCAAAACGACTTCTCACCTCTAAGTGCCTGAGCTCCATCTTCATGCTACAGCCCTTGTTGGGACATTTGACCGTTAATGAAAGGATTTCCCGTTTGGCGAAGTTGTCAGGAAAAAGTTGATTTTCAAGCAGAATTTCATTGTCTACAGGACATTTGTGACCTGCATCTCTACAATGCAGAAGAGCAAGGAAAGATATTCCAATATTACCAACAGATTTCCAAGCACTTAATTTAAAAGATACCAGCAAGACATTAGTGGCCAAATAATAACACAGCAAGACCTTTAAAAACAATGGTATTTATGTGGTAATGACCAGAAAATATGATATGAATTTCAGAAAAATTGGAAACACAGTTTCACTGGAGGTGGCATGACTGGGGTTGTAGCACTTTTCAAACTCAAACACATTTTATTTACACAAATGGCATGTTAAGTACTCTCGAAACAAAGTTGAGGAATATGTAAAGACACTAAGAACTTACAGTCCTGTTTCTGCAAGTACTTCACATAGCTCAAACATCAAAGAATATTTCACATACTACTTCAAAACAATTACTGAAACTTTCTTAGACCTCCTCTCATTTGTTTCTCATTTTATAAACAGCCAAGGTGATCACAGCTAAGAAAAAAAGCAAAATTGTCTTTTTTTCGAGACTGACTTCATCTGTTTGGCATTACATTACACACTGCTCAGTTTGTTGGTTTTGTTTTACGACCATTTGATCAGTTGGCCATCCATCAATTTCATTATAGAGCAAACAGGGTGAAAACCTCCAGACACAAAAATTATTAGAAACTATGAAAATTACGCTGGACTTGGAATTGAGTGTTGCATCAGAAGCCATTTTAACAGCAAACAGACTGGAAGTCAGTGCTAACTGGTGAAGGTTTGGAATCTGACAGAACATGGATGCCTGCAACCTGCACAAGGTAACTAACAGCCCGTTCCAGTTCATCAGGTTCTGCCTACCTGCATGTACATACAAAAATGATTAGAAATAGAGTAAAAAACGGAATCCTCTCCATCAAATTTTCCAGTATCACCTCATTCTGAAAAAGGGGATCCCCTCCTTCAAACTTTCCAGTATCAGCTCATTCTGAAAGCAGTAGGCTAACATATTGATTCACAATTAAATAATGCAGTTAAAGAGGCATGAGGGATCAAAGCTCCCGAGTGCTAATGGAAACACCAATAAAATGGAAAAATACATGGGGTGGAAAAATGTCAGAGAGCACTTGTGGTGCAAGGATCAAAGGCCAGATCATTGTCACTGCCTGCAAGCACAAGGGGAAGTAGAACCTAGTGGGCTATGGAGACCAGGAAGGAATTTATGTTCTTTGCTGGAAAAGGAAATAATTGCTCAGCAACTACATCAGCAACACTGCTAGGGGAAGTGGAGGTAAAGTTGCCACTTCAAAAAGAGGTAATGAACTTCCTTTCACAATTTTGCTTGCAGAGCAAGCTCACCACATGCCTGAGAAACATAATCCTAAACAAGCAGAAGAAAGAAAGCAGCTAGCTTGCCTTGTTTCAGAGCTCCCTGAGCTATGACCAGTGTGATCTTTGTCACACGCTAAAAATGTTCCCTCACTTCACAACAGGAAATCAGTTTTCACAGGTATAGCTTGGTTACAAACACCCTGTTTAGTGGAGTATGAATACAGCTCAATAGGCCTGCTGATAAGACAGCAGCTTTATTTCTACAAAGAAAAGCTAATCATAAATAAGAGCAGCCAACAACAGATTAAAATGGAATAATGATTACCAAATCCCCAGTTTAAATAACTATCAGATAAAGGGAAAAATAGGAATGAAATGCAATTTTCCAAAACAGGAAAGTGTAGTAAGGAAAAAGCAGTAACTCATTTTAGTATATTAAACAGGCTTCAAATACTATTTACAAGGCTCAGGATTGTGTTTAAAACACTGCTAAGATCCGTCTACAAAGATGTTGCTATGTATTTCCTGTGACAGGATTGAGTTTATGCACCCCAGTTCTAGCTTACATTACAGTGAAGGCTTTCCTATTTATCACAGTGCACTCTGCCACTCACAACAGTACCTGTGTGAGTGACACAACAGCCATCTGCTACAAAGTACAATGAATATTCCTGTAAATTCCCTCGAGACTAAAATACAGGTATCAAGAGTAAAGCCAGAATAATTTTGAAAGAAAAGCCTGCTCTGTGATTTCAACAAGTGAGTGGTTTAGCTGAGAAGCTGAGACAGTTGGCAGAGACTTTAACTGCAGCCATGCCAGCTACTGGATGAACTGCCAGCACCCAAAGATGTCCCTGCTGCCCCTTGTTACCTCACAACTCTGCTTTTCCAATAAACAAAGGTTCTGATATTTGGCAAGCTCTACTACACACCCTAAGTCAGCTTTGCCCTAAGATACAGGAGAAGACTGGAGTGAAATTGAATTAGCTACTGCACCTGCAGTTAGTTCTTCTAAAATTTCCAGCAATATATTTTGTTGACAAGTAACATTCGTAAACACATTTGTAGTTACTTAGGTAGATAAGCTTCTCCTCTTCCATGAATTATAGTACTTCAAAGCACTTCAGACAGCTTTATTAAAAAACTTGCCAAGATTTTCTGGGAGGCAAACATTTACTGTGATCAAATCTCATCTAATCATGTCCTTCACACTGTAAGATCGAAGAGTCCAGTCTTTAAAAGGTTTTCCAATTATTTTTTTCTAGTTGCAGCCACAACTTCTTCAACACGAACAACTACAATTGTTTGTGTAAATCACAAGAAGCAATCACTCAAAAAACGCTTGTCCATCCTTCATCATTTAAAATCCTTAACCTCTGTGTTCACTTGAGTTAAGACAGTGGGAAAATGAAGAATAAAGAGAAGCAATTTTTCCTGGTCAAATGAAGGCTGTGACAATCACTCAGTGAAAAAAAAGCAGTACTTAGAGAATGTAAAATATCTCTTTCTGTTTTCATTGTAGTTGTGTGGAAGCTTCTCAATACCTCAATCAATCTGGTACTGTAGATAGTACACACTGCAAATCAATACCATACAGTAGACACTACATAATCCAAATCAATAGCTTGATCTATGGATACCAATTAAGCATGCAGTTCAGCCCTTCAGGGATTCAGAGAGGTCTGGCACTTCAAGCAGTCCTCCCTGCTTTCAGAAACAGTCACTCAAATTGTCCTCCAAAGACAGAGTTCAGTGGGGAATGAGGGAAAACTTTTACTAGCAATGAAATATCTGAAATATTACACTGATGGTCTACAGTCTCAAGAGCAAAAATTGCTTTCCACCTTGTTTAGTAGTCACTGAAACAGTCATCACTATTCAAAGAAATGAAGTAAAATACAGAAAAGGTATAAAAGAAGCAGAAACTTCTGGTCATGGTCCTTTCCATGGAGAAATTCTTCCAGAGAATTTATGTAGCAGAAACTACAGAGAAGCCACAAAACTGTATTCAGAGAACATAACTCCTGGCATACTATTCATTTAGTGAGCTACAAATGATGGATAGGGAAGAAAAATAAATGGAATACACTATGGACAAATGGTATTAAAGACCAATCAAGAAAGCACTGTCCATTTTGCATGCTATAGGATAAATGCCAGGGAAAAACAGTAACACTGATGTGGGAACTCAGCACAGCAGTCCTGATGTGCAGAGTCACCCAGACAACCCTTGGGGGGCTCGGGGGTCCTGGAACATTGCCAGAAGTGTTTGGTGGTTAGACTTTGATCCTGCACAGGACGTAACAGCTGTATGAGGATGGGAGGATCACATGGGGATAAATGGTGAAGAGATAGATTAATTATAGTGTGAAACAGGTTTTGGAATTTCGGTACAAGGGGGTTTTTAAGGGACAAGATGGAGGAATTAGGGCGTGTCCTGTCCTTCTTCTTCTTCTTGTCATCCATCTTCAGTGGTGATGGTGGCACTTTGAGATTGGTTCTTACTGAATGTGCACTTGTCAATAAGGGTGAAAGGTATTGGGGGGAAAAGGTAAATATCTTATATGTAGTTTTTGGTATAAAGGTAAGTGACCACCCCGAGGGCAGGCAGTGTGCTCATGGCTGGCTTGCTGTGCAGACCTCTGTCGGGCCGGGAGAAAATATTGTAGATAAGAATTAATAAACAACACTGAAGACCGAAAAACCTGAAGACTCCTTTCGTCCTTTGGAGTGCGGGCTGCCCCAAGGCCATCCCGAGCCTTTCCAGGCCGTTAGAACAGCTGAGGAACAGGACACACTGAAGACAGTTTAATGATCTTTACAAAAAGTGTGCAAAGTAAGGTTGAAATGAGCCAATTCTACATATGGGTCACACAGAATATATAAATTCCTACCAAAGTGACATTTAAGCTATCTGAGCAATTGCTGAGAAAAAAATTTGGCTTATGCTGAAAAGGAAAAATCCTACAGCATAATATCTATCAACGTAATCCAATACTCACATGCGTGGGACACTGATGACTTCATTCCAGGTTTAAGGCAAGTGCTCTCTACAAGGTACTCTCTGCTCTTTCTTGCCTTTTCAATCATCCATTTTTATAAGCCCAACCTGCTCTTCCTTTGTTTCATATTCCCAGTCCCTCATATGCCACCTGGATTCCTCTCTCAGTGCTTTGTTCACAACTATTTCCTCATCACATTTTCTCTTCCAGCTCAAGAGGGAAGCAGCTAATTTCAAGGGAAGAACTAAAAGCATGAATTGCCTTATCTGCACAAAGAAATCAGGTTATCTGTAGTTTCCTGCAGTTATCAAGGGAAACAATCATAGGCAAAAGACAGGTAATTTTATAATCCTGAGCTGGAAATGGAATTTATTTGGGGGACTTGTCTACCTTTCATTTTTTAATTATTATTTGAAGTTTAATCAATTTTTTAGATTCATAACCTGGGCAAATTTGTGAAAATGGCATACCATCTAAAGCTTATAAAACTTCCAAAGTTGGGACATTCTGGCCATATATAGCACTTTTAATGAATAACAAATTTCCAGAGTTCTATTAGCACTCACTGGTAAAGCATCTTGGGCAGCTCTATTCGGTTTAGATTGACCTTAAACTGCTCTGCTACATTAATTTCTTCTTAAAAACAGCTTCCACAAGTTTTCCTTTACCTTATGGATTTGACAATGCACGCTTTGCAGAAACGGTGGCCACACGGCGTCTGCACCGCTTCCCGCAGAGCCATCAAGCAGATGGGGCACTCATATTTGCTTTCCAGGGGCGGGTCGAACTCCACGTCGTAGCCCTGCGTCTCGTCGGAGAAGGAGGCGGGCGCGCTGCCGGCGCTGCTGCCGCCGCTGCAGCTCTCCTCCTTGGCGGCGGCGCTGCAGGCGCTGGCCATGGCGGCGCAGCAGCCGCTCTCCGCCTCGCGGGCCCCGCAGCTGCCCTCGCTGTGCAGCAAGCTCATGGCACGGCGCGCACCTGCAGCGGGACACAAGGATGCGTTGGTTTCGAGTATTGCAAACCCTCCCTCCCTGGCGAGAGCGACATTTATTTCCAACCAGAAATACTGGAACACATTGGGTTCTATTCAAAATCACTGCCTTTGTTTTGTCCCCGTTATCTTTTTTTGTCCTCTGATATGTGGGGAAGGACGCTGCATCCTGTCAGAGTAGTTCAAACACATCCCCCCCTTCCTGTAATCTCTTTCATAGGACTATGTGATTTCTGTAAAAAGAGGAATCATTCCTTTTTGTCCTTGCTATGTCTACTGAAGATGTTCCTTTATCCTTTCCATACTATTTACTTCTAACACATTCAAATAGATTTTGTGTGGGAAAAATGCTATACAGAATTATGTTTTCTTGGAGGACAACGGCTCAAATCCATAATCTCCTTGCAGTGTATATATGTTATTTAGCATTTTCTCTATCAAGCAATTCACAATATAGATTTCAAACTGACTTAGCTGCAGGAACACAAATAAAATATAAGTTCAAGTACCTAAACCAAGCAGCTGATGTGCTGTAAATGAAATTCAAATATACAGCATTGTTGATAACATTTTAGAAGTGCCAATAGGACTTTAAATTGAGCAAGAAGCTCCACATGAGATAAGGACAATAATTCCACACCTCAAAAGCTATTTACAAATTAGCAGTACTCAAGTAGAGCTCTTGCTCTCCTTTCCCTCTTGCAGGCTAGCTGGCAGGGAGGACAAGGCACATGATTGTACGAACCTAAGATAAAAGTCACCTTTCCCTGAAGAGTGGTTGTGGATGGCATACTAAAGCCTGTTTTTACAACACTCCTCCAAAGCAGGGTGAAATTTCATAGGTATGAAATGAAAAAGTGCAGGCATCCCCAAGCAGATTGCTAGTGTTCCTACACAGAATGAGAGAACCTTAAAAAAAAAGGTCTTAACAACAAATAGAAATTCTAAAGACCAAGAAACCTTCCTCTCCCATGATTTTATTTAATGGTAACAATAATTTTCTTAGAATCCTGCTGTGGTTAGTTTTCTATAAATGACATTTCTTTGAAACACAGAGATTATCACCAGGTGCAAGGCAGTATGAATAGTCTGAGGGTATGGAGCCAGGCATGCAAAACAAGCCAAATAAGCCCAGATTTGATAATCTTTTGCACAGCAGTACAGGCAAAAGTCTCTTGCAGTGTTCACCTAATGAATCCACTGTAATACCATTGAGTCATTTAAAATATATTAGGGATGGAAATCCAATCAAGAGAGGAATCCTAAGAACTGTTTATCTGCACCACTACTGCAGATGCTGAAGGCAGAATAATTAATAGTATTACCTTGACCACGAACTCACAAAACTGAACATTTTCTTGCCTATATCACACTTGAATAGAACAGAATTTGAATATCACACTTATTTTTACAAAATGTTCATGGATAGGAGGACGACATACAGGTAGTTTTATTTGGGTACTTATTTTATAACATCTTTAGTGTCATAAAATCAACAGAAACACTAATCACACAAGGCCTCAACTAGTATTTATGGGAATATATATTTTGAACACATGCAAAAATCACAGGAATGTGCTTTAGGCCATCTACATGATAAACAACTGGCAATACTGCCCATGATAACACACTATGAGCTATTTTTTCCAGCTATCCAGACCAAAAAAGGAGGCATTATATATCCAAAGAAAAACAAAGTTACCACTTTTTGGTTAGATATAGTTAGAATAATCACACCAGAACGTTTATTCTGTTGTATAAATAGATGACTTTCCATCTTGTTGGGGTATGCAGGGGTATGAAAAGTATCTGAAGAGCAGCATTCTTGACATTTCCAAAATACCACTAAGGTGCAGAGGCTCAAAGCACAGGCTGACAGTTGTGAGCTGGCCAGCAGTGCTCCCTTTCTGCAGAAATAACTCCAGAGCAGAGCTGTCTGGTACTGCACCCAGAGAGTGCTGCTCACTTCCACTCCTGTTTTCCACTCCAGTGTATTGTCCCTATACATTATCCACCACAACAGGCTTTATCACTGAGGCTCCTAAACACAACAGAAATGCAAATTAAACACAGAGCATGCTCCCAGCAGCTGCTCCAGCCATAGTCCAGACATGATCAGTTTAATCCCATAAAGTTCCCCCTGTGACTGAGAGTGGATGCAGAGGAATCATGCTTAGAAAGATGCCCTGGTGACAGAGATTTATTTTTTAGACTGCCATCAGTAGATCTACTCTCTCCAGAGAAGAAACCCAGCTTGTTTCCACTGTTAAACTAACATAACTAATTTAACAACTGCAGCAGAGGATGAGCAGTCCATGGGCCACATCTCATGAAAAATCACAGGAACTAAATTGGGTCAATGGAATGTTGGTATGCAGGATATTAAAATCCACAGGCCAGCCTAAGACTGAAAAATTCACATTACTCTAAGCCACAGAGATATATTTAGTGAGACTAAGAAAGAGAAGAGGAATATACGTCCCTTTAATGTAATGTCACAAAGGAATTCAGGAAGTCACAAGAAGAAATATAAAACAGCTTTAGTCAAATTCAGCTGTCACATTAATTGCAAAGAATTGCAATTACTGTGAATTGCGTGACTCTTCTCTTGGGCTGTTCCCAGGAAAAAAAATCCCACACTATTTACAATTCTGTTCTTATAAAGAAGAAGCCAGGATCTGATTTAGTATAACCTCACTAGTTGAACACTTTGTAGATTGCAGTGCTATGCAAGCAGTCTTTCACCTTCCTCTCCTGGGGAGTTCAAAAAATGCTTAGGCTGGAAAAGGATGGATTTTAAACCCCAAACTAGGATATATCTGAAAATTCAAATCAAGCTGCTACCCTTTCTTTTTGATTATGAAACAAGTTTCCAGTGAAATAAAACTACGATCTCCTAAAATCCACATCAGTTTTTCTTCTTATTGATAATAGTTTTTATTCTTTCTCTGTGCTGAACAAAACTAAGTCAAATGCAAGTACAAGAATAGCCAAATATTAATTTAAATGCCCTGTGCACACCACAGCCTCAAGAACTTATCATTTTTTAAAAATGCTAGTTGTTTGACACATTAAACACTTTTCTAGACTGCCTTCTGTACCTTTTTTTGTTTCCACAACATCCAGCTCTCAGATCCAAGAACAGCAGCAATTAAACTGGATCATTACCTGGTAATTCTTGCTTTTGGTAGCGTGAGGTGTCTAAGGCAGAGAAGGTCTTAAACTACATTTGGTAATGTACCTGAAATGCTCTTTTCTAGAGCTAGGAAGTGCTGCCACACCTGCTGACTCTGGAGATAATGGGCTTTCGCTTGGGCACAGAGGTACCCAGGCCTTGGGCTGGCAAAGGTTGATTTCGCTCTCCAAGGCAACAGCAACAGTGTTGTTTGCCAACAGAAAGGAAAGTGCTTTCCATGCCAAGTGGTAATGGACAGAACTTGTTTGATCATTACTTCTGCTGCAGAAGCCTGGGAATGCCCTAAGGATGAAACTTTCATGCCCCAGAAAAGACAGTTAAAGGACAGTTAAAAGAAAAGGAGTCCCCATCCCACTCTTCCAGCTTTGAACCATAATGACACCTTTCTTCACGAAGTAACCTGTGCTCTGTTGCTATTTACACTGCTACATTACACAGTGATTAGGCTGACGTGAGATAGCACAGTCAGACCAGAAGAGCAAACTCCTGCGAGAATAATGGACCTTATGATCGACAAAAACTACTTCAAAGCAGAATTTAAACTGCTCATATTTTAAATTAATGCATGCAACAAAGTTCAGTACTCTTGATTTTTCAACTCCTGTAGTATAATGGAGTTTAGGTAGAACTTATAGATTTTCAAATGCCAAACTCCTCAAAAAAAAAAAAATCACTGTTATCAGAAAATGTCTTCAGATTTCCTGTAAAACCCCACTATCATTAAGAGTATTAGAGAGAAGTAAAAGTAGGCATTGTTGTTAACACTGAAATATGGAATCATATTTTCAAGCACTAACTTAAGGAATACTGTGCAAGGAAGTATCAGTTGCTGTAAGAAAAAATTTTTATTGTATAAAATCAGGAAGTGCTTATACAATTAATTTCCACATGACCTTTTCTGGAAAATTGACACTGACTACCCATATAAATAATGAATCAATACAGAGGACTAGTCCAACTCCTTTTTCTTACTCAAAGTGCACAAATATAATGAATTTCCTTGCAGCCTGGCCAGCACACACCTAGCAGGGGAAATGCCTTTAGCACTGCGACAGAAAAACTGGCCAAACTTTTCTCTTTTCTTCAACTGCCTTGTATATGTATGTATGCATAGATTTCTGGGTCATGAGACTGACAGACCAGTGGAGTGACTTTGGATAATTCATTTATGGAGTAATACTTGCAACACTTATTCCCAGGCACATTAATCAATAGTCTACTGATAACTGATAAGCACCATATGTTTCCACTAGGAGCTTTGTAGCTATCATCACTATGGCCTCATCCAGGCAGAACACATGGAATTATGCTAATGCCTTTTAATTAATACCTATAAAACACTTTCATTTCAAAGCTATCAAATGGCTAGACAAGCTGAAGCAATAGGAGATTCAGGCAGAACTTGTAACTGCAAAAACTAAATTCTAATTTCTTGTGAAAGTCTGCAGGCATGTTGCTTATTTTGTTGAGATAAAACCTTTCTTTTTTTTCTAATAGCAGTAACCTTTCAGACATCCAAGTCTTTTGGGCAGCCACCACACTCACAGCATTTTAACAGGTGAACCTAAAGACTTGAAAGAAGAATTTTTGTTTGAGACAAAAACAAACAACATTCAGAGCTCACTAGACTATAAAGAGCTCCTGACTAGAGCAGAGCAGCCCTTGGGGATTTCTGAAGACTTCCAGGTGATTTCTCTTTATTTGGAAAGAATGCTGTCAGGCTTTAATCACCTAAGTATTTTCATGCTTGAATGTTACTTAGGAGACTAGATGGTGGCACACTCACAGTTACATTCATATTTTAACTTATTTAAGTATGTCAAAACAAATTTAATTTTAGTGAGCAGTGGAAGCATACTATACTGTATTTAAGACCAAGATATTCTATGGGTTTTTCCATAACAAAAAACCAAACCCAAGCCAAAATTCCCTGAAACTTTCTTCAGTTTATGAATTTTTAGACAGAATTTCCTGGGAAATGTTCAGAATAACAAATACAAGGAAAACACTGCCAGTGAGAAGAACAGTACTATTTAACTCTACTTTGGCAGTGACTGTGGTTTCTGCTCTCCCTTTGCACACTGAGAACACACTGAGATATGCATTATGCCTTTCTATACCCCTCAGTCGATCCAAAGAGAATGCAAGATGCTGCCCTAGTGGAACAAAGTCAACACCCACAAAGCACTTAAAAACAGGGAGGGAGAGGTATGGCTGTGACCAAATGTGATTCCACAAGGCACAGGCTCCAGGCTACACTTAATTACCACCTACCTCTACAGGCATGAGGCATTAGTAAAATGATCTGAGACCCTGGGAAAGCAAACAGTGAACTAAACACAGATTCTGAAACAACTAAGACATTACTCCTTTTCACTCCAACTCACATTTACTTTTGTTTTCTTTTTGATATGCTTTATACCCAGAATATTTTATGGCCAGTTTTCACAGTTTGGATCTAAAACTTTTTTTTTTTCATGTGCTTAGCTAATCTGTGCTACTGAGATACAAAAGTTTCTCTTCTTGACTCAGTAAACCCGAAAAAATCGAAGTTCAATGGGTGAAGAAAAGAACGCATGTTCACCTCAGGTGCATTTTCACGCTGAAGCTCAATCAGCATAGGTACCTGTTGTGTGTCTTGTGTAATACAGTAGCAGTTTTCTAAGACTGAAAGCAGTGCTGCAGTGTTGCAATACTACGAAACTTAAAAGCCATTTATGTCTTGACAAGTTCTCATTCAGCAGAGTCTGAGCTCCATGAATCTTCACTCACTGGGAAAAGCTGTAGGTAATGTGGAATATGCAGAAGAATTATGCCCAGGATGACACCATTAAAACAATCCAAGTGCTTTTATCAGCATGCTTCTGTAACTTTTTTCCCCCTTTCTCGTACTAGAACGACAAGTTTTATGACCTTTTCATTCTACGGGAAGACAAAGCAGTTTCATGGCAAGTCATTTAAGAGCTGGTGAACACAGTGCAGAATTCACCCAAAGCTTCAAATCAACACTTTATTAATCACTCACAGTGACACCACAAAATCCACAGAGCTGAGGGGTAGCGTGCAGAAGGTGTCAGAGGCAAACATGGGGGAATACTTTCGGCAAGCTTTAATGACTAGGTCTAAGGGATATAATTAGAACATTTTCCTCCCACCTACAGCTGATATTTCCGTTTAAGCACGAAAAGACAGCGTGACCTATCTCAGCCAGATGAAATTGATGGAAGTTACTAGTGAAGTAATAATTTATGACTAGTGAAGTAATAATTTCTAACTCATGCTAATAACGTTAGTGTAAGTATTAAATATTGCCAGTCTCTACTAGAAAATAAGGGCTATCGGGTTTAGAAACAGTAACTTATCTTGCAAATTACCCTTTAACGCGTTCCAGAATAATTTACTGAGTGTCCCTATTTCACAGCGGGGAATCCAGAGCCCAAGTTCAGCTGCTGTGCTGGAGACAAGCGGGAGCACAACCCGAGGGCCCCCGCTGCTCATTTTCCCGCCGCTGTCCGACGGCTAGGGGCAGGGCAGAGTCACTCCTCCGGGGCAGTCAGGGCAGAGTTACCCCGGCCGGGTTCCCACCGCCGGGCCCCGGGCGGTGCCTGCGGGCCCCGGGCCGGCCGGGCTCAGCCCCGCTGCGCTGCCCGCGCCGCGCTTTCAATTCCGGAGCAGCGCAGCCGGCGCGCCCCAGCGCCACAGCGCGCAGCTCCGGCACCCCCGGCCCGGCCCGGCCATGCCCCGAGCTCGGTGGAAGGGGCCGCAGGGCTCCGCGGGGCAGGGCAGGAGGCGGCTCTGCTCCCCAGCCGGCAGCCCCGGCGCGGGGGAAAACGCTCCGCGCCGGGCACCGCCGCACGCCCGCAGCGGCCCGAGTCCAGGCGGGCCCACGCTCCCCGAGTCCGGAGTCCAGGCCCGCCGCAGCCCCCGCCCTCCCGGCCGCCCCGCGCGTTCCGCCGGACTCACCGCGACCCGCGGCCGCTCCCAGCCCGCCGCCGCTTCCGCTTCTGCTCGGGAAGCGCCGCAGCCGCCGCTCGCAGCCGGCGCGGCCTCCCGGGCGCCACGGCCGCTGCAGCGCCCTCTGCCGCCGCGGAGGGGCAGCGCCGCGGGGGCGGGGCGGGAGCTGCGGCCTCACCGTCCCCTCGCCCCGACACGCACAACGGTGTCACTGTCCCCCCTTCCCCGACACGCACAAAGCTGTCACTGTCCCCTTCCCCGACACGCACAAAGCCGACACCACCAGCGGCTGAATCCTCGTGCCGGGCCATGTTCTCTTCGCGCTGCAGGTGCTTCCATGGAGAGCCATTAGGATGCGCTCCGCTCCGCCCTGACGGAGCGCTGAAAGCCAGGCATGGTGGGAGTTTGTGGTGTGTGCTCACGGCTTGGGACTCGCCCAAAAGCCGCTTCTCAATGCACACCCAAAGCCCCTGAGACACAGTTTCCTCGGCCCGCCCCGGCTGAGCCGCCGGGGCTCCTGCAGGCCCCGAGGCCGGGTGCGCTGCCTGCCGGGGCAGTGCGGAGCCTGTCCCGACGGCCAGGAGAGCGGGAAACTGTAAGGAAGTGAAATACCGGGACAGTGCGAACACAGCCGGCTTCATTTCCTTAGGAACGAACCCGGGGAATTTGGTTGGTCGCATTAGGGAGTTTTCTTGGCAAGAATCTCTGATTAACACACATTTAAATCCAACAAACTGTTCCCATTGTTTGGGGGGATGTTAGCTGGGGACCACAGTTTTCCGGGGATTTTCGGTGTTTCTGTGTGCTTGCCATGCTCCCTGGGAGCTGGGAATCAGTGGATTGTTCCATGGCTAGAGTGCCTGTCTCCCTCTGCAGGGCGCTGCTGCCGGAGGCAAGGCCATGCCAGACCCCAATGCACCCTCCGGGCACTTCTGGTGCCCAAAACACACATTTTTTGTTAGGACCTGCCAGGAAGCTAAAGAGTTAGGGGAGAGAAATAGCTGGGCCGTCAGAAAGGGCTCCAAAGAACCCCAATAAAGAAATAACAGCATTAAGGATAAATAAATAAATTGAAACTTTGTGGACCTGCTGCTGGACAACTGGACGGATTTCAGAGCTACGCTTTTTCCCCTGCCAAGTGAACATACTGTGTGCTGCCTTGATGAGCTGTAAACTAGGAAATTTATCCCTGCATGGCTTTGTAAAACAGGTATCCTTCGATGGAGGGTTTTCTATGTCTGAAAAATACTATATTTTCTTTTTAATCTGCAAGGTGTCAAGGGCACTGATGCCCAATCTATTTTACCTGAGAATTCAAGGAACTTATCTGTAGCTTTTATTCCAAGAATAAATGAATTATTTTATTCAGAAGGGTTTCCAAATCTGTAAGGCTTAGGCCCATAATCACGTATTAATTTCCATGCTGTAACAGAAACAAATGCAAAAATGCTTTTCTCCACTCGGTGGTGCTAGCTGCACAGGAAAAACATTTTCCAGCAGTGGCTCTGTGCAACTCAAACTGTTCAGCAATTGTGCTCTTATGGACACAAAACACGCCCAAAGCTGTAGCAATTTGAGATCAATTAAAATCTTTAGCTGCCTGCTCCATCCCTACGAGACAATATTTTTCCAAGGTGATTTCCTGTGTACTTGGAAGAAAAGCAGTATGCTGATGTTGTTCCTTTGATAAGGAAGCTGATGCCTGTACAGGGGGTTTTGCACGGGAGCTCAGGCTCCTGGGGGGACGGAACAGGCAGCCAGCCACCCGAGTGAAGTTTTGAATAAGCATCCCAGAGGGAGAGATCTGCTAAACTTCTCAAAGAGCCTCAAATTCCTCAATCCTAACAATGCACATTGTCAGGGAACTGTGCCTGCCATTTCAAGATAAGAGAGGAAATCAGTCTGTGACTGCAGAGAGTGATTTTGATTGATATCTGGCATTGCAGCTCGACCTGGTATTTTTTTTTAAAGGTCTCTCCAAGTGCTAGGGAGTGAATAGTAAAATAGGTAGGTTGTTAGGAAGTTCAGGCAAAACAGCAGCATAGTGAGCTCAGGCCCTAGTCATCTAATGTTCTCAGATGTCCAGAAATGCCTCAGCCATGACATCCTTGTCCCACACTGCCTTGGCCTGGAATGACATCTAGGGCTTCTGTTCTATTTTAACCTGACATTCAGATGTTTCTGATTGGGATTTATTTCATATTAGGGTTTTGTGTGTGTCAGAATCTGAGTAAGGATATCAACATTTGTCTCTAAACCCTTTTACTTTCTCCATGCATTGCATAACCCATAAACACTTTGTTTCCTTTCTCCATACATTACTTGCTTCAGCCTGAATCTTTACACTGGTTTGCAGATGCTGTTGGCCTCTCATGTGACACAAAGACTCAGGACTAAGCACTTCTCCAAGACATCATTTAACAAGAGTAGCTTGAGTCAGAGTGGTTGCAAAAGGACCTGGAGGTGCTGGTTGACAGCTCAAAATGAGCCAGCAGTGTCCAGGTGGCCAAGAAGGCAAATGGTATCCTGGCCTGAGTCAGCAGTAGTGTGGCCAGCAGAATCAGGACAGGGATTGCTGCTCTGTACTGGGCACTGGTGAGGCTGCCCCTTGAATCCTGTGTTTGGTTTTGGACCTCTCACTACAGGAAAGACATGGCTGGGGCAATGAGACTGGTGAAGGGCCTAGAAAACAGGTCTTATAAGGAACAGCTGATGCAGATGGGGTTGTTTAGCTTGCAGAAAAGGAAGTTCAGGGGAGACCTTATTCCTCTGTCCAACTGCCTTTCTTTCAAGGACTTTGTACCAAGGTGGGCTCGGGCCATTTTCCAAGTAACAAATGACAGGACAAGAGGAAATGGCCTCAAGTTGCACGAGGAGAGGTTTAAATTGGATATTAGGAAAAAGTTCTTCACCAAAAGGGTTGAAGAGTACTGGAACAGCTGGCAACAGAAGTTGTTGAGTCACCATCCCAAGGGGACATTTAAAACACATGCAGATGTGTCACTTAGGGAAAAGATTTAGTGGTGGACTTGCCGTGTTAGGTTTGTGGTTAGACCTGATGATCTTAAGAGCCTTTTCCAGCCTAGAGGCTTCTGTGATTCTAGGAACTGAAAGTGTTGTAAGATCAGAGTAGATAAAAGAGTGTGAGTCCTCTCACCTATTTTAGCTATAGCAAATATCAAGTATTACGACTTTTGCTGATTTTTCTTCTGGCTGACATCAGATGCTGTCAGGTAAGAGATGCATAAACTGGGAGATCCTGAGCCACAATGTGGCCTCCCTCAGCCACCTTCTCATGGAAAAATGTGCAAATCAGAAATGAAATTTGAATCCTGCAGGATCATAAAGTCTCTGGAAAAAGGGATATGCCTGGGTGTTTATGTAGTTTTTCTGCTATTGCAAATTCCTACTTCTGGAGTGTGAACTTATGTTTGAAAGGACCTGATGGATCACTAGAATTTTTGCACAATGTTGTGTGTGGAGACTGAAACCTCTCAGGGTGCTGTTATAGGACAGCATCTTTCCACTTTGAGTCAGTTTTTGAGATAGTTACTTTGTGGAAGCTAAGCATAGATTTTCTTCTTGGGCTTTCAGGAAAAACTCTACTGACACTGTTTGTGGTCACCTATGGCCCATACCTGGTGTAATACCTGCCAGTTAATCAATAAGTATGTAACTAATACCTGCCAGTTAATCAATAAGTATGTAACTAACTTTTATATTGATGTCCTGCCTGCTTAGGGCCTTCAAGACCCCAGATACATATTACTAAATAGGTAATATCCATGAAAATTAAATGCTGGTATCAGAAGCACAGACATTTTGTGATCCCTGTTGTCATTCACCCTAACTGCAGAAGGTTGGCTGGGGAAGCGAGACATTGGCCTTCAATTAAATAGCTTTGATGTGGAACACCAGGGTGACCAAGACTAGGTTCTCCTCTCAGAGAGTTAACAGTGAAGAAACCAGTTATGAAACTATAATGAAGAAAGCTAAATGCAAACTTTGTGTTAAAAAACAGTGCAGGTGCTCCTCAGAGAAAGTCTGCATACTTATCTCAGAGCCCAGGAGTCTCACACGAGACAACCTTGTTTATATGAATTTTGTGGTTAAGCCTCATAAATTGCCAGGTGCCACCTGGATTTGAGAGTTCTGTATTGTGTTCAGTTCAAAGAAACTGTGGTTAGCAGCAGTGTTGTACGGGGAACTCAGAGGGAGAAGGATAAGTGAGATAAACAGCACTGCAGTGTCTTTAAAAAGCAGAGGGAATACAGAAAGAGTGAGAGCACGCGTGAGAGACAGCAAACAAGTCTGACATTTGGAGCAAACTGGGCAGGCACAGCAGCAGCTCTACAAACTGACAGCGAGCTGAAGGTAGGCTAGCAGTATTAATGAGAGCATCCCACATGCTTGTAGGACATCCCAGTGTTGGTTCCTTGTCCTGATTTAATGGGCAGGTCAGTGATTTTATATCTGCTTCCTCACTCCAGAGGTTGTTCTGTTCATTTTGGTGAGCCTTTTTATAAAGCAAAGTCTTCCTTGATGTGAAGAAAAGTATTGCAATCTTGCTTGTCTTCAGAAATGTATGAAATATTGTGATCTGGCGGAAAACAGGGATTTCTTTTCCCTTGTCAAGAAAAAAAAGGTGGTACTGAACACAGCTGTTTGAGTTGATTAAATAACCATGGCTGGAGATTCATGCCTGGGGTTCCCTCTGTAAGAATCTGAGTGGGGTAGGCAAGGTGAAAAAAGCATGACCCCCAACTAGAATAACATAACACAGGCACATTTTCAGTAGCAGGAAATATTCCTAGCACTGGGAAAATTTCTTGCTCTCTTAAGAGAGTTGCTGTAATCTCCACTGCCTGGGAGCTAGACAATTCAAAAGCATTTGATGAGTAGTCTGTTGGCAACAATTAACCACTGCAGAAGGTGAAGGTCTGGTAACCTGAGAGGGCATCTTTGTCATTCATTTCTTCCAGGACATGTTCAATGAAAGAGGAAAAGAAAAAACTGCTTGAACTTTCCTTTAGCATGGGTAAACCCTGTCACATTAATTTGAGCTGATGATTAGTAGCAAGAGTCAGGTCATGGCTTTGGAGATGAGTATGACACTGCAGTGGCACTTACTCAAAGGGTCAGAAGAGCAAAGAAAGTATTAAATATTTTGCATTAAATGTGCGCTGTGCTAGCTGTTTCTTTACAATGACTTTGATGTCATCCTGAAGAGGCATTACTCATGGTTTAAGAGATTCTGAAAGTGCTGCTGGTGATGGTGAAATTGCACAAAATTGCATAGGGTGTTATGTAGAAGAGAACGATCTGTGGGCAGTATAGGGCAACTAGGTATTCAATTACTCTGCAGGTGGCAGGAACACAGAACTATTCAGGGGAAATGGGTTACTGCTCAGAGCATAAATTTCACCAAGTCTGTCACAAGATGCAGACAAGAGAGTGGAACAGGAGTAATGCTCTGGATACATCTGTGCACAGCTGCACCTCACAGTTCTGTGAACAGCAGAATACAAGCATGCTCCTTGCCAGGCTGGATCAGCAATGGGCAGCAGGGGACTGCAGTGCAGACAGATATTTAGGAGTACAGCAGCTGGACAGAGCAATGTGGGCAGATGGGGACAGTGGTATGGGCAGCTTGCTCTCGGTGGGATGGAGCGAAGAGAAGCTGGGATGAAAACAAACCTAAACTTTAGTTGCCAAGCCTAATGAATGATTTTAAAGTAAAACTCAGCTCTTCGGGAAGGAGATAATAAGACTGGTTTGTTATTCTGGATGTGGAACTTAATTAATGCATACAGTCCTTTCCCAACAGACTGTGAGGGGCTGTACTGAAATGAGACTTTATTGAAAGGTTATAGATGAAATAATCCCAGAAACACTGGGCATCATCACTTTGAACCATGACTTGGATGTATTACCTAATGAAGGACAGCCTCTGAAAAGACACCAAACTGAGATTTCTAGCAAGTTATGTGGATTACTAAGTGATTATAAGATCAATAAAATAAATCACAGCTATGTAATTTCTAGTTCTAGTGCATTGTCTTAAGGTACAGTCTTCCACATTTTTAGTACTCACACCAAGCAGAGAGTAACACCAAAATAGGTCAGAAAACATAACTGAATTTTCTCTATACTGTTTATTTACCTTGTGCACTTCTCATAGCCAGGTAATGAAAAATAGGTTAGTCACTCTTGTTGTTTCTATACTATTTTATTTTCTGGGTCTGATGCAGTAGCAAAAAGTTTCTGTGTTTGAGGTGAAAGTCTTGTATTTATTTTTATACACGCCATATTTCCATGGAAACCACATTGATATTACTTTTGGCTGCACCTCTATGAAAGCTAAAATTAGGGTCAAATTTACACAGACATTTTTCAGATTTCCAGTACCAGTAACCCTTACAAAGAGATCTCAGCAAGGTACTTAAATGAATGACTAATATACAATGTATAAATATTCTCCCAGGATCAAATCTGAAGCCAGTATGCATTGCTGTATCCCCTTTGGAGTTCAGGGAACTGTAGTGCTTTGCATCAACAGAGAACACAGTCCTCCTGCTTTAATGGAACTACTCATTAAGCACACGCTAAAGTACCTTACAAAACTGAGGCCTGAATAAAGTCTAGGCTGGGACTGAGTGGTATGTGCTACTCTGCCCATGTGGAATGCTGTGTATGAAACACTTCTGACCAGATTCAGAAATAAAAAGGAACATGAGAGCAGTGGGTTTGCTGATTTAGATAACCTAGCATGAACACACAAAATTCTACCTTTCAGACATCAGTTGAGTCCAGTTTCACATTAAAAGAATCACCAACTTGTAGAATGTAATGCTGTTGTCTATAGTAGCTTTACTTATGGTAAGCTCCATCAAGCAAAAGAAGGAAGGGGCAGATTTAGATTTTACTACTTCATGTAAGGTGCACAGGTGAGCAAATAGACATGTGATGCCTCAGGATCCAAGTCAAAATAAATTTGGGAATTCATCTCATATATTGAGTCTTTTAATTTGGAAATTAAGCTAACTTACATATTTCTATTTCTCAGGTGACCTAGTTTCTGTGAGACTGCAGATGTCAGTAGCATCACAAATGGACCTACCTGAAGAACTTCAGCATACATATACAAAATTTTCTGAATGGAAATTCAAGCTCTTTAAATTGCGATCATTTGAAAAAACAGCCTCTGATGACAGCCAGCACATACACAAAGATCAGGCAGAAGAGGCTGTTTCTTCAAATAAAGAAATCATCCTGCATGAAGATGAAGCAGTGCCAAGAGGAGAAAAGATGGAGTTAACAGGCAATAGGCAGGGACTTGAGGAAGATGCCCATGCCATGAAAACACAAGACAATAGAGTTCATCAGAACAATCTGAAGCAACTCTGCCGCATCTGTGGGGTTTCATTTAAAACTGATTGTTCCAAGAGAACTTACCCAGTGCATGGGCCAGTGGATGATGAAACTCTTTGGCTTCTGAGAAAGAAAGAAAAAACAGCAACCTCTTGGCCAGATCTTATTGCTAAGGTTTTCAAGATTGATGTGCGAGGGGATGTTGACACTATCCATCCCACTCGATTTTGTCACAACTGTTGGAGTATTATACATAGAAAATTCAGTAATACTCTATGTGAAGTGTATTTTCCTAGGAACAGCACAATGGAGTGGCAACCCCATTCCCCAAACTGTGATGTCTGCCACACTACCAAACGAGGAGTCAAGAGAAAAAGCCAGCCCCCAAGCGTGCAACGTGGCAAACGTGTCAAAACCACTGGGGAACGTGCTCAGCTAAACAGAGGTGTAAAGAACCAACATCTCAAACAAGCACAGATAAACAACAAAAATTTAATGAAAGAGATTGTCAGTTGCAAGGATATACATCTCAGCACCAAGCTGCTTGTAATTGATTACCCAGTAGATTTCATTAAATCCATTTCTTGCCAGATTTGTGATCATATTTTGGCAGATCCAGTGGAAACAACGTGCAGGCACTTGTTTTGCAGAACTTGCATCCTTAAATGTATCAGGGTTATGGGCAGCTATTGCCCCTCCTGCTGGTATCCTTGCTTTCCTACTGATCTGGTAACACCAGTGAAATCCTTCCTGAACATCCTTGATAATCTGAGTATAAGATGCCCTGTAAAGGAATGTGATGAAGAGATCTCGCATGGAAAATATGGCCAACACCTTTCTGGCCACAAGGAGATGAAAGAAGGAGAGCTCTATAGCTACATCAATAAAGGTGGCCGACCGAGGCAGCACCTCCTGTCTTTGACGAGGAGAGCTCAGAAACATCGTCTGAGGGAGCTGAAACGTCAAGTCAAGGCTTTTGCTGAGAAAGAAGAGGGTGGTGATATAAAGGCTGTATGCATGACTTTGTTCCTGCTAGCTCTGAGAGCAAAAAATGAGCACAAACAAGCAGATGAACTGGAGGCTATAATGCAAGGGAGGGGATCTGGACTTCATCCTGCTGTCTGTCTGGCCATCCGAATCAACACGTTTCTCAGCTGTAGTCAGTATCATAAAATGTACAGAACAGTAAAAGCTGTCACTGGGAGGCAGATCTTCCAGCCTTTGCACGCTCTTCGCACTGCTGAGAAAGCCCTTCTACCGGGTTATCACCCATTTGAATGGAAACCTCCCCTGAAAAATGTATCCACTAACACAGAAGTGGGAATTATAGATGGACTATCAGGACTGCCACTCTCAATTGATGATTACCCAGTAGACACAATTGCAAAGAGATTCCGATATGATGCGGCCTTGGTTTGTGCCTTAAAGGACATGGAGGAGGAGATCTTGGAAGGCATGAAAGCAAAAAACCTGGATGACTATTTGAATGGCCCCTTCACTGTGGTAGTAAAAGAGTCCTGTGATGGAATGGGAGATGTCAGTGAGAAGCATGGAAGTGGGCCTGCTGTCCCAGAGAAGGCTGTTCGCTTTTCCTTCACAGTCATGAACATTTCTATAGCACATGGGAATGAAAGCAAGAGGATCTTTGAGGAAGTAAAGCCCAATTCAGAGTTGTGCTGTAAGCCCTTGTGCCTTATGCTGGCTGATGAATCAGATCATGAAACCCTGACAGCAATCCTGAGCCCCCTCATAGCAGAAAGAGAGGCTATGAAAAACAGTGAACTGCTGCTTGAAATGGGAGGCATTCTGAGAACATTTAGATTTGTCTTTAGGGGTACAGGATATGATGAGAAACTCTTGAGGGAAGTGGAAGGGCTGGAGGCCTCAGGTTCCACTTATATTTGTACCCTGTGTGATGCAACGCGCCTGGAGGCATCCCAGAATCTGGTCTTCCACTCCATAACCAGGAGCCATGCTGAAAATCTGGAGCGATATGAAATATGGAGGTCCAACCCCTATCACGAGTCTGTAGATGAGCTCCGTGACAGAGTGAAGGGTGTTTCAGCCAAACCTTTTATTGAGACTGTTCCCTCCATAGATGCATTGCACTGCGACATTGGCAATGCAACAGAATTCTACAGGATCTTCCAGATGGAGATTGGTGAACTTTACAAGAATCCTGATGTGTCTAAAGAGGAGAGAAAGAGGTGGCAGTTGACTCTTGACAAACACCTCAGGAAGAAGATGAACTTGAAGCCTATGCTGAAGATGAGTGGAAATTTTGCTAGAAAGCTCATGTCCAAAGAGACTGTAGAGGCAGTATGTGAATTAATTAAGTGTGAGGAAAGGCATGAAGCCCTAAAAGAACTAATGGACCTTTATCTGAAGATGAAGCCAGTGTGGCGATCCTCATGCCCTGCCAAGGAGTGCCCAGAACTGCTGTGCCAGTATAGCTTCAATTCACAGCGTTTTGCAGAGCTCTTATCTACAAAGTTCAAGTACAGATATGAGGGCAAGATTACAAATTATTTCCACAAAACGCTTGCTCATGTTCCTGAAATCATTGAAAGAGATGGGTCCATTGGGGCCTGGGCAAGCGAAGGAAATGAGTCTGGAAACAAACTGTTTAGGAGGTTCCGAAAAATGAATGCCAGGCAGTCCAAGGTCTATGAGATGGAGGATGTCTTGAAGCACCACTGGCTATATACCTCCAAGTACCTCCAGAAGTTCATGAATGCTCATAAAACATTAAAAAGCCAGAACTTCACCATTGATTCAGAGGGTAGTTTAGGTGATTCTTTGCCACTGGAGGTGTTGGAAAACAATGATTCAGCAGAACTCTAAACGTACAGCACCTTTGGTGTTGGGTTTGTGATGGTGTCTCCCTGCAAGGAATCAGATTCTTCTTTGAACCTGCAGAGGTACAGAGAAGTCTGATATTTACACTCCCTCTTAAGGTGCTGAGAGGAGTTCATTTAATAAAATGTGTGTGTTGGGCATCTCCTAGAGGCAATGCACTGGTGCATTTACCAGTTGTTATATGAAATGAAAGCAGAAAAAAATCACAAAGAAGGGTCTTTGTTTTGTTCTGGTCATATTGTTTCCAAGGGACAAAATCAAAGTTAACAAGGTTTTATAGCAAGTTTTAGCTGGGAGGGAATATGATTGTGGAAAGTTGTGACAGTTGCTGCAAAGGAGCATTGCTGTTTGTTTGCATCCTGTTGAATATTTTGCTGTTTACTTTTTAAGAGGGCTTGATTATTTTCTTGATGGTTCTTTGGGTTTTATAAGTAAAGATTCATCAGTGAGACAGTTGGATAATTGTTTTGGATAAAGTTCAGTTATTTTTGTAGAAAATACTTACTAAAAATGCAAACTTTGATGTCACATACTCTAGAAATATTATTATTTAACATATATATTGTAGTACTGCTTAGGAGCAGATGATGGTATCATCATGCTAATTTACTACATGAAGATATAGGAAAGGTAGCTGAAGTTTTTAGAAGATTTTTATCATAGTTTGTTTACTCTGAAAGGCAAACTTGTGCTCCTAAATCAGGATTTACAGTACCTTGTGGTTATCTCATTATATAAAGTACATTCAAGCTCTGCTGTGTAGCTTGTTGCTTCATGAGCATTTTAGACTTCTATGGTAACTTCAGTATATAGTACAATTTGCATGTGTACAGTTTTATTGAATGAATTCCTGGCCTCATTGAAGTCACCAGTAAATCCTCATTAATACCAGTAGGTGCACATTTTCACCAGGTGACTTTAGTCGCAGCAGTCCCATTTCTCAGGGGATGGTTATTACCTCGAGCAGATACATGCCAGCAGGGTATTTCCCTGACTGCGGCTGCTGTACTCTGCCTGTATCTGATACCAAACTTTTTCTCACTGCCTCATTTTCCAAATCTGTAAAAGAGGGATAATATTTATTAACCTCAAAGATAGCTGCTTACACGACTAGTTAAAAAGCAATAAACTCCCTTGAAACTTCTGCATGCCATATTTTTCACTATTACAGCAGTGTTTAGTTGGTATTTGTCTTTCTGAAGTGATATTTAGTATATTTATAATTCATAAAATTATGACTTTAATTCACTGACATGTTCATGAAACATACTCAAGTACCTGAAATACCTCCAAATCATCCAGCCTTTCGGATCTGCATCTGTGGCTAGGGTGTGACTGTGTTTGCAGTAATGTTTCTGAAACAAGGTTAAATGCGGAAACAATCAAAGCACAGATCTAAAAGAATTCACTTTTTTTTTTTTTCATTTTGATGTGGCAGAAGTTGGTTTCTGAGTGTAAGTGAACAATGAATTTAAAAGAATTAATGGTCTGTGGTTTGTTTTGTAGTATCTCGTTCATGGTGTTTAAGGATCTGGCATTTACCATTTATGGACAATTAAAAAATAGAATTAAGAGCTAATTATGCCTTTCTTTTGGTTTCAACTAATTAAATCACTATTTTTAAAATAGTCTAATTTAGGATTTTAGTTTAACATTATTTCTTTAAACAGAGTTTTACACAATGTCAAAATCTGCAGATGGAAAGAGTCTTTTTTCTAAGCAGCCATGAGGGCTACAGAAATTTCTGTATGATGTATCATTTATATCTGCACTTCCTGAGTGTTCATTTCTGGATTAATTTTTTTTAAATTTCTTTGAAAACAAGTATTTCCTATGTAGCATAAGAATAGTTTTGCATAACTATAAATGCACACCACAAATAGACCTGTTTCCTAGGGAGTGCAAACAGCAGTTATAAAGAACATTCTCTAGCAGTTATAATTTTGCAGATATAGTTTTCATATTTGGTCAGCATATATTTAATTATACAAATAGTTGCACACTTTTATTTTTTCTCTGTATGTATATTTGGGACAGCTGTTTTACCTTGTTTTGTATCCTTGAGTTTGCTTGAATGAATTAGGGGTTTGTTTAACAATCTTGGCTCATCTCGTGGTGATCTTCACTCCACTTAAGAGGTATATACTTAAGGCATTGCCTTTGCACAGGAGTGAATTTCAAGTAATGCAAAGTCATCCATGGTAATGCATTGATACTGATATGAATTTGTGGCATGGAGTGAGGGATCAGACTTTGTTAATTTTGCACATTTTATTTCAGTGACTGTAACTGAAACATGGTCAAATTCCCAATTCAATTTAACAGACTGCTGATACAGCAAGTGATTGGTCTCACTGTCTGTGAAAGGGCTGAGTAAGTTTGATCCTTGCACACATGTTTTCTTAAGACAAGCCTTACATCCTGGGGTAACTCATCAAAGTGAACAAAATGTGAGTGGGGACAGAGGAATGCAGTGCCATGTGGCAATACTCTTTTGTGAGATATTTTAAGCTATAAAGTCACATTTCACACTCTACCAGCTCTGGGCAGGATAACTGATACAGAGAAGAACTACTATTTTTTTCCCTTTTCTGTTTTTTCAGACTTGAATCTAGTTTAATCTTCTATTTCCCCATTGTTGACATCTTTCTGTAAATCAGCTGAGAATTTTGAGCTCATTAGAACAAACACTTAAAGAGTAGGTACCTGCAAGTGAAGATTTTGTAAACAAAGCTGAAATAATGATGCTACATGCACCCAGCCATGCACTGGAAGGCCAACAAATCCTGACTGAAGGCAGGTGCAGCATTTGGTTATGCAGCCTGTTGTCAAGCCTTCTGACTTTGAAGAGGCTTTAGAAATATGGAGAGACTTCTATTCATGGTACTCTTTCAAACCTTCACATTCTGTTTTTTACTGGTACAAATCCTTCAGTAATTACAGTAAATAATTACCACCTTGTTCTGAAATTGTATTGACCATAGTTTTCATACAATTACATTATGTAACTTTTTTTGCTTGGTTTTGTTTGGTTTTGTTTTCTTCCAGGGTTTGGAATTGTGAATTGCCATGTTATAAATTATATGAACTATGTTAGAAGCCACAATTCTGCTACCACATGTTTTTCTTCCTCACAGGAATAATTATATTGTCTTCACACAAATTACTTTGATTTTTAATCAGGTAGCTCAGAAAGAAACTTTAGATATTTACAGGATCTTAATTTCTGACTACACTGAGTTATTTGCTTTATTTCACTGCATGGCTTTATAATTTTACTTTTTCTTACTGTATTACAGTTTCTTATTTCATTAAACCACTTTAAAATAAAAGCCTTATAAATATTTAAGTTTCTGACTTTTTATTTCTTACAGTTTTTCAATGATGCATATAATTTCCTAGTGGTAGTCTTAGTTTTCATTTAAATTGTGGAAGCTTTTCACAGTTAGGGTGTTCTAATACCCAGAGGCAGCTGTAATTCCAGCCCTCTTCTGGAAGTCACTAATTTAACACAAATGAAGATTACTCTGTGAATCTCAGCAGTCCTTTCAGCACCCTTCCTCACAGGCAGCTTTTTGACAGTTAAATAAGCTGATATAAAACCAGTTTTATTTAGTCTGTAAATGTCTTTTGGTTAATTTACAAATACCATCCCAGATTTTATGTAAAATCAGCCTTGCACTTTTATCATCATGCTAATACATTAAGTATCTTTTGCATCAAAGTTTGGCTCCTCATTAGAGGTTAAGCTGTAAAGATTAGTTCCAATCTACCACTATTTGTAGCTTAGCTTTATTCTACTTCAGAAAAATCTTTCTTTCTTTCTTACAAGGATATCTACAGGTCAAGAGATTTATGTGAACCAACTGGTTTGAATGGAACCAATGATGAGCAAATTAAGCTACGTGATTTCCTGTGTAATCAGACAACCAGAGATCTAATATCTGGACGTTATATCACCAATTTAGCTTTTCCATCTGCCCTCAAGTAAAAAATTGTTGGATAGAAAAAATCAGAGCCCATATAAAGCAAAAACCTAAGCCTCAGACAGTTTTCTGGTAAATGAGGATGATGTAACTCCTTAACTCCTAAATCTGTAGTAACTGACTGAATTTTACTTGCCATGTACTCCTGTGGAGATAAGATGAAGAATAATGAGGTCTGTCACACCTCCTCAGAGTGCTGCTTTAGGGGACTGAATATGGTGTGATGGTCAAGCAGCTGACCAGCTACAGGTACTGTTTCCTTAAGTATTTAAGGAGCTTTTGTACCTTTTTCATCAAGCTTAATATTGTCCATGATACAAAAAGAAACATTAGAGACAATTTAATTAGCAGCTTTTCTAGCAGCATGAGGAGAGAGGTCAAGAGGTGCATTTTTAATACTCCTCCTCTGGAGATGGGCATTCTGAGCAAGTGGACAAGTAACCACCGTCTCTACAAAGGTGTCCTGCACATCTGTGGAATGGCCAGAGCCCAGTTGTTCCTGTACGTGTTTATGTATTGAGAAACTGCAGAGTTTATGAGGTTATTCTCGTGCCTTTTTTCCAAAGCAAAAATGTGCTCCACAGTGCCACAGTTTTCAATGTAGAGACAACAAATTGGAGTTTGATTTTCAAAGGCTCAAGCCTTTCCCAAAAGTTAGTCATGTTTGAAATGGAATAGGGTAGGAAATAAAATACAGAGGGAACTGAAGCCACCAATCATGAAAAAGAAGTAAGCCAGTCCTTCTGTCTTTATTACATAGGGTTCAGCAGTAAATAACAAATTCCTTTTCAATCTGAATTCAATATTTTCCTTCTGCTTTTGGCTCCCACTTGCATTATTTCCACTCCTTTCAAAGGTCCATTGGTGCAATGAGTCACTCTGAACGACAACACATGCTTTAGTGCTACCAGTAAAGTTTGTGCTGTGCTTTTCCGTAAATTAATCAGGTACTTCAAGGTCCAAGCACCTTTCAATAGCAGTAAAATCCATATATTCTTCTCATAGAAGCTGATAATAGCAATACAGTGTTACTAAATTGTGTCTGGGAACCATGATGCTGCTTACTGCGGTTACAAAACACACAGGTCAATTGGATGCAGATACAATAGAGATTTACTTCTGCACTTAAATCTACTTCATCTTATCTGTTAATTCTAACCTGTCTGAGCAAGAAACATCTTGTATTGATTAGCTGGTTTTGAAGACAATGAATGCTTTTGGAGTACCTGGCTCAGGAAATTAGGTGCTTTCTGCAGTCTTGAGTGCTATGTCAAGTGTCTTCACAGGCTGAAGTTTGTGTATCTCTTTATGTTCAAGTCCTTTCAAATATTTTCTGTTTTACTTACAACTTCTTTCTCCTGCAGTAGCTACAGTCTCTGAGATGTGATTTAATGCTGCTGGTACAGCCTTTCACTGTGAAGCTGGGACATGCTTTAACCAAGCAATTTTCCCCTCCTACTCAAATAAACCATACATTTAAAAAACCAGCTCAAATACACGGTACACTTATGTTATGGGCCCAGTGAGGTATAACATAAAGTCTGACTGTGAATTGCTTTTTTCATAGCCACAGTGTTAAGTAAGGAACAACAACTCAGGTAAGAACTGGAAGGAACCACAATGTGTGCTTGTGCTCCCAGGGATTCAGGGAGTCACTGCAGCTGCAGGAGTCAGTTCTGGAAATTCAGAGTTGCTCCCAGCATGCTGCAACCACACCACCAGTGCCTGAGCCACAAGGCTTTATCTCAGGCCACATGTCACTTCTGCTAGGCCAGCGTTGAGCTTTCCCATCACAAAATATTTCCATTTTTTTATTTGTCTGCACTAGCAGACAAATTCGTCATACAGTGTGCTGTCCAAGGAACTTGAGGTAATGACAGTAACTGAGAGAGGTAACAGGCAAAAACTCAGACTGGGTATTGCCAGGGAACTCAATAATTATGGGCAGCCCAGTAATTGCAGGGATCCCTTTGTTGTTGCAAAATGGCAAAGTGGCAAGGGGGGAGGTTTTTGTGTGAGTATATTGCCCCTTTTTGTTGGTGTTGAGATGATGTGGCTTTAATGTAGGTGTGGATTTTTTTGGTTGATCTAAATAAGTGCATGATGAAGATATATTTTAATGACAATTCAGCTCTCTAAGACCTATGACTAACCTTCAAAAGGGGACATTGACTATTTCATCAGTTTGAAGGGACTTTGAATGATATTAACTTACTCTTTGGAAAAACATATAGCACTACATACTCTGAGCTTACATAAACTAACATAACAAAGGAAAAGGGAAGTTGGCATTGAAATCCATTAATTTATACCCATATACAGGCTGTAGAGAGGGCAGTCAGGGTGATATACTTCCCCTTTAGAGGCTCAATCCAAACTTTAAGCTCCCTCAGCACATGAAAAGTTGTAAAAGAAAACTTTGTACAGTTGCCCTTTACTCTTCTTCGCTGTTCACTTGGGGTGCTAAGGTTTTAAGGGGAGTACTGTGCAGACACGTCTGTGTTGACAGGAGTTCTGTGCTCCACACACTGCTTTGTAAAGGAGTGGCTGCTCAGGGTCTGCACATAGTGATCAAATAGCTGACAGCTGCTCCTGTTTTCCTTTTTTATTCAGGGATCCAGCATGAGAGTTGGATGTGAATACTGAGCTATTATTGTTGGCTCACAAATGTTGAGCTGCTGGTATTGATTTTCTGAAAAGCTGTTTAGAGCAGAAACAAAAATAAAAAATAACGCCAAGAATGATGAGGCTTCACAAATAGCCAATAAAAGAATCCACAAAAATCTTAGTAAACTCTTGGGCTATTCAACCTTGACACTGTCCTTTCCAATCTGAATCCAATCTTCTCCTCATGTTTTGAGAAGCCAACTGCATTTGTTTCTACCCTCACAATGCTCCACTGGCTCAATGAATCCCTCTGAGCTACAGTTTGCACTTCTAAGCTTTCACACTCTACACAGTCACCCTGGGAAAGCTGAGAAAGAAATGGGCAGTGAAGGACCTGGAGTCCTGGATAAAAGTCCTGCTCATCAGAAGGAATTTTTTCTGAAGTCAATGGGAGCTCACAGCATGGGGTGGCTGTCAAGCTGATTCCTCATCAGGCCTCATATGGACCTCCCAAGCATATTTGCTGTCCTTTTGTAAACTTTAGGATTTACAGCATTTGATTTACCCATGAATACATGAAAAAAAAACACAGTCATTTTCATTATAAACTTTATTATCTTACTAAATTTTAAAAAATACAAACATAAAGAGCAGTTGATGAACACAGTAGTTTAAGAAAAGCAATTTAATTTTTACTGTTGGATGATATTCCTCAACAGTAGCCAAAACTGACATATAATCATTCCATAACTCTCAAAATAAAAAATTAATTATCCAGAATTAAATGCTCCATATATAAGCCTTCCATAATGGAAGTCCCTGAAGAAAACTGACCCTCAGTATCTGAATATTTCATTATTTCTGACACAAGGGACTTAAAACCACTACTTTTGTTTAAAACCAGAATAATTAGTCTCATTTTATTTCATTACACCAACATAAAACTAGAGTAATGCAGCTATAAATTAGGTCAAATATTTCTAGAACTACTGACTAAGATAAAAAATTTAAATGGGCAATATAATGTTCTTAAGGGACAGATGGTAACAGCACTGACTACATGGGACAATGTCCTACCCTACTAGCAATTCCATTAAACTTACTGGGGAGTAAGTTATAGCACAAAATTCAGTTATAGCAAAAAATTCAGCACACAGTTTACCAGTGTCTGGCTGTGTGTTTGCACAGTGTTCTCCAAGATGGGGATCCCTGTCTGGGTTTTACAAAAATACACATAAGAGACAGAAAAAATTTCATGTGCTTTGAAATGTATCAAAAACATTGAGATAACTGAAATAAGATCTCTTCAAGCTCCAATAACCCACACTGCTTCAACCATTGTTGCCTTTGCCTGTGATTTCATTTCCTCCCAGGTGAATACAAATCAGCAGTGTAAATCTATTCAAAGAGTCTCCGAAGGAAGGACTTTTTCACTGATGTTGATAACTTCATGGGTTTCTTTTTGCGCAATGGTTTCATGGGTGGCTTTTTCAGGCACGCCACCTTTTGGGGAGTTTGTAGCCCTTTATTAAGGTCAATGTGCTTGTTGCAGAAATACTTGACATTTGCTTCTGAGAGACGTAGAAGCATGGTCTCTGAGAGATCCATACACTGTGCGTGGACCCAGTGGCCAGCCCCACTGGAGCACAGGATCATTGCAGGCTTGTTGAGCTCTGTTGAATAGAAAGGGACCCAGGTGTTGATGTCGATATTGCAACTGGCACAGCAGGTGATCCAGTAGCCTGTTTCTGACTCATCTTCTTCATCATCTTCATTGTAAGTATCAGCATCGTTAGCATCAAAGCTATTGGCTTCAGCACTAAAACAGAACTCCTCCGAATCTTCAAATGGAGTGGAGTCTCCAGGGTCTTCACTTGATGTCTGACTGCAAGTTTGTGTCATCACTTCTTCTTCCTTGTCCTCTTCTGCTCCTTTGCATCTCAAAATGTAGAAGTAGTTTGCATCTGGGATTATTTGTTTGTTGGCCCCTGGAATGCCCAGCAAAACAGACCCTTCACCCATATCACAGCCAAACCACATTCTGCAGTGTTTAATATCTGGTGTCCACTCTGGGCCCACACTTTCAACAATTTCTATCTTATTATCCTCCAGAACTACGGTGTTACATGCCAGCCGTTTCTGGTTGTCTGAGAGGTAGCCACCAACAAGGACAAATTCAGTGTCACTGATCTGGGTCACTATAGCACTTGACACTGATATCCCCCCTGGCAGGATGGTGCAGGTCACAGCTGGGCTGCCCAGGGGCAGATCAATTTTTAGCTTGTACAAGTTGGGGGGCCTGGTGTTATTTTGAAGTGAGTGGCCTCCCAAGATGTAGATGGTATCATCTTTGGCAATTGAAACGTGGAAAGAAAGTCCATCTCGAAGCTCTGGAAGCATGTATGATGTACAGCATCCAAACTCAAAATCAATGAGAAACACAGATGGCAAACAGTCGACTACACTGTTCCATGTTTCAGTGGTTCTCTGTGCAAGAGGAGTATATGACCTCCCTCCAAAGAGAACACTCATCCTTTTCCCCCGGCTGTGAACTACGTTAATTGTATGCCCATATCTAGCTTCAGGCACATCTCCACCCAGGTCCTTCTCAATGCATTGGAATGTCATTTTCTTGCTAGTTTTGCTAACCAAACTTATAAAGTAAATCTTATCAGAAAGATCATTGTTAGGTGTTTTACCACCATGGATGATGTACTGGTACTCATCAGCCCTTGCATCGCTTCTGAGCGAGCAAAGAGCAGGGTAGCGGAGAGGGGGAAGGTAACATGAGTCTTTGGAGAAGAAGACAGGTTTCATTTTGAGCTCATTCTGCTTTATATCAAGAAGGAAAACACCAGTGGGGCAGGATCTCTTTGGCCATCCTTTCTGACCAAAAAAGAAAACATGCCCCTCAAAATTCAGGAGAGAGAAGCCCGGCTGAAGCAAGGATGAGTTACTGACGGTGGATACCATCTGCAGGGACATTCTGTCTGTTGACTGGGCCATATTGTGGCTGAGAAAATAAAAGAAACAAAACAGATCAATTAGATCCTATCACAATTACTGTGATTAGATCCTATCACAATTATTTAACACAGCTTGAATAAATCCTATGGAAGTCGCGCTGCAGTTCCCTTCTGAAACCCACAGAGACACACTTTTCTGCGTCTCAAAACATGAGTCAAGCACGAGGCGTGCACCATTTCCGCGGAATTTTGGGGATTTTGTGCTCAACACGGGCTGTCGGCACACGGAGCCTGCACACGGCGCTGCACTGGGGCGGCTTCCCGGGGCGGGCACGGCCGCTCCCAGGGGAACGCGGGCCCGCGGGCTGCTGGGGCCGGTAGTTCCCGCTCGGTGCCCGGGCCGGTAGTTCCCGCCGGGTGCCCGGCCCGGCCCGGCCGCCGCTTCCTTGTCGCGGCCGTGGGGAATCGGGACCGGCGGGCTCAGCGAGCGGGCGGCGGTGAGTGCGGCCGCGGGGCCGGGCCGGTGTGCTGCCGGCGGGGCTCGGCCTGGGCGCGCCCGGGGCGGAGGGAGCGGCGCCGGAGATGTCGCAAGCCGGGATTTCCTGGCCGTCTGTCGCCCCGAGGCGGCCGGGGATGCCGGGCTGGAGCCCCCCAGCTGCCGCAGCCCCGGGCCCCCGAGTGCGGGAGCCTCGTCCGGCGGGGCTCGGGCTCGCCCGGGGCGGCAGGAGGCTCCGGGCAGGGAGCCTGCCCAAGGCCCCGCAGCCAGCGGGCTGGAGGAGCGACGTGCACGGAAACTTGAAACTGCATGTTTTGTTTACGAGGGAAACGTCAGGATTTGTTGATTGCATTTATAAGGGGAGGTGCCCGCTGTGTGTGCAGCCATGCAGGGCTGGCTGGGGCGGCAGGGCCGAGGTGAATCTCAGCTTGTGCTGAGCAGCCCGGTCGGGGTCTCGGGCTTGCGGGTCCCGCTGGGGCTTCGTGGGGCGCGAATCCTCTGCCTGTCATCTGTGCGCTGTGCTCAGGCTTTCATGAGTGGGCTTCAAGGGGTGTCTCTTGCTCTCATAAACCTGTTTGTTTGAAGACTGAAAGAAGTTTATGTAATCAGCCTGGATATTGACTGTGAAAGAGCTTTGGAGAGCACAGACAACAGGGAGGGAAATAACTGGCTGATTCATTGGCAGTGCCTTTGGTGGCAGCAGACTGGTGCTCTTTAGTAAATGTTCAAGTTCTCTGTCCCAGCCTTTGCCAAATCCCCAGAATTTACAGATGTGAGCAAAACATTAGGAAAAAAACAACCCACTAAATCTTACATTTAAAAATGTAATTCCTCTTTTTTTTTGAAAGTTTAAGGATTTGTATTTTCCTTGCTGCTTTTCATTTTTCTGTGACAACAAAAACAGGACACATAGGCTTTCTTTTTTAAGGAAGGATTGATATCTTCTAGTTACATGACATCAAAACCTGGGGGGATCTGAACAACGTTGTGTAGAAGAAGAGTTGCTGTAAAAACACAGGAACTGATGACACTGCATCAATTGCCATGTTGTACCATATTGCTGCACTGCCTGCCTTAATTCCCTGGTATGGGAACTGCTGTGCTAAAATAGGCACCTGCCATGGAATGTTTTTCAAAGGTGAGGTGTTTTCAGGCCAGAGCACACAGACAGGGTAGGCATAGCCATTCCTGTGTCTGTTTGAAAAACAATCAATGGAATGGCTGTCTTACCTTGTGGAATCATCCAGAGATTGTGGTTGAGTTCTGTTCACTGTATAGCCTAATGCCTCTGCCCTGAAGGTGCTAGATTTTTCTACATTTAGATTTCTTTTCAGAAGTACTGCACTGTGGGTGAGGTTTGGTTATAAGTTAATTAAATTAGTGAACCCATTTCTGAGCATGTGGTTGTGTCCTTATTATGCATAAAGAAAGACTTATGAATTTTTTTACCTTCAGGTGATATGCTAAACAGGAATCTGCTGCTTGTTTCTTACAAGCATTCAAAAATGGCATCATCAGAGGAGCTTGCACTAAGCTAGGTTTACTTGATTAGATGTCATTTGTCTCTTCTTCCATGCTGCCTGGTTACTTAGCTTCTTTGGTTTTACAGGATCTTTAGAAAAGTAAAATGTCTTCCATACCGAAGATGCCATAAGAAAATTTCTGTTCTATATGAGAAAATTAGACTTCTTTATCTTCTACCTCTCCTGTTCTACATTTGACTGCTGGTTTATATTTGAAGTCTAACGAGAGTATCAAAAGTGGCCAACAATTTAATTGACATATTGGTACACATATTACATTTTTACATATACTTTTAAGAATCTCCATATAGGGCAATTGTTAGTGTCCACAATGTCACAAACTATTTCCCAGATATTGAGCAGTACTCACTTCTGCAGAGTTCTCTGTCTAAAGAGTCTGCAGATACAGAGTGGAGAAAAGATCAGTAAAAATTATTTGATTGATAGACATACAGAACATACGTTAAGAGCACTTAAACACATTTCCTTGTCTCTCATATTTCTTGAACTTTACATGAGCAAACAGTTCAGTATGTAATGGAAGGAAGGTTTGTCTGAGATTTTTGGACAGAAGTAGCTCTTAGACACTGCCTGGAATTGCTTTGGCTTTCCATGTATTTTCCTGCTAATTACAGTGTGTCAATACAGTGTGGTTGCTCTCTGGCTATGCTGACCTCCAACTCTAACCTTCCAATACCACTGATTCCTTTGGGCCATGGCTCATCTAACCCTGAACAGCTTTGGGGAACCCAAAAGATCTAACCTTATAAACAAAGAGTTTAAAGTGCTTTTTTGTGGCTTTATGCTCAAAACTGGAGTTGGATTAGCATTACAGCTGGTGCAGAGATAAACAGACAAATGCCTTTGTTGTGGTACAACACAGGATACTGAGAGACACTACAATGAGTAAAGACAAATAAGAAAGGAGGGGGAGTTAATAAACAATTGCCAGTTATGATGACTTGAGTCATACTTCGTTATATTTGGTGTTTTTATAGAAGGTTAAGCTGTAAGCATTATACAAATAAATGAGAATCTCAGCATTACTTTTATAAGCCCCGTGTTTGGGAAGCAGTAGTCACCCAAGCTAGAAACTAAGTGAACAGAAAGAGCAAAACTAATATTCTCCCTGTTTATTTTAAAATCAAACAGTATTTTGAGCAGACTTTTCCAATAAGAGTTGTTTATATGGCAAGAAGAGATCGTAAGGAATTCAGATGTTGATGGATGCATTGGGAAATACATTTATAGAAGAATCAGATGAAGACAGGTGTTTTTTAAAAACAGTAGCTAATGTAGTTTGAAATGTGCTTACTATGGAAATAGATGGACATAGTTACAATTTTGGGTGATGTACCATTTCATAAACCCTATTAGGTGGTCACAGAGAAGTACAGGAAGAACATCTTTTAGAGGCAAGGGGTAGCATGAGTGACCTAAACAGCAGCTGACATTTCATATACCTTTGGATAGTCTTCCTTGTCTTCATGCTTCTCCTATGGAAGCAAGTCTGCCATTGTTCTGTGTCCTAGATCCTAGTAAATCTAGGGTTTATGAAATGTCTCTAGATAACAGTGTTTAGGCACTGAGTCACTCACAGACTGTGTTTATTAGTTACTGTCCTCTTTGACCCTACCCAGAAATGGTTTGTTCACCTGTGGGCTTTGCCTGTTACCTGTTAGTTAGGCAACAAAAACATTCTAATCAGGAGAACAATGACTAATCAGTGCTGCTGTTTAGTGTGACATCTCATATTTTTCAGCATTGAAAGTATTATTTATAGTAATTTCACAGTAATTTGAATGCTGCAAAATAATGAATGACTAATGAGTTGATCTTATGAACTGTAGCAAACTCAAAGAACCTGTATTCATTTATACAAAAATAAGATGTTTGAGCTGTACTGATTGGACACTGAGAGAATGAAATGCAGGATATAAGGGAGTCTTAGCTGGTAAACACCCATTGCTGACCATTAATTAGTTTGCAGTTATTTTGATGAGAACACAGGTACCTAGTATAGAATTAAATTGATTTTGCAGTGTTGTGGTTTTTTCCCTTTGATAGATCTGTTTTTTCATTTCCAAAATGGAAAAGCATACCCCTGAAAAACAAGTGCTGTTTCCAAATTGTCCACAATCAAAATCATATCCAGACACACACAGAAGTTGGAAGTCCTCCATAAAGAAGCTTAAGGAAGGAAATTTTTTATATAGTATTTCTCAAAACATTTTCTAAGTGTATCAACCAAGTTTGCTTTGAGCAAAGCAGCAATTCAGACGTACCTGGCTGATAGCAGTTTTTTGCGTCCTCCGTAATCTTTCTGTGTAATTGGGATTCAAATGTGAGCAGTGTGAGGAATCTTCTGTGATAGCCCAGGGGGCTCGTGGCATGGAGAGACAGCCTGATGGAGGGGATTCTATCTGCTTAATTTGCAGATGTGCTCTGAGAACTCGATCTACTGTGGCTAACTGGCTGTGACTGGGTTGTTTCCTTTCCTCTCCTGTCTTCAGATGGCACAACAAGAAACCCACCAGTCTCCAGAAGCTTTAACTCTTTGCTGTGGAAGAAGCTCAGAGTGACAGCAGGTGCCTCTTAGGTTGTAAATATCTGCAGCATATGCTTGTTTAGGGTTGAGTTTTTTTACTCTGTTACACCTATCAACCTTGTGATCATCTTCAGAATTTTTCAGTGCTATTTTAAAATGTAATTTAAAATAAATGTTGAGTTAAAAAATAATTTCAATAGGTAGTAAAAGAAAACAGTTCTTGCTGGTTGGCATACTACTTTCCCCAGGAGTGCTCTGCTGCAAGCAGGCAATGACATTGAAACAGAGCAAAGGAAGTGACAAATGCATGCAGTTCACTGAGTGAAGGCTGACTAAAAAGTCCAGCTCAAAGTCCACTAGAGTAATTAGAAATGTCTTTTTTTCTCCTTTGGTGGCCTTCTGATCAGACCTTGAAAGACTAATAAAACTTTGCACCCTTCTGTGGCATTTTTCATCAGTTTCACAGTGCTTTTCTCCAACACCAAATAAATAATGAGAGGCTGGGAAGTCCATTGGGAACATATCCTTTCAACAGCCAGCAGTGCTGGGGCACAGAGGATAAGCCACTTGCATAACACAGCACAACAAATAAACAGAAAAACCTGGAAAACAATTTACTCTTCATAGCTCCCTGCTTTTGTTTTCCTGGCCCTACTTCACCCACTCCTGAGTTACAACATCTGCTGCACAGTATTTTAGAAATATCTCAACTCCCATTTGAAACTGCTGTGAGAATAGAAATAGAAGGAACTTGAAATGGAATTTGATTAGTAGAGCAAAGCAAACACACCAAATGTTTGCGAAAATTGTCTTGAGACACTGAATAACTGTAATGCAGATAGGATGTGGTAATGTTTTTCATCTGAAATAGGAGTGCTAAGGCAGTGCTAAGGCACTGTGCCCTGTAGCATCCATATGGGCCTTTTCTTCTGAAACAAAGATAAAAGGAAACTGTAGTGCAGAGTTGAATGCTGAAGAACTTTCCCCAAAGTTGAGGGCTTTCAGATCACATTTGTTTGTATTTTCAGTAGGGCCTAGATAATACTCAACAGCTTTTTATCTAAGTGTTCGATGTATTTTGACCCTTGTTTGGGTCTGTGGTCAAAGATCAAATATTTAAGTGAAAATCTAGTCCCCAGTTGTGTCACTTTAATATTTTACATTAATTTTATACTTTTTCTACCAGTTGACATGCCTTATCTTTAGAAATTCTTTTTCCAGTTACTTTGTGGTTGAGAAGATGGAGAAATTAAATTTTTTTGGTAACAACAGCATGTCATTTTTGGATGAGGACATGGACTGTCCAAGCTGGTCTCTGACTGTCGGTGACAAAGTGCTTTGGAAAAGCTGCAGCAAATAGCTTCAGATTAATGTATCTACATGGTAGGCAAATTATGTTGAAAACTGTCCTGGTCTTAGCAAGAAGACTTCCATCCTGAATTTAACTGGCAGAGAACCCATGTGAAAAGGAATAAATAGACTTTTCCTTCACAATTTCTATTTTAATAACATAGACAGAGCTAGTATATTTTCAGCAGATTTCTCACTGTTGTGGAAATGCTTTATTTCACTTGATTTTCTTCTTCTACAATTAATTTCTTAAAATAATATGTTGTTTGTGTCTTCTTCATCCCAAATCATTCCAAATTGCATTGAGATATTTCCAGGCTTTTCAGCATATTTTCTGCCAGTAAAACACAGTCATCTCTGAGCTGAAATGTAGCTGGCTTCCTGTGGGTTGCAGTAATGCACTCCAGCTCAGCAGGGAAAGGGAAAGCTGCCTTACTCATTTGTGTAGGGTTTGCCAGCCAGAATGCAAATGTGCTGGATACTTAGCCAGGACCCACAGGCTGAAACCTGTAAAAAAAAGGGCACAGAGAGTCCAGCATCCTACAGTCTTCAATTTTCTGTCTCATCTAAAACTGACAGTAAACAGTATTTAACTTGTGAGGGAGAGGGCTTTATTTGGAGGGCTTATCTAAAATATGTGATTGAATCCAGCTGTGCTTTGACTGTCAGATCCTCAACAATCACATTTCAGGGGGCAGTGGCTGCTGCAGTCTGGATGAAGTGTTACCCTTGCCATGGGCTTCCAGGTTATCTTTAAAGGGAGCAGTACTCTTGAAGCCATTGGAAATTCATTAAAAAAATTCTGCTCAGGTATGGCACTGGCATAATAGCACTGAAATCCAAAAGGATCAATATGCTTGCTTGCAATTAAAGCCCATGGATATATCCTTTAAAAGCTCATATGAGGTGGGCATGAGAGGCACATGTTTTTGTCCATCTAGAGGTCAGCTCTCAGGCTCAGTAATGCACTCAGGCGAGCAGATGCAGCTCCCATCCCCACAAATTGCTGATGCATTAAGTGTGTGCCCTTAAGGCCTCCTGCTGAAGGCAATGGCAAACATCCAGTTGATTTTAACAGGATTAGCTGTGTAGATCCCATTGAATTGAGAGGTGTTGGAAGGAACTTCATCTGAAAGTTTTTGTCCTTTGTAACTTTCAGTTTTTTCCTCCAGCTGGGTTGACCTGCACCTGCTTGTGGCCAGAACTTGGTGCCTCTGTGTTTGCTCCTGGAGCTCTGCCTCCCCACAGGTGGTGGTAGCAGAGAGGAGGAGGGAGAAAAGTAGGGCAGGACATTAGAGCAGGGAGGGCTTTCTTCTGCAAATGTAGGTTTGCAGATGTCTAGACAAGAAGGAGGCAGTTTTCTGCCTGCAGGAAAATGGGTAACTGCTTGACTCAAAATGTTTTATGTCTTTCTCCAGCAGGAATTCCCAGAATCACACCTTTCACCTGGCCTACTTTTAAAGCACCATCCTGGGATGTTTGTTAAGGCAGCGACCACGGTACATAGCTAACAGCAAGCATTTGTTAAGGACAGGCTCGAGTTCCAGCTTTGCCTGCCTCTTTGCACCGTGGGGGCTGATGATGTGCACTGCAGGCTCCAGCTCAGCGCGGTGGGTGTAGGAGTGCCCTGCTGGCAGCTGCTTTTGCAGCATGGAGGAGGCACAGCTTTCTGGGCCATTTGTGAGGGTGTTCCTGAGGAGGCTGCGCTTTCTGGGTTGCATAAGCAGCTGTGACAGGCTGCCAAAGGGGCAGTCCTGCATCCTTCCCTTGCTCACGCTGTCCCCTCGTATAGGCAATCGTGATCGTACAGCTGAAAGGCAGAGCAGAGAATATATCTTTGAAACAGAGTATTATATGCATTTGCTCTGTTTACTCCCAGGTTTTGTATTGGTGGTTTATTTTGGATTGGAGGTTTATTTTGTCTGCTCAAGAGATGGACTGGAGTGGTAGACCAGGAGGCGAAGAGGAAATGGAGGTGGTGGTGGCCTTTTTGGGAGCAGCCAGAACTTAGATAGACTTAAATTGATTCTGAGTGCCCTTGTCTGCTAAAATCTCATTCTTTTTGCAATGCTGCCACCTCATTCTTCATTGCTGCAACAATTTTGTTAAAAGTGTAGTTACTGTGATAGCTCTGTAGAGAAAAAAGATGCGGCATTTTCCAGTGGCAAAAGAGTATAAGATTTAAAAATAGTGTATTTATATTCAATCTGATTTTTGTAGACATAATTATAAAATCCTGATAACAGATGTACTTAGTGGATGTTTTTTCTGAATCTATGGGTGAACTATTAAAAAAACCCATTTATTAATCAGGCTTTTTTTGAAATTGAGAATGACTTCTAGGAGGGCAAATCCATATTGTGAAAATCTGACTTGAACCTATGCCAGAAGTGCTAGTGAAGTTGGTTCTTTTTCCCTGAAAAATTACATTTCATAAGATTTTATTATGTTTGTAGAGACAATTAGCTTTACTGCTCTTTCCTTAAAAAATTCATAATCTCGATTTTTCTTTTATTGCCTCTATTGTATTTTAAACAAACATAAAACACTTAAAAATGCAACATAAACCAGGAAGTTTATATTCCAGCACATTTTGTGTTAATAGAATTAATCACGGTATAATTGAAATCATGCTAATACTCACTTGACCTGCCTCTTTGATTCAATGCAGAGATTTCTGATTTGTCTTAAACTGCTTGGAAGAAGACTGTGTTTTGAGAAATAAAATTGATTTTGCACAATCTGCTAATGATCAGCAAGGCTTAATGAGTGATCGCCTCAAGAAACCTCATTAAAGTAATTTGGATGGATGAGCAGGAGTGAAATGCAAAAAGAAGAAAGCATAGTTGCTGCTTGAATGCATCACTTACTGATATTTGATTCTAAAAGTGTCCAAAGCCAGCACAAGGAAAGGATCAGATACCCTTGCTTTACTTTCCTTGACACTTCCAAGTTTGTTTGATTCCATTGGGGAAAAAAGAAGATAAGTTTTTGATTTTAGTAGTATCTATTCTTTACCAGAACAATGCAGTAATTTCATTCCTTGAAGTGTCATTGTATCAACTTCTTAAATTGTGGAGGATTCCAATCCATTACTGTATATTTTTTCATTTTTTCAGGATAGTTTAAAGGAGTCATTGCCTTGAGGCTGTGAATTGGGTGTTTGCTGAAGCCTTTTAATTTTGTAGAAACTACTGGTTGGCTCCTTAGCAAAGGTGAGAGCCTTCTGGTCAGCCTGGTTTCAGCTGTTCACCTCACAAAAGTTTTCTGTGGCTGACACAGTGTGGTGATCATTTAAGAGAGACTCTGGAATAAAGCAGGTGGGAAGCAGCAGAAAACAAAGTGGAATGAAAATGAAAAAAATACCAAAGCCTTGATGGGTTGAGATAAATTTTTGAACACCCTTCTTGTACCATCCATCCTAAGTACATGTTCAGTTTCAGGGATAGTAGATATTCCCCTCATACCATCATCTGCACTTGCTGTTATTTAGGGCCATGCTACAGCACCAGCAGTTCTGGAAAATGATTGCAAGCAGGGAACAGGTAGTTCTGGCTGCCAGTCTCTCCTCTGTTGTCTGGGAAAGTGGCTGTTTTTTTCTGACAGAACCTAGGTTTTCATTAGGACCTGGCTGGTTTTTGCTCTCTGTGAGGAGATGATTCTGTAGACCTCAATAACAGCTGTGCAAGGGAATATCTGAAGTGAAGTTTCCCACATTCTGTAGGAGTAGAAGCTGCACAGCAGAGTAAGAATTGAAATACATGATTTTTGGTACCACCTGGTCTGGGTGCTGAATCTCAGGCTGATGATCTGGTGGCTGCAGAGCATGGCTTTCACAGAGAAAGCTGCCATGCAGGTGGTTAAGGATATGATTATGCCCCCAAAATGCATATTAATTTTCTAGTTTCCTGGAGCATTTGAGAGTGAATTAATGTAAGCTTGGCTGTCAGCCCTCCACCAACTTGTTTTTAAATCATTTATATTCCTGGTGATTCGTTTTTTTAATCTGTTATTGGGAATAGTATTTGTTTTCTCTTCCTTATGGGAATGTTTTTAAGTTTATTTTGTGTGTTTGTAAGGGAGCTGGAGATCCTAGAACCAGACTTAAAAGAAGAACAAAGTTATTAACTTTTTATTGATTAGATATATACATTTTTTCTTTTACAATAGCCTTACAAATCACAGCAATATTTCAGGTAATGATTTTAATAACCATAATGAGGAATAGAAGGCACTGCTTGCCTCTCAAAGCCCTGTAATAGACATAAACAACTTTAAGAGTCTGCTGAGTTATATTCTGCTTTGTCAGTCCTCAGAGAGATTAATAGGGGTTGGATTTTGTAAAACATTAGAAAACTTAAACTTTAGATCGTGTGGGTGTGCATGTATTTTGATATCTTCAGAACATTAGTCTTCCTTGGAAGCAGGCAATGCAACAAAATTAGAGCTTTATGAGAGAAGTCATGCTTTATTTTCTTTCTGGTCTCCAAACAATTATTTTTCAATCTTGTTTAACTTCAATATCAGGTTGGCAGCCTTTCCTTAGTATTATTTAAGTTTTACTAAAGAATTAAGCTTTCTTTCCCAAAATCCACCTCTTAGTGTTATGGTAAATCAGGAGAGGAGAAAGAGGAGCACATGTAAATCAAGCATTTTGTGTATAATGCGTTCCTTGATCAGGTTTATGTGTGCAAACTGGTTCTATTAGTGTGGACCTATGTGTATGAAAAATGAGTGATATGGTGAGTGTTTAGCGTCATGCAGCTGTTAAAATGCATTTACACAGATTTTTTGAGTTAGGAGCAAGGTTAACTTCAGCATGCTTTACCAAGAGCTGTTCAGGACCCGCAGAGTCTGGTTAAGTGATGAAGGTGGGCTGCAAAGCTGTTGCTGTGTGACTGGAGAGTGGAGCTCCCTTCCTTCAGCTCTCAGCATTTGTTCCCTTCTCAAGAGTGATCTCACGTTCCTACATGGCTGTCTGGCTCCAGCATGCTCTCCCTGTCCTGTGTCCTGCCTCAGCATACACACACACACACAGAGATGTGTGTCGTTGTCATTTAACGTGTGGTCCAAAATCTGAGTTTATGGCTTTGATGGTACAGTGAGCAGTGCACCTGAAGGTGATGGACTCAGTCCAAAATTTGAATGTACAGCTGTGTCCTGGTTGTTAAATACAACATGCTGTTTGTGTCACTGTTTCTGCAAAGAAGGCAGCATTTGAAAGACTGAACAACTTAAGGGAGTGAACAGCCAAGAAGACCTGGCTCTTCTCTGGCCCATGTTACACAAGGTCATAAATTTCAAGCATAAATGATCACATTTTCTCCTTTTATACTTAAAATTTCTATGTCCATGTGAATTTTGGGAGAAATGTTGAGTAAAGTTCCACTGACAAGATAGAACTACACAAGGAGAGAAGAAAAAAGTATACTTTCTAGTGCCCATCTATGTGTACTAGGGACTTTTCTGTTGATTTGTTGTCTGCCTCCAGGTATATATAGCTCTTTTCTTTCTATTGCAGGAGCAGCCTACAAAACCAGATATACCTACTGGACTCTCAAGGTGTGGATGATCATGGGAGAACAACTGTTAAAGAGCAGCATCCTTGATCAATTTATTAATAGCCATGAGCAGTCATATGAGGAGTTTCTAAATACATTCACATATCTTTTGAAAGGTTTGTAATTTCCCAAATCTCCTGTTAGATACCACAGACAGAAGGAAAGATAAAAAGACAAGCAGTGCTATTTACTCACCTGCTTTGTGACTTTAGGCAAATCCTTGTGATGCTTTTGTTTTTGCTCTCAGCAGTGGGAACCCTAAGAACAGCTTTCTACAGATTGTTTCCCAGGCTGCTGTGTCTCTACAGGTGGTTAGCCATTTATGCTTGCTTTGGGGAGGAGAGGGGAACATGCACTGTCTGGAAGGATAGATGTTTCCTAAGTACATCTTGCATTGTTTTGCTTGAGAAGTCTCCATAAAAGAAGAGCCTAAGGAAAGTACTTAATAGTGTGAGATGGCCTGAGATTAGGAGTGTGCAGTTTGGGTACTTTTAGAGCTTTACTGACACTAGATGACTGTGCTGTGCCTGTGGGTGTGCCGGCTAAAAAGTGATCGCATTCTGTGATGGAACAGTTACCTGGAGGGATGTGGATATTGTCTAAATTGATTTCAGCAAGGCTTTCAACACTGTCCTTCACAACATCCTTGTAGGCAAACTCAGGAATGTGAGCTGGATTAATGGACAGTGAGGTGGGTTCTCAACCCTCATTTGGCTGAGTGGCAAATCCCTGAGGGTCATGATCAGCTCACAGGGTCTGGTTGGGGCCCTGTCACTGGTGGTGTCTCCCAGGGTTCAATGCTGGGCCCAGTCTGGTTTACCTAATTCATCAATGACTTGGAGGAAGGGGCAGAGGCCTCCTCAGCAAGTTCCTGCAGACACAAAGCCAGGAGCAGTGGCCCATACCCCAGAGAGCTGTGCAACCCTTCAGAAGGGCCTGGACAGGCTGGAGAGAAGGGCAGAGAGGGACCTTCTGAAACTGAACAAAGGCAGGTGCAGGTCCTGCTCCTGGGGAGGAACAACCCCCTGCAGCAGCACAGGCTGGGGGCTGAGCTCTTGGAAAGCAGCTCTGTGGAGAAGGACCTGGGGGTCCTGGTGGAACACAAGCTGTCCATGAGCAGCAGTGGCCAAGGAGGCCAATGGGATCCTGGGGTGCATTTGGAGCAGCATTGCCAGCAGGCCGAGGGAAACGATCCTGCTCCTCTGCTCAGCCCTGGTGAGGCACATCTGGAGTGCTGTGTCCAGTTCTGGGCTCCTCAGGACAAGAGAGACTTGGAACTCCTGAAGCAGGTCCAGCAGAGAGCTACAGAGATTATTGAGGAGCTGGAGCATATCAGTTAGGAGGAAAGGCTGAGGCAGTCTGGCCTGTTCAGCCTCAAGAAGAGATGAATGAGAGGGGACCTTATCAATGTCTGTAGGTGTGTGACAGGAGGGTGTCAGAGGATGGAGCCAGGCCTTTCTCAGTGGCACCAAGCAATAGGAAAAGAGGCAATGGGTAGAAACTGATGCACAGAAGTTCCACCTGAACATGTGGAAGAACATTTTTGCTTTGCAGGTGACTGAGCACTGGAAGAGATGCCCAGAGAGGGTGTGGAGTCTCCCTCAGTGGACATTCTCAAGATCTCTCTGGATACAATCCTGTGCAAGGTGCTCTGGGATGACCCTGCTTTGGAAGGGAGGTTGGACCAGGTGACCTACTGGTCACCTGGTTAGACCTACTGACCTACCAGGTGACCTTCCAACCCGGCCCATCCTGTGCCAAGCTAACAGGTAACTTGCATGAAGGTGCAGCAGAGGACATCAGATTCATGATTAGGCTGAAAAGATCTCATGCTCTGCAGGTGAAATAAAAAGTGGAGCTTAACCTTGGTTTGAGCATTGCTGAGATACAGAATTCCAATTCTGTAGCTCAGGTTCACATTTTTTAACCATGTTCAGACAGGTGCCATAAAAATAAGTGCAAGCTACATGTTACTCACAGTTCTCTTTACCACTGCTTTGCACTTGAAGTGATGTCCTCATACTATTGCAGAAGCACTGTATTTTTCAATTACAGCATGTGGCATGCCCCATTGATTGGTACTCAGAAGTCTGTCCTGTCCTTATCCTTCAGGCAGAACTAAGTGCCAGTCACAAGCATTGAGCAGGAAACCAGTGGGGGAGCTGAAGCTACCACAGGAATAATCTTGTGGCAACTTTCTGTTTCTCCTACCTATAAAATATAGAAGAGAAAGGAGACACTGGGAGATGAGATAAGAGGATTGAAAATCCGGTTCTGGTCTTCTTATGTATGATTGATTCACTGGGGATAGCTCCTATCATAGAAGCATGCTGCATATCATGATGCTACTTGCAAAAAGCCTCAGCATGTATTTCAGTCACTTGCACTGTCACTGTAGGCATTTGCCACTAAAATCATATAAAAGGTAGAGCTTTACCTGAATCAAATGCTTAGAAATGCATGTTCTTATGATGGTATGAACTGAACAGCTCAACTTGTTTTCCTCCCACTTTCATTTTCCTTTAAAAGTACCCAACATGCTGGTTTGCATTATAAACTAGTGACCTGCAAAAATTCTACTTAAAGCATAAAACATACATTGTCATCTGATAGATTTTTGTCTGTCATAACATTGGAAACAGAAAACAAAACTAATTGGATCCCATTGATTTCACAGAGTAACATATTTACAGAAGGTGATTTTCACTTGTGCATGAATTTATCCTAGGTATGCGGTTGGCATTGCAAGGATATTTTCATCTGAAGTTTCTATGTTATTCTTGAAAGCATCTCATAAGAATCTGATGCCCTAGTGATTTTTAAATTTTCATTCATATGTTAAATTTACACACAGTTAAGCTGTAAAGAATATACCTTGAGTAGAAGGACCCAAACATCCTTGGCTGTTCTAGCCTAGCTAAAAAGAACTTTTGAGGCTATAAATAGCCTGGAGTGACTCCCTGTGAACACATTAGGACCTTCTGCTTTGAGTATAGTTTCATTCTTATAAATGTGGGAAACAGGATTAATGAACTTTTACATTCCTGACTTCAATTTGGCTTTTTGAGAATTGCTTATATCCTAATCAAGAAAATCACATTTTTAGAATGTTGTCTTTTTATTGTATCTGAATGTAAGATATTACCTTTGATTACTTCTCTTCTTCCTTCTGCTATTTGGAAAGATACTCTCTTAGTTCACATAGAACAAGGTCTGGAGTCTTTCTAAATTCTGTGTAATTGGTTTCATGATGTGTGTTTGGTTTAACTAGCACAGAGATATGTTATAACTTAGCTGGACCATAAAACTACATGTTTGATATGGAAGTTTAATCTTCCAGATTTTAGTATTCCTAAAAATCCCAGTGGCTCTGTTTTTTAAAATGTGTTTGGTGCAGTGAGAAAATGAAAGTTTATAGACTAATTGACAAGTAAATCCTACAGTAAGACTATTTATCCACATCTACAAATCTGATGGAAAATGGATAAACATATGTAAATATATTTTTGAAACCCTGACCTCAGCCTATAAAACATACTGCTCCAACAGAACATGACCTATATAGCTTAAATAAATAAAATTTTAAAATTATAGGAGTACTTCCTCCATAAGTAGATTTTTTTTAAAACCTTTTTTATTGGTTCTGTAATGGATGGGCATTTGAGGGCTAGGTCAAGATTCTAGTTAAGTCACTTTATTTTTCCTATTTAGAGCATCCAAAGTGTGTTTTTTGTCACAGGGATAATATTAACAAGATGAATATACGGGCAAAAGTGCTGGTGAACCCATGGGAATGTAATTTAGTAAATTAGAGCACGAGTCCAGGAAGATGAAATCTTTCATACTCACTGTAAAGCTTTGCAGTTGCAGGAGCCTCAGAAGAGCTGAATTTACAAAGGAGTGGATGATACAGATTTCTGCAGATGTGGTCAATGAGTGATGTGTTCAAAGCTACACACGTTCTAGAAAAACTTTGGGCAAAGTCTCATGGAAATCCATCCAACTCCACTTTTGAAAAAATTGCCACAGAGGAGAAAAGCCTCTTTCAAATCTTAGGGAGAGTGTTTGAAATCTGGTGCAAAGCTTTGATGCTCACAATCAGAAGGCAGCATCTGCTCATATTTTAAAACTCAGAGGAAGAATGGGAAATTCACTGGAGCATAAAATAATCTCATTTGACCTTGTACAAAAAATACAGAAAAAAGCCCCCAAATGGTCCAAGCTTCAACATTTTCATATAGATTTTAAATTAACTCCTCTCCCACTTCTAAAAACACAGGATTAGGGGTCATCCAGCTGGATAGGAAAATGCTGCCATGAACAAAATTCTTACCCAAATCCAAGTTAAGATTTGCATTTTTTCCATGGTTCTGGGCATTTGACCACTAGGATTAAATTAATTTCATTCCTGCTGATAATTGTGCTGTATTTCATACACCTCCCACTGCCTGTGTGTTGAAGCCCAGGGAACTTGATTAGACCCATCTAAGCAAGCCACAGCTTGGATTGAAACTTCTTAGCCCTGGTGCTGTTGTTTTGATGCTTCTGTGCTGAACAAACTGTCAAGTGGAGGAAGTTTGGAAGCTACTGATCACTTCTGTGCTTACAGGTGGCATGCCAGGGCCATATTCTGTGTTGTGCTCAGATTAATTTAATTCCCCTGTGAAAGCTGGGCAAGATACTCAGTTCACAGTCCATTTGACTGTGGCTGTCTGCTTCCTTTTTACATTAACCACATTTAGGAAAAACAACAGCTTTAAACTTCCCATGTAAGTGTCAGTGGGGGCACTTTACAAATGTCAGTCTTCACAGCAGAAAGCATAGCAGAGAACTATATGAGAAGTGACAGTGAATGCACTTTTATTTTAAAAATGGACCAGTAGGACAATGCTAATCCCAAGAGAAATTTCAACCTATGAGTAGATTTGCCAATAAAAGCAACTAGACAGTTCAGTAAAACGAATTAAATTAATCTGTCATCCCCAGGGAACTTAAACAGGGCATGAAATAGGGAAACAGTGTCAATTCAGAGCTTTTTATTGATGTGTTGTGCTGGATCATTTGATAGAATTGGCTGGGAGACAAAATTTGCAGTTTTCTATTGATCATAAATTCAGTAGCTATCTCTGTGCAGCCTTTATTCAATATAGTATAAAACCAAATACAATACAGAGCCTCTAAATGTAGAAAAAATACTAGACATAGAAATGCAAATGTAATAGATTATTTTTAAAATAATAATAACTGATTTGTTTTATGAATATTTGTTGTCCTGGTATTTGCTCTGAAAGATACTTCATCTCAATTGTATGGACAGAAAAAAATAGGCTCAAAGAAGGGAGGTGACTTGTGCATTTGCACAGTAACTCAGTGGCAGCACCAGATAAGTACAGGGGCACTCAGACTCCTGGAAACTTGAACAGCTCTTGAACAGTAGTGCTGCCCTAATAGCAATTCTTTGTTTTCTGTGGTGCCTTTATTACTAAAGAATTTCTGAAGAGTATTTCAGATTTAAAAAAAAATAAATATTTTCATTCTCTTGCATAACTGAGATTTTTTAGAACACAGAAAGGGAAATATTTAATAATTTTGCTGTTGATACTTTGGTAGAGGTTCTGTCCTGTAGTGGCATATTGGCAGTGATTGAATTCTGGTAATATGAAAAGCACTAACAGAGTGAATTCTGCTGTACCTCATCACCTTCTCTAGAAAGGCATCAAAGTGCAGTAAATGCAGCTGTTGGCTTAGTTTCATGTATTGCAGTGAGCTGAGGAAGCTTATGTGGAAACATGTGGAAATGACACAAAGCAAATAATGTCAGAGATCAGAGCTCTGTATGAGTGACTCAACAAGACAATCAGAAGTCGAGTGACCTCACTTCCAATTTAGTGCTGAACTCTTTGTAGAATTGGGTACTTTTCAGTGTTCAGTATAAAATTAAATAGAAGTGCCTAATTTCAAGAAAGTAGGCTTTTCCCTTAAAGAAATAAGTCAGGCCTTTTAGGGATGCCTTATTGTTGTGATAATAATATCCAAATTCCAGCATTTTCAAAACTCTTGGGCCTTCTGACATTTTATTTTGTTCCCACCTGCTGTCATCTTTTTTTATATTATTTGTTAAGAAATGAATACTTTGTGTGAAAATGTCAGATGCTTTTAATTATATACAATTTGCTTGTTTCTTTCAGCGCTTACCTATTCGCCTATTAGTGCTGAATTCTTCTAGGATGCAAGCACACTGAAAGACTTCAAGATTGATCCTGCCCTGATTTATTGGTACATCACATTCTTTTAAAAGTACATTCTTTAAAAGTACATCACTGTTCTTTTAAAGCGCTCCCAACATATGTATTTAATGTAGTTTCCTTGTGCTGAGGAGATCTTTAAACAAATTTGCAGTTTCTTTGACTGTAAAAAAAAAAACAACCAAAAAGCCTAAGTATTTAAGAAATAAACTTCAAAGGTTCAAAGTATGGCTTAGTATAACCCAAATTCAGAAAGAAGTCGGGAGTTCTTGTACATCTCTTGAAACAAATAGGATTTTGCTTGTACAAGCTACTGAAATGGTGTAGCGCACATTTGCCTTGTTATTTAACTGACAGCATTAGTATCCAAATGGAGAAGGTATCCAGCAACAACACTGCTGAGCTGTGAAAGAATCATATGAATTTTTAAATGATCAGATGGGGTGAATGAGGAATAAACAGGAAATACTGCCCTTTTTCTAACACTGAGACTATCAAAAGCACAACAGAGACATATATATTGATACAGATAAACACTACATAAAACCAGAACACATATGTTCCATTAAGTATAAAGGGAGAGATACTGATACAATAAAAAAACAGCTAAATTTTTGCAAATTAGGAGCTCAGTTGGTTTTAGAGAAGTATTGCTGTACATTAAGCTAGAGCAGGTCTGTGAGAGCAGCTGAAAATATACTTGATAGTAGCAGTCATTCATCTTTCCCCTGAAGGAACACGTAAAAAAGTCCTTTCCTGACTTACTTTTAAACATACTACAATAAGTATCCAAAAATGGCAGTCAAAAGTAACTATCAGGACTGAAGAGTTTACCCTTTTAGGTTAGAGTTAGTCCCACTGAAATTACTTGTCCCAGTCCATGGAATAGTTATTATCCTAGCTGAGGAAATAATACAGTGGAATTTCCTTAAGAAATGGGTAAATTGAAATTAAAAAATAAAGCCCATATTACTGATTATAGTAAAACCTGACCTTTTCTGAAGGAGGAAGAAAAAAAGTCTAGACAATACTTTATGCTGACTGTTTGTCATTTAATCAGGATAAGATCAAAGATGTTAGGGGAAAAGGCTGCACCAGCTGAATTTTTGTGTTACAAATATTAATTTGCTCACTGAGGTAAATGTTTTAGGCAAGGTCTTTGCTGTAAAGGAGTTTTGCTTGCTCAGTACTACTGTGAGATCACTGCCATTGAAATTAGTGCAGATTTTGATAGAGTGAGATTGGAATGGACCTTACATGAGCTCAGATAGTAATGGGATGGACACTGCAGATGCTGAGTGTGAGCAGATGTGGCACAATATCTGTAAAACATCCACTGCCTTTTTGGGTGGCATCAGGAGGCTAAGCCCTTAGACTCCTAAAGGAACACTACATGATGATGTTTAGGTGCCTGAATTACACCTGAATTGCTCTTAATTTTAGACAGGCATGTAGGACTCAAGTACTGAAATCCTCCAGCTACATGCAATATGGGATAATTCTTCTGTTGAAAGGTCAGTCAAAGTGCATTGATATACAGCAATTTATACATAAAAATACATGGAAACAGAAAGGTATCTGGTTAACATAAATCAGAATGGCTTTTTTAGGCTAAGTAACTTTAAAACACTATGTTCTGTTCCCAGCAGGACAATATACAAACACAGGAAGGCTACAGATTTTGGTATGGTTACTGTGTTATAGGGTTACTGCAGAAAATGTGGGAGCTGCTTTGATTGAGTTAACAAAAGTTAAGAAAAGGTTCTAAAGTTATCTTCTCAGCAAACTGGATTTTTAGCCTTGAAATTTCTTATTTTCCTCTTGCAGCTTGTAATTTAGGGTAAACGAATGCAGTGCTGCACAATGGTTTACATAGTTACAAATAGTTAAATACAGGTAGTTCTAGAGTGTGTTACCACCTTGTGAACATGTCAAAATGGTGTTTTGTGGAAACATTTCGGTGACAGCCTTTTTTTCTTGTTTTAAAATGTTTGCTGATGGTGTGTTTGAAGAATGGAGAAAGTGAATGAACATGACATTTGTATTTCTTATCTCTGCTCAAGGCAGTTATTATAGTACTGTGAGTAAAATTGGGTTTTTTGTTTTTTTGCTCAGGAGTCCTGCAGAAAGTCACTGTAATATTTGAATTCCAGGTTTTCCATCAAAGCATAACTTAGAAGAGATTTAAGGAATTCATAGGCCTTCTGCTGGCCCTCAGTCCAGGATTTGAGGACAAAAAAGTAAATTGGAACTAAAATAGTACCTTTCCTGTATGAGTATTTTTTGTTGTTGTTTTGTTGTTGCTGTTTTATAGCTGAAGGGGCCTGTTTTTAAATCTCAACAAGTTTTTGTTTTTGAAATTAATTAATCCAATTGAAAAAAGTGGGAAGTACCTGTTAGTTTGAATTGTTTTGTCCAGTGTATTCTGTGGTGTGTTATTGATTGTTCTGCCTGGTCTGGCTTTGAAATGCTTCAGACCATGAGAATTTTATCATTCTTCTGGGGCTACTATGTCATCTGAGAGATTTCACTGACAGTAAGTTTTTCCTGATAATACAGGTAGCTCTCTTCTCTGGTTCTGTGATAAGTGACTCCATTATTCTTTGAAATATGTGGGTAATCACTAGACATTCTCAAAAAATTCCTGTCCAGATTGGAAGACAAAGAGAATTGTAGGCAATATAGAGGATAGATAGCAGGAGAGAAAAAAATTTATCAAGTTGGATATCCTTTTTGATTGAAACATGTTTCTGAAGTCTGCACCATACTCATAGTGACACACAATTATGATGGATACAGCTCTTGAGAGACTGAGATGTACTTTTCTAGAGATCTAAGTTGGCTTGTTATTTCATTTTTAAGATACTGACAGTGAAATTACTAAAAAGTGAGACAGAATCTGTCTGCAGAATAAATATGTGAATCTTTATATAATTTCAACTTTCTGCCTCTGCTACATTTTGTTGTGTTTGTATCCCTTATTTTTGATTTTTATCACATATTGTGAAGGCCAGTGTTCTGCAACAGGATCTTGGCAGGTTGAGAGCTGTGACTGTGAATAATGAGTCAATTATCACTTAGTCAGGGGTAAGGCAGTGATCCTCTTGCTGGCTTGAATGCCATCCTTCCTTCTTCCCCTTCTCTTCAAAAAGTAAGAACAGAAATGGTTGAAATTCAGAACACTATCAAAGAAATACACCTGTGATGCTTGTCTTCAGATTGTAGTTTTTTTAACTTCAAAACAACTTCTGTGTGTTTTTTTAAATAATTTTTTTAAAGTTCATTACAGTTAGTGCTTCAGAGGGGCCAGTTATGTGGTGCATGCACTGGGAGGCTGTAGGTGTCAAGAGTTGCTTTGGGCAGCTGAAGTTGGCTTTTACTGGTCCTGAGGGACTGTGCTCCAGGCTGGCAACATAATGTTTAAATCACCTGTCCCCCTTTAATTTATATGGCATGGCCTCATTATGCACATGGTTGCATAGTAGATTCTCTGTCCACAGAATTGCATTTAACAGCTGCTTTGGCTTGCTTAGACATTTTAATTCTGAATTTTTCTTCACAAGCAGTCATGGATGTAGTATCACATTGCAGTGCTGAATGTTTCATCAAATGTATGGTTTAATATTCTCTTACCCAATAACTTTGCAATGGTCTTAACCAGGAAAAGGTTTCTGTCAAAAGTTTATGACTGATCTCTTAGGAAAAGGGATAGTGCTTCTAAGCTGTAGGCTGGGGTTGGTAAATGGCACATAAATACTCTGAATGCACTTGATTTCTTACTAGCGCATTTAATCTTTCTAGCTTTTTAGCTGTGACAATATCTCAGGTGTCCAGAAAATATATAACCTGATAAAATAAATTTGTCAGCTCATATGTGTGCCTAATTATAACTGCCCAACTATGTGTCATAGGTCTTTTGATGCTAAAAGTGGTATTATTTTCTCTGGAGAACTCAGAACCTATATTTTTGAGAAGGATGATCTGATTTATAGCCCAGAAGAATGACCACAGTGGTATGCAAGAAAAGCATGGGCTAGTGCAGGAATGTCATGTTTACTCAGAGTCTGTTGGCTCTATGAATTATGCTTCTGATCTTTCCAGTGATGATTTCTTTTGTCTCTCTGTTGGTCTGGTGAGAAAAGTGTATGGCTTCCAGAATCTTTTTATCACTTCTCATACAGAAGTGCTCCTGATGTGCAGAGGAAGGACCCTGGGTTGCTCCTCAGGCCCTGCTGGTACTCTGCTGATCTGCAGATGTTCAGCTGCATTATTTGCCAGTACACATTTGCCCCAAAATACATTAATATTCTTTTGTGGCTTGTCAGTCTTTAAGATAAAACTGGCAAGTTCTTAGGATAAAACAGGAAGCCTGTCCTCTTTTACTGCTAAAGTAAAAAAAGAAGGAAGTTTTTTGAGCTAGCCATCTAGTTTTTGCTGTAAAGTAAGGTGAGAGTAAAATTATCTTCAAATAGTGGGTGACCATTTTACCAGTTAAGAGTTTAAAATGGAGTTTCACGTCTAATACTGCTTCATTTCCAAGGCTTTAAAAGAGAATGTGTTGGAAAACATGATGGCTCGTATGTACTGCTGTATCCAAATACTGTTTTAGGAAAGTTCTTGCAAAAGAAGCAGGGAGAAGCAAGATGTTACAGAGACCTGGGATTTAGGAATCATTCACGGGATCCATCTGTTATTTCAATAAACACTGAAACCTGTTTACTAGGTTGCTCTGGTGTGGTTTGCTTTGTATGAACCCTGACTCTTGTAAGTGTGGACTTCAGGTTATGCCCAGGCTGCCAGCCCTTAGTGCATGTCACAGTAACTGCAGCACAGAGCTGTCCCAGGGGATTAATAATTCTTTGCTGTATGGTTCAATGTAGCAACCCCAAAGGCATCATTAAAACTCTCCACAAGAGTTACTTCAATGCTTATAATACATAATTATGCTTTAGAAATGCAGTGCAGTGTTTTTATTGTTGCAAAGTAAATTTTTCAAACTAAACCCAAAAAGCTTAATTAAATGAGCATTTATTTTTCATTAGGAGCATGTGGTGTGAAGTTAATTTTAATTGATTGACCTATAACTGCTCCTTATTTGATAATGGTACTTTTAAAATAAAAAATGCTGCATTTTTATTTTGGCTATGATTACTTTATTTTTTGCCAGGTTGAAGGCAAAAAACCCCAGCTATTCAGTGTGGGTTTGGAAATTCATACTTCCATGCACATAGTAGTCAGCTTCTAGATGCAGTAAGGTGTAACCTTACTGTCTTGCTTTTTGGGGTATTTATATTCTTGGTTGATTTTATGAAGTTTTCTGTATCTTGCATAAGCTTTTGTGATAATGAATTCTTCAGTATTGGACTCTCTGCAATTGAAGTTCAAACTGCATATTCAGTTTTATGGTAAAGTCTGGTAAGGTTTTATGCTGAAGTTTTATTTTATATTTTAAATACATGGAAGCTTTCATGAGAGGAAAAATGAATGTGTAAAAAAGTCACTATTAAATGTAATTAAACACATACTTTTCTTTTTCTTGTATAATGCATTGTGTTATCTGATCTGGTGTGATTCTGCTTGCAGAGAAAGAGGAAAAGACAATTCTGGAAAGTAAAGTGGACTCCTTAAGAAAAAAATGTTCTATTTCTGAATTACCAAACAGAAATAAACAGGATGGCTCACCTGAAAGAAGCAAAGAAATGTGGGTGTCATTTCCACCACGGATGCCAAATGAGAATGAGGTAATGAGTTAACATTTGTCCATGTGGACAAGCACCACATTTAAACAGATGAAAATATGGAGGGATACACTGTCCAAATGTTAGAGGCTAGTGGCATTTATCCTATGTGAGGCAAATATTTAAAATACTACATAAGTGCTAAATGCTTAGAGAGGCACCTGCAGAGATCGTGTTTGGCAGTGGCATTTGCCCTGCTGAAGAGCTGCCATAATCTGACTAACAAATAAGGCACCCTGCAATGAGCTAAGTAATGCTTTCACTGGAGACTGCAGCTTGTGGTAGAGGCTGGCAAAAAGGAAAAAAAAAATCCTGAGAGTGTCGATGCCACCAGCATGGACAGATTCATTTTGTTTCTTGTAGATTTTAGGAAGTACAGAGTTCTGTGTTCCTGAAACTATGTTACTGCCTGAAGTAAACAGTAGGCAGGCCAGGGGCATTTTTGATCTTCTGAAACATAAGGGATTAGGGATTTAATGTGTAGGGACAAGAAAACAACAGACATCATCTGGAAGGAAGGGAGATGGGAATCGGAGTCAACTTGTTAAGAACTTCTGCCTTCCTGCCTGAATAACAAATAATTAGGCTGTGATCTAGTCTGTAAAAATCTCAAAATTGCCCTTCATTAAATTTTATTAAAAAAGAAGTAGCAGGTCCTTTTGTGTCTGTTGAGTAACACACTAAAGTGCTTTCAAATGATGGGCCTGCCAGGCCTCAGAGTAGAAGCTGCCACTTTCCTCCTTGCTAGGACACGTCTTTGAAGTAGAATCAAGCAGGGCTTTTAAAACAATGATGTTCTGTCAGTTGATTGTGTAATAATAATGCCAATATTTTTTTGCGATTTTTTACATAAGAAGTATTGGTTCCTCATTGGTATAATTTGTCCCTGTGTCTCTTACTTTAGCCACATTGAATTGTCTTTCTGCCACATAAAGCAGTGTACAACTTATGTTATCCTTTATGCAATGGAACTTCCATAAACCTTTATGTATGTTTTTGTTTCTAAAAAAGAAAAAGGTTCAGACATGCCTGCACATTTTTGTCACATTAGCAGTTTAAGAAACAAATACAAAAATAGTAGAATGCAGCAGAAAAAATGCAATGTAGTAGCAGGAAGAGGCCGTAGTACATTAAGTTGACCGCTGTAACCTTTAAGCCTGCCCTGGGAAAGGAAAATGGGGAAAACAGTGCTATTGAAAACAGTGCTACTGTTCAAAATGCTGCTTTTTAGGCATGCTATGAATTGCTTGCACTGTCGTTCCATTTGATTCAGTCTGGTCCCATGTAGGTTTCCAGAGAATTACCTGTACCTGTTCTATTTTCAGGAGCATTCCATTCACTTTTTAAAAGTTTTTATATACAACATTTATAAAGCTGAGTAGTGTGTTCTAGGGGAGCCTTCTTGTTCAAGGTGACCTGCAGTGGTGCGTTCCAACCTTACCTATTCTGTGATTCTGTAAACTGTGTATAAATCAGTAGGAGCTTTGTGATTTTGATTCTGTTTCATGCATGTAAGTATTTCTGCCTATCTATCTACAGGCAGTGATGAGTGAGTGCTCAACAGCTGGTGTCTCTGTTGGAAATGATCTCAGTCTGTCTGAAAAAGTGAAGGTGAGGTTTTCTTCAAAATGGGGATTATGAGCAGAACATGACTGATTTTTCATGTATTAATTTACAAATTACTTGCAATTTGCTGATGTATTTCCCATCTGTGGGAAAGAAGAATGAGACCAGTCCATATTTTTTTCTGATCTTAGTGAGTATGTACTTTTAAAGTGTAAAGGTTATGTAAGTCTTGAGACTTTTCAAACCAGGTTGAAAAAAAAATATCTGAGAGCATCTTTAATTACTTCATGGAAACAGAGAAGCAAATCCAGGGCATGTAGTCAATCCTCCATGGTAACACTCTTTGCAGATAGGGTGGCAAAAACCTTTCATTCTCACCCTGTGCATCTATTCAGAGTGGTACCTGAAATGAGAAATGTCTTGTCTTTGGGTATGTTTTAAATAGTTTAGATTGTTCAAGGGACATTAGCCTGAGAAAACAGTAGAGTAAAGCCCCAGGTGAAATACTAGAAATGTAATAATTCTTAGGGGTTTTTTTTTTCCTAATCAATTTACCATTAGTGTGAAAACAGAAGGATCAAGCTCTAGTTTGCCTACAGCATGTATTCTCTTTGTGTCATATGAAATGAGCTTGCAAAATTGCATAGTAACTTATGCATCATTTTCCTCTGATAATATTTTACTTCTCCATCTTCCCACTAAGTTCCTGAGAAACTTACTGTACAGCTTGAGCTTCCTTTCCATCACTTATGTGGCAATTTGGCAGTAAATCTTTGACTATACCTAAAACTACTTCCTTTGGGTTACACATTTCGAAGAAAACTCATATGCTTTCTTGGAAAAACACAGGGGAAAAGGGAGAAGATGAAGTAGACAATTTAATGCATTTTTGCTTTGGTCTAGATTGTACTATAAGGAATAAAATTGATACATTTTTATCTGTTTTCCAATTTGGGTTTTCATGGCAGGTGGACAAGTACTTACACTTGGAAGATGTAGACACAGATGAAGAGACATGCAGTGGTAGGTTTCGCCCCTTCGTATTCACCATTGTTTTCTGTCTTCGAATGCAAGTGTGTGAACATTGATTAAAGAACTGCTTCTCCCCTAAAAGAGATGATCTTGCTCAGTTCTTCTATTGCTAGAAAATTCCCCACATTGCCCCAGTTCCCCAAACTGAGGTATGAATTTCCCCACTCTAAGAGGTAATGAAATAATAAATTAAGAGGAATATTTATTGTACTTTGTCCTGGTGCAGTTTAATTTTTTTTCCAAGCTTTTCTAGAAGTGCAGAGTGCTTCTTGTTAGCAAAATCTCTCCATATTCATGCATTTCTATTGTGTATTGAAATTACAGTCATTACAAAAGTTTTTTTTGTAAAGTAATGTGGGTGCTAAGAGACAGTGCTGTAAAGTGGAAATATTTAATGAAAATGCTGTCCCTACCTATTAAAACAATATCATCCTGGGCTTAAAATAGATTAGACTAATTCTGAATTTTTAAAGAATTAGTGAACTTCTTTAAAAATTCCAATTAGGAGCATTTTGAGTTGCGTTGAACTCTTCTGTATGTTTATAACAATTTTAACTCTCCCACCTCCAAAAAGTAAATGGAATGCTAATGTCTATAGTTAGTTGTCTATCATAGGTCCTTCTTTGGTCTTTGCAGACAGAAGTGACAACCTTTTATTGTTGAAATTAATTTTCCTCATCTATGCCTGTGACTGTACAAGGAAACCAGGCCACACAGATTAAGGGATTTGCCTGAGGTCACAGACAGAAGCTGCAGGGCTTTGATGCTTGGTTTCTTAGCTATTGCCACTTGATTGATCTCTCCACTCTTACAGTGAAGTTTTGATTAGTCTTTCCTTTCTGTGTGTCCTGAATTCCTGTGAAGTCTGAGGGCTTAGAGACTTCCAGTATCTCACAAGAAAATAATAAACCAATGTAAGTCAGGTTTACAGCAAATATTCTTTCTCCAACCTTTCAGAAAGGAGGGAGTAAAACAGCAGTCCCAGATCAGGTACAAATGTCAAAGACTTTTTTTGAGTGCAATGTTCATATGTGCCCATTTTCCCTTTGTAGAGCATTGTTCTATGTTTATGTCTTAAATTCTGGCATTATCTATTAAAAAGGCCCTGGAGTTTACTGGTGGAAGCACAAACCCATGTTTCACTTGTGTTATAATGAAAAGAGAAATGCCTGTAGCCAGTTCATTAAAGTATTGTTAGATATTCATTGTTCCAAACAGGCCACAAAGTGGTTGATGAGAATTAAGCCCAATGCTACGATACCAAGCAGAACGTGAGGAAGAACAGTTCTGCTGAAACTTAATGCATTCAGTACTGTGACAGACCTTGTCTCTCTCCATCTTTTGGGTCATTTCTGTGTATTTGTGTGTGTCCAAGGGTAAATGTTTATCACATACATGTGGAAAACCCTGGTAAAACACATTTCATTTCAGGCAGATTGCCTCAGTGAAGATTGAGACTGTATCAACAATGCTCACTAATATTAGGTTTTTAGATTGTATTTTACAGCATTGAAACTCTACCTAGTCAGAAATTAA